>NC_136269.1:5336945-5749445 GCF_964187855.1 Myxine glutinosa
TTTGGCATAGACATGGCCATTGAGCCTGGGACGAACATGGCCGAACTCAAAATATTTGACGATCCATATTTTTTATTCATATTTACCTCAGCGCATTTCAGCGCACGGAATCAACGGAATCAGAGCAGGTGGGCACTGATTCGCTCAGAGCGATCACGTGATGACGCTATGAACGCAATGACGCTATGAACGATATGACGCTATGAACGCTATGGACGCTATGACGCTATGAAAAAAAAAAATTGCTATGACGCTCAGAGCTCGCTCAGAGCGATCACGTGATGACGCTATGAACGCTATGAACGATATGACGCTATGAACGCTATGAACGCTATGACGCTATGAAAAAAAAATCGCTATGACGCTATGGAAAAAAAAATCGCTATGACGCTATGAAACGCTATGAACGCTATGAACGCTATGACGCTATGAACGCTATGACGCTATGAACGCTATGACGCTATGAACGCTATGACGCTATGAACGCTATGAACGCTATGACGCTATGAAAAAAAAAAATCGCTATGACGCTATGAACGCTATGAACGCTATGATGCGATGCTATGAAAAAAAAAATCGCTCGCTTTGCCAAGGGGCTCGCTCCCCCCCCGTTCCCCTCCCCTTCCCCCACCCCCTCCCCCGCCCGGCAATGCCGGGTACTTCTGCTAGTATAGAATATATAGAAGATAATGTTCCAAAAAATGAGCCCTATCTTCCAATGGTAATAAAATCCTTCAAAAAATTCCTGGATCCGGAATAATATCCTGAGCTTCACCAAAAACTAATCAATTCTTCCTTATCCCAAGGGCAATCATCCCACCAACTTTCATCCAGATCCGTTCAGAACTTTTCCGGATATCTTGTTCACAAACACACGAACATAGGAACACACATACGCACACACACACACACACACACACACACACACACACACACACACACACACACACACACACACACACACATGATCGAATGCATTACTCCAGACAAACAAAATATATAAAAAGGGGAGCGGTAGACAAGATGGGGAGAGAAGGGGAAGCACAGAAACACAACATTTGAGAGCAGGGACATGTGTGGGAGGGAGAGGGCTTGGGGGGGCGAGGCATGGGGAGGGGGGGGGGGTGGGAGAAGTATGAAGTTTCGTATCATATTAAATATTTTCCTTATTGGGTGTCGGTAGGGATTTATTTTAGGCACCTACAAAAAAATAGAAAAAAACAAATTTATTTCTTCAAAATGCCAACAGGATTAGAACATCACCTGGAAACACCGGGCGCTCCTGCTAGTCTATACTATAAGAGATGCTTGTCTGTGTGCCGCCATTTTTCTCGGAGATGGCCAAACAAGTAATCGTCAAACTTTGAGGTTCATCAGTGAGTTCGGGGGAGTGTTTTGAAAAAACAAAAACAAATAATTATGTTTGATTTTTGTTTTTAATCGCACTATCGTTCCTCAGCCTTTGTAGATTTGTGAAAGGTAATATTAAATGATCCCTGACCCCATTCATTAGTGTGTGTAGGGAAGTGTTTTAGGCCCCCACAAAAAAAAAAAAATTTCTTACCAAAGCATCCAAAAATATTTTCTTTTAAAAATAAATAATAAAATCTTCAGGATTAGAAGAGCACCGGGCAATGCCCTTGCTAGTAGTTTAATAGGTGATGCTGGCACGATAGATCAGTGGGCTGGTATGGGCCAGTCCAAATTTGACTATAAACTACCTACCACCTTGGTGCTTCACAGTCACGGTGTCGCATCATAAAGTATGTCATCCATCGGAGGGACATTACGCCGGTTGTCTTGTGTACTAATCATTTAATGGTGGCCATTAAAGATCTGTGTCTTTCACAAAAGCAGGCCATTGTGTGCCGGTACACTGGCCAAATCACACGTTCCAGCTCTAACCTACGACATCCTGTGATGGCGTGATGACCTGCTCACACAGGTTTGGATCTCAGTCACAGCAACAGCCACGGGTTGCCATGGTGCCCTGCTACTCCATCAATCATGGTGCCATGCTCCTGGTGACAGGCACATGATGCACTGCCCTAGTCGCTTCAAACTTTTTTTTTTACTGTTTTAATGCCTCGGGCCTTAGAAGTGTTTTATTATTATTATTCATACAGGGTGGGTTTTATGGTATCTCTTGGAAGCGGAAGCTGTCACACAAATAGAGCCATCACACAAGTGGTTCATTCCATTGTTGGGACACACTTCAGACATTTCCTTCTTTGTACGTAAATCAATTTGATAACACCTGTACACCTATCAATGGTCAACCGATAAGATCCACCAACGAAATATGTTTACAGTGCAGGACCCATCGTATTCTGCTTCTGGGTAGCACCACCGCCATAGGTGGCAGGGCCTGACATTCAACTGAAGGGACAGAAATTAGTAATTTGTTCACGGTGCCGGTGATAACTCACGTGGTCTTCAGGAAGGACACTGTGAGGGTCGTCAATGCCACCAACTAACGCGAGCACACAACACACCTGGCTTAACATCCATCCGATGGACTGCGCACCTTGTGATGTAACGCCCTGCCTTTGAAGCAGTTTGTCGTCGGGTTTGGGAATCAAACTCGATGTAGACTTCCAAAGGCATGTACACTACCTCTGCACCATTCAGTTGCAGCCAAATGTTCGCTGCTATTTGAAATTCACAAAATGAAGCTTTGACTGTAAGAGTAATTATTATCATGTCCAAAAAGGAGCTTTTTAAAATGCTGGTGGCGAATGCTTACGCATTCTGTAAGCAATAACAAACCGTGCTCCGTACGTACGTACACAATAAATAGAAGCTTTATGATTACAGGCAAGCATCACCGACCTGCTGCTGGATATCGATTTAGGTTTATTTATTGATTTATTTTACAGACACGTTCATTTTTTTTAATGTCAATTTTCATTTACAGATGCTTTTCTTTTTTTCATTTACGGACATTATTGTCATGTTTGATTCACAGTTTACAGTCATAAAATTTACAATTTCAGTTTGCTAGCTAGAATTTACAAATTTCCAAAATGTATTTCCAAAATGTTCCAAAATTGCTCCAAATTTATAAAAAGCTAGATATCGATTGAGGGTTTTTTTACGGACACGTTTATGGTTATTTACGTAAATTTTAATTTACGGACGCTTTCCAACGGTTCTGTATTTTTTCCCGGTGTAGCAGCATCGAGGTCCATAGACAAACCAAATTTCAGGTTTCTCCGACACCCGGAAGGTTCCAAACATTAATATCAGTCAGTCAGTGAGTGGTTAGAAATAACTTTATATATATATAGACATAGACGAGGCTAATGGATAAAGGAGGTTTTTAAAATATAAAGACGAGGCCAATGGATAAGCAGAATTTGCAAGCATATTCAAAGAAACGTTTTTCAATTTACTTAACAAAGAAAAGCATTGACAAAAGAAATCAATAAGTTAATTTTGTTACAAAATAAGCCAAATAGGTAACTTTTCACCATTGATGTCACACCACCAAGGCTCTGCAATGTCACCTGCAGAACAAAGGAATATTCAAAATACTGCTATAAATCGTTGTGCAGCTGCAATACATCCATGTCGTGCCATACAGGACCCCAATCCCATTGACAGGCAGATGGCAGCTGCATCTCTCTCTGCCAACCTGGACTTGTTTCAATTCTGTGTGTCTTTCTATCCTGGAAGGTGGAACGTGTCTTTCAATTCTGGAAAATCTCACCCTTTTACCCCGTTTCTCGGGAAGCATCGTTAGCTGGCTTAAGCGAACGAACCCTACCTGCCTATATTGACGGTTATGAGGTTGTCTCCTGAACATCGAGACATCATCATCAACCATTACTGTATATCTCCTGGGATGACCATGTAGTGAAGCCCTTAAGTCAGTCGTCGACTGGGCATCCTCCATCAGAAGCATTCAGCGATGAGTATCCATCTTCTCTTCTTGAAGCACAAATGGATGTGCATATTGGGACCACATTCAGGAAGGCCTTCCACCCGATGATGTGAGGTCAACGTCACTGATATGGATGAATTCTTGCTTTAAGATCAATTTTTCACAATTCAAGAACTTGCAATGGAGGTGGGAATACCCAATACAACAGGTGCATCGCATTGTCACCAAGGCTCTGGAAAAAGGCGAAAAAGGCGTCCGATGGTGAAATGGGTGCCGGTGCCACACGTCCTCATGGAGAAGCAAAAACTGAACCTGGTTGGTCTCAACGGCATCTTCGGCATTTTTGTCTGGAAGGCGACACTTTATTGGAATGCATCGTTGTTGGAGATGAAATGCGGTGCCACAAACTAAACATGCCAGTGCTAACGCATAATTCTGCACAGTGTACATGTATCAGGCTGACTGCAAAGTGTACCATGCAGACCGGCAATAATCTTCACAAGCAAGACGAGTTATTCATTCTGCTTGGGAATTAGTAATTAACTGAGTGATTTGCTGATAAGGTGCTTGTGATCTTCCTAACCTGAACCTGGCCGAGCAATCGTAGATCGTGAGCACTCTGAGCCGGATTAAGCCAACTCGTCTAACGATACCGAAATCACCAGGTGAGACTAAATGACATCACCACAACAGGGCAGAATCCAACCCTGAGAAGGATTACATGAAGCAATAAGATCTAGTATGCAAAAATCAAATACAATATAAATGAATCGATAAATAAACCCATTTTAACCCTTGCAGCTCTCGAACAACACAAATGTCTCTGATTTTTAACGGTTCTTGTCTTAGGACCCGTTCACTCACTCGAGAAGAACACAGTACAGGGAATACAAATAAGGCCGAGAGGTTGATTGCAAAGTCCGGAAGCAGAGTTATCGGCAGCTCTCTGGTGCAACTTGGTGTAAAAACTCCTCAAGCTCCGTAATCGTGACTTCCTCCAAGACCTCTTTGCTCTGGGGATTAAATGGTCACAACTCCGGCACATTCAGAGACTCGGGCGTTCTCCCTCCTGCCGTTCCTCCACATGGCTGCCTCTCCTCTCAGCATCATTCTCGCTCTCTCGGATTCTACATCTCCTCTCCCAGAGCAGCTGTAACGGTCAACCCAACCCCAAACGCATATCTAGCCTGGTGCAGTTCCACGTGAGCGAGCTTCCATGGTGAGGCAATTGCCGACTCCCTCGATCCTGTTTTGCCCCAACAATCGGTTCCTGCGGTGAGGCTAATGGCTGGCTATCTCAATGCAGATTCGCCACACCTGCACATTATGTTCCCTTGAGCTGTAAAGCTATCTCGTGTGCATTTTCTAAACATGTAAACAGAAGATAGGAACATTAAAAACACACGGCCAGAGGTTTGAATAGTGGAGGGCAAACATCTCACTGTACAAAGTCATATAATGCGCAAATAGTACATTACGCTTATCTAAAGAAATTGTTAGGGTTAGTCTCAGGTTAGGGTTAGGCTAACCCTAACCCTAACAACCCCAACAATTCCCACAACAATATGTACAGCAGTCATGAACCGCTATCTCAGGATCAGAAATGGCTTGGTGCCATGGTGGTGTTGTTGTTTCATTTGACATGTTTCATTTGAAAGTCATACGCATCCTACATGTCTGGATGTATTACCCGGTCATTTTGAAATGCCTATAATAGGCACCTGCAGGTGAAAACGTAATAACGTTTCTACAGCCAAGAGGATCACAGACACTGTGCTAAAAAAGATCTTCAAATGAAATAATCTTTGAAAATACCACAAATAGCTTTCTCTCCAAAGGGTTTCATAAAATGACGACCTCTTCCACATGGAATAAATTGCGCACCGCAATCCAATTCGACAAAATAATTCCTGCAAACGCGACATGTCCGCTACGCTGTATTTATCTGCCATGTTTGCCGTTGGGAGTGTAAGAATTAGAAATTTCCATCCAAAGCGATCGGCACAGACGAGCAATAGCACAGCGCATTAGAGGCCCAACACATTGTCCTTTCATTTAAATGCATGGCAAAGTGCTGACCTGCAAATCCACTCTCCTGGAATATGGGAAAGGGGAGAAGGAGAGATGGGGTGAGGACCTCTCATGCAACGCACGCCCTCTCATCCTCAATAAGTCGTCCAAGCCATTTAGTGCGTTCTTCTGATCCCCTCTGTTTACACTTATGTTTGATAATGTTGGCCGTGCTCTTGGTTTCACCCAGAATGCTTTCACCAGTGTTGACGTCATTCCCTATATAACTTGATGAGGATGGATGATGCCATGGCACAAAATTTTAGTATTAAACTATTTTTACCTTCTCGATAAGGAATCCACTTCAACTTTGGCCACCCTCACACGTCGATGCTCGAGGCCGGACAGTACATAAATCGTTTGCTGGACAAAGACATTAGGAGACATTATTACTCTTGTACATTTATGACAAGGACACTAGGATAAAAATGGATAACCCCCGCTCCAGCAGGGAAAATGGCCTTAAAATGCCTGTTGTTGTGTTGTGTACACTGGGACAAAAAGGACAAATTAATACAGCATATGGGGTTTGACAGAATACTCGTCTCTGAAGACCGGTCAGTTTGTGTCGGTGGACAAGATAAACAACAAACCCATGGGATTTAACTGCTAATGGAAACAACATGAATCCAATTAGTCTAGAACAGTGGTTCCCAAACTGCGGGGCATGACCCCAAAGGGGTCATGAGCCTTTTTCTGGGGATCATGGAGGGTCCAAGATTTTGAGGAATTTTTTAATGATATTTAGGGATTTTTGTTGTTTTTTTGATATTTAGGTTTTGTCGTACGACTATTTTCGTTCCTAATGCTTGATATTTTGTTTTGCAGATGTCGAAGAAACGCACATACAACGGGAGTTTTCTCAACTTTGGCTTCTCATCTATCGTGAACAATGGCGTGCAGTTGCCACAGTGCGTCATCTGCAAGAAGACACTTGCTAACGAGAGCCTGAAGCCCTTCAAGCTGAAGGAGCACTTCGCCAAGGTTCATCCGGAACTTGCCAGCAAGGATTTGGCCTACTTCAAAATCAAAGAACACCAGCTCAAGTGGTCGAGATTGGATCATGGAACAGGAGTTCTCTTTCAACACAGCAAGATCGTCGAGGCCTCGTACAAGATCTCCCTTCTTATCGCGAAGCAGAAGAAGCCACATACGATTGGAGAGACGCTCGTTAAACCTTGCATGGTAGAGGCTGCTCGTCTTGTCCTCGATCAGAACTGTGTCAACAAGCTTAATCAGATAAGTCTCTCGGACAACACAGTTAAGCAGCGCATCGATGACATGTCCCAGGACATCAAACTTCAGGTGACGGAGAAAATCCGACTCTCTCCCTTCTACGCCATCCAACTTGATGAGTCCACAGACGTCGCACAGCTTCCACAGCTTTTGGTTTTTGCTCGGTTCATCTCGGAAAATCAGGTGGAGGAGGAGTTCTTCTTCTGCAGCCCACTGATAACAACTACAAAGGCTGAAGATGTCATGAACATGGTGTCCAACTTCTTCCAAGAGGAAAAGCTCTCGTGGGCAAAGTTTGGTTGGTGTCTGCACAGACGGAGCTCCCAGCATGCTCGGCTCCAAGTCAGGATTTGTGACTCTGGTCAAGAAGAAGAACCCGGATGTCATTACAACACACTGCCTGATCCACCGTGAGGCTCTTGCCTCCAAGACGCTCCCTGCTGCTCTCAAAGTCACCTTGGAAACTGTGATCCGCGTCGTCAACCATATCAAAGGAGGGGCACTCAACACCAGGCTGTTTCGTCAGTTGTGCCAAGACATGGATTCTGCCCACCAAGACCTCCTCTTCTACACATCTGTTCGTTGGCTGTCAAAGGGCAATGTTCTCGCCCGTGTATTTGAGCTCTTTGATGAATTGCAGGTATTTCTGGCAGCTCAAGGGAAGAAGACGGAGCAGTTATTAAAGGACATTCGAGAGCCATTTAAGTGTAGTCTTTCCTACTTGGCAGACGTGTTCGAAGCTTTGAATGGACTCAACCGGCAACTACAGGGCCCAGATACCACCATCATAATGCACACCGATGCCATCAAGGCTTTCCTCGACAAGCTAGCTCTTTGGGAGAGGAAAGTCGAGAGGGGAAATGTAGCTTCCTTCCAACGTCTGACTGAGGTCGTCGGTGAAGAACCACTTGCAGAGGAGCTGCAACAAGAGATCAAGGAACACTTGTCAAGCCTCCAAGAAGAGTTCAGACACTATTTTCATGAGATTGATGCACATGAGAATTGCACAGCTGAAACTTGCCCGCAATCCTTTCCGATGCACTGTGGACGATCTTCCTGATGGCATACAAGAGGAATTCTTGGAGCTCATCAACAACACCGCAGCCAAAGAGGAGTTCCAGGAACAACAACAGTTCAGCAGCTCTAATTGCTGGGCCAAAATGCTTTCCGCTTTCCCCAAGACCAGCGAATTCGCCCTGAAGGTTCTCATTCCTTTCTCATCGACTTAACTCTGTGAAAGTGGTTTCTCGACTCTCCTGGTCATCAAATCAAACGCCCGAAACAGGTTGGATGCTGTAGCAGACATGCGATGTGCCTTGAGCCACACAGACCCGCGTATTGATTTGCTTGTATCAAAAAAGCAAATACATCCTTCTCATGAAAATACATGATTAAATCAATCCTTGTTAATAAACATTAATAAAAAATGTTTTTGTTATTGCTCTCTCTGCTGTGATTAATCTTTAAAATGTATCTGTGCCATTGGAAATTAGTACATTTTCAGAAGGCTTATAAAGGTGGGGGTCATGGTAGGTTTGGTACTACTGAAAGGGGTCACGTACTGGAAAAGTTTGGGAACCCCTGGTCTAGAAGCTGAACTTAGACTTGTGTTCTTTTTTTGTATGCATAGTCGAGGCTCATGGAAGAGCTAGAACACTGAACAGATCAGGATGCAACAGAACAAACGGGACAGGTCAGAGAGGGAGGACGATAAAAGCTGAGTCGAAGGACAAAATAGAGGGAGGGTATCGAGGATATACGTTCATGCTTTTCGATTGGGAATGATCTGAAATAGTGGTGAACAGCCGTCTTGAAGGCCTGGAGGGAAGAATGGCAGCCACACATTTTTGTGTGTTTGTCACATGGTGCAGTTCCACATAATATACAGATCCACAAACCAAACATCATACAATTACAAACAAACTACCTGACTTGTCTGCAGTCCATGGTACACTTCGTAGTACCTTTTGTCTAAATTGTCATGAGAAAGCAAAGAACATCATGTTGTTCCGCACATCCCAGTTTGTTCGGCGCAATCCCTGGATTGATCATCAATTGAGATTTTTTTGAGATGAACAGTAGAGAAAGCGAGATACTTGATACCAAATCGTGAAACTGTTATTTATTTGGGAATGTTGAGCATGTCTTGGAACTTGGTAACAATTATTGGTCTAATGCCGCAGTCATGCAAAACTATTAGACATCACATTAGCCGTAACTTCAAATAAAGTAATCTTCAAAAGGAAAACGGTAAAGATTTATTATAACTCATAAACTCGATATGACATGAACTGCTTACCGAACCCCCTCTCCACTCACTCATCCCCCAAACTTGACTTTGTTTACAAACCTATAACCAGCATTGTATATACGTGTATTTGTGTGTGTGTATATATATACGTACATCCAATGTAGGGAAGCCCTGTGATTGGCAAGGACTTGGACCAATCCATCACGTGAACCGTCCCCAACGGAACTTAACGGTTAACACCACACTCAACCAATGCCTCTGAAGAAAAGAACTAGTTTGTTCTTGAAACGTCAGGCTATTAATAAATAATTTATAATTATTTTACTGCTCAGTGTGCTAGCATTTATAATATATATATTGTCGCGGATATGAGATTGGCATCCATCCATATCCGCTTGTAAATATTCCCCTATTTCCTCCATACTTCCCAACTATCCCCAATCCCCCATTCCCTAGTCCCATTTTCTGTAAACAACACTCTGTAGACCCGACCTCCCCCTATTTCCCCCATTAAATGTCGCATCCAGGTCCACCGCATCTCACGTAGACAACTATAGGACATCTTGCTAGTTATTCTTAGTCTATGTCAGTTAAGGACTCGTTTCCATTAATTGTGACTCTTCGTTGCACCAGAATGTGATTGTATGGCACCGTTAGGAAGTTTAGGACCTCCCAATACCTCCCCGCAGCTCTTCCTCACGGTTCAGCAACAACAACAGCAACAGCAACAACAACAACAGCGGCGGCGGCGCGGGGAGTGTGCGTCCTCACTCCGGCTTGGTTGGTGGGGGGTGTTGGGAGGGCACCATGCCTTTCCAACGAGCGGCCATCGAGCATGTGCTCGACGGGGTTACCAAGTAGGGGCTCGCTGTCAGCTCCTCGTCAAGGGCGGAGCCCGGTAACCCCCGCACCCAATAGAAGCGGCGGACCGATCCCATCTGGGGCGGAGCCAACGAGCCGAGGGCGTGTCACTCCCCGCTGAGCATGCGCAGGAAGAGGGAGGTGACGTCAGATGCGCGCTGAGCTGAGAGAGAGAAGGACGCCACCAACCGAGCGCTGTGACACCTCCCTGCATCTTTTGGACCGTGCTTTATCCTGTCCCTGAGCCAAGGTGCACCTTGTGCTATCGACTGCCTGTCCTTCCCTGCCATCAATCCCTGTGTAAGTCAGTCTTGTTCCGCTTGTCTGTGGTCTGTCTGGGTTGGATAAGATTGTGTCTAAGTGCCTATCTCTTCTGTGTCTTTACCTCATTACCTTGTAATCTACCCCTTTTCTCCCCCACTAATTATATCCTCCTCCGGAGGTCTTGAGAACTGTACCCCCTTGCGTCGTTTCATTTATCCCAGTCGTTGTGTCCTTTCCATCATTGATTTAGCATAGCGCGATTTGGTCAACGTCGGGTGGAACCGGGTGAGTTGGGGTAATCGGGTAAACTGTGCGAACACAGCTGCCATTCCGCTCGGCCCATCATAACATCTAAGCCGTGTCCGTAACAATTGGTGTCGAGGAGTGAGATCGGACCCGAAGCGCGCTTAACGCGCTCAAAATTACAAGTAACCGAAATTTGTTTTGTTGTAAAATAAAAACCCGAATTTTGAAAGTCGCGCTATGGCAGATCAAGACGGCTGGGTTCCGGTAGAGGAGAGTGAGGCAGGGTCGATCCAGGACCAAATTGAGGGACATGAGGAGAGCGAAGCAGTCAGGGCGGCAGGTTCGCAAAATGGCGTCCTCGCGCACGAGGTTGCGGGCGCGCAAAATGGCGCCTCGCACATGGCTACGGCGGCCGCACCCGCTGCACAAGTGGGAGGGATGGCCCAAATGCAGGCCCTCATGGAGCAATTTATGGCGCAAATGCAGGCGTCCCTCAAACTGCAGAGTGAGCAATTGGGGGTAATGGGGAACCGGATGGATGCTCAGGGTGAGCGATTGGAGGGCCAAATGGGGGTAATGAGGGACGAAGCGAGGGGTACCGGTGAGGGGTTAGACAATGGGATAAAAGAGGTAAAGAATGGGTTAATGGGGGTAGAAAACAGAATGGCCGCTCAAGAGAATCAAATAAAAGAGGTAAATGGGTTAACGGGGGTAGAAAACAGAATGGCCGCTCAAGAGAATCAAATGGAAGGGATGCAAAAGGGGTTAGAGGGGTTAGAAAACAGTATGGAAGGCAAATTGAGGGACATAAGGGACCAAGCGGAAAGGGAAGTTAAAAAAATGGGGCAGCAGATAGAGGGGGTCAGAATGGGGGTAGAAACTAAATTGGATGCTCACAGGGAGGAAATGGAGCAGATGAGGGTGGCATCTGGGCAGGAGATGCAGGTGATGGGAGAAGAGATCAGAAGAGGTGTGAGTGAGGAGGTCGGAGGAGTGCGCGAGTAGGTGAGGCACTGTAAGGAGCGCATGGAGAAGGAGGTGAGAAAGGGGACTGTAAAATTGCAAGGTGGTATAGAGGAGTTGACGCTGGGAGTAGAACAACTGACAGTGGGACAAAAGGAGTTGGGGGACCAGGTAAAGAAGAACACAGCGGTAATAGAGGGTTTAAAATCGACACAGAAGGAGATGAAAAAGGACGTAGGGGTAATTAAAAAAGAGTGTCAGACGGTACATGAGGACCTGACGAGGAAAATGAACAAGGTGGTAGAGGTGATGGAGGTTAAAGAGCGGGAGGTGCGGGAGCACATAGAAAAAAATAAGGTGGAGTTAGAGGAAGAACTTAAGGGGGCGCACGAGGAGATGAAGGAGGTGAAGCAGAAATTAGAAGAAGTGGAGGAAGGGGTGAGCGAAATTAAGAAGCGACGGAGAGAGGATAAGAAAGAGATAAAGGAGGAAGTAAAAGAATTGGTCCAAAGTCTGTGTTCGGATCGTGATGATGTGCTCATTAACCGGATGAGGGATTCGCAGGTGATGGAGGAGAAGCGAAGAGAAAGAGGACCCGGTGTAAGTGGTGACCAATATGGTCGTGGGTATGATGCGCCAGGTGATTTAATAAGCTTGGGGGTCGAGATGGACCCGGGTGTTCGTGAGAGGCCGTTGGTGAAGTGTGCGACAGGTCTGGTGTGCGAAAAAGGAGGTGTGCGAGAACGTCCGACTCTGGGGTGTGTGAGGAAAAAGTGCGTGCCAAGGAGTGAGGGTGCTGTCGAGAATGAGTCGGTCGTAGCGCGTGTGCGAGGGAGCACATGGAAGCGCGTAGTGAGGAGTGTTACGGAGGGTGTAAAGGGAGAATGCACGCCTGTGGTGAGTGTTACAGAGGATGTAACGGGAGAGGGTGTGCGAGAAAGAGGTGTGACGGACAGGTGCATGGGGAAAGAGTGCGCTGTCAAAAGTAAGGAAGAGAGTACACCTGTGGTGAGTGTTACAGAGGGTGTAACGGGAGAGTGTGCGCGAGAAAGGTGTGTAACGGACAGGTGCATGAGGAAAGAGTGCGCTGTCGAGAGTAAGGGTGAGTGCGCGACCGAGAGTGGAGGTGAGAGTAGTAAGAGTGACACAGAGCGTGAGTTGGTTGTGACAGGTGAGAAAGGAAGCACACCTGGAATGGTAGAGCGTGTGTGGGAATGCACGCTGGAATTGGTCGTGAGGCACGTGGTTGGGTGTGCGAGTGAAAGCACACCTGTGATTGTCACAGAGGAGGTGACTGAGGAAGGGGCGCGAAGAGGTGTGTTGGTGAGGTGTGCGACCAACGAATGTGTGCCAAAGTGTTCGGTGGTCAGGTGTGTGACCAAGGCTGTGAGTGGAATGAGTGTACCTGGGTGTGTTAGAGAAGGTACGACGAGGAGCATGGGAACAGCTGGATGTATGGGCAAGAAAGGGGTAGCGTATGCGTGTAAGCATGCAGGTGAGGCATCGACGGTACCTGGGTTAGCGGTTAGAGCGACTTATAGCCGAATCGGGCCCTCGGTGCGTGCCGGGCTTCGTGTGCCGCGAGAACCAGCGGGGATCCGAGCCACGGCGGGTTCGAAAGGACCGCCGTACGCGATCCACGCTGGGCCTCGCTTGGAACGGCCGCGTCCGTGCTCCACTAGGCGGAGCGGGCAGCTCGATAGGAAGGGTCGTCATGGCGACCACTTTTTGTTGAGACGTGCCGGCAGGTCGAGATCGGGACAGTGGATGGCTCCACGCCAAGGTGGTGCGTGGGGTCTCGGGCCGGGTAAGCCCCCGTCCCTGCACCGAATGTCGGACGTATCCAGCCGCTGGCACAAAACAACCCGCATTCATTGCTCGGCTGTACGAAGCCGAGCTTTAGAAGGGAATTGGCGCACCGAGAGGATCTAATAAGTAGACGGATGATGATAATAGTGATAGTGGTTTTGATCCAAAATTTAGAAAAGTGAATAGATTGGCAGTAAATAGAAAATTTTTGATTTGTTGAAATTTGATGTGCAAAATTGGTAGTGGGAGATGCCCGATGTGGTGGGATGGCAACTCTGTCATCCCTCACAAAATGGGGGCAAAGGAGCAATAGATTATGGGGTTTATGGCAGTGAAAACTAGCCCGGGTGGGTTAGGATATTGTGTGTAGGGATCTAGCGAAGATGACATTAGGTGACGTTAAGGTTTAGATAGTGACTGATACCTGTAGTGGGGACGCAGGTAGATTAGAGTGGATGATAATGACGAGGGAGCGCAATAGTTTAAAGGGACTACTGGGAAGCGCAAGTTTCAGAGGGGAGTAGTTAGATGAGATGATGCTGTGTGAGAACTGGACAGGTGTGTGGAGCAGTGTGTGAGTAGTGAGTGTTGTGGATCAGCACAAATGCGCTTGGGGGAGAGAAGGGTGCAGGCGGCACAAATATGACAGCACAGGTGTGCAAGTACAGGTGTGTGGAATACATGGAGTATTGGAATGAGTGGTGTGGAGAGAGTTGGAGTAAGTGGTACGGAGTGGTGTGCATGGTGCGAAGGTGTGGATGGGGGAAGAGTGGACCCCTTTCACGAGTACCCGGGGTGGGTAGTGTAAGTGTTAGGTAGAGGGTATAGGTAAATTGTGGTTGGAGATTGGCATTTGTGGTGCGGTTGCAGAATGGTATTGTGGATGGGTGCATTAGTGTTGTGGAAATGGCTGGGCGTGTAGCCTGTTAGTGTGTGTAGTTGGTTTGGGCACTCCACCACTGTGAGGATGTCGGCCAGGTGAGGCCGCAGGTGGGCTCTGGGAGCCGTTAGTGTCAGTGGGTGCCTGAGGATCCCGGGTGTGGATCGGGCAGCCCATGCCAGAGAGGGCACTGAGGGGGTGAGAGTGCGAGAGGGCCTTCCCCAGTTAGTTAGGTTAGGGTGAGGAGCAGGTAAGCTCGGGTGGCAATTACAGTGGTGGAGATGTGCAGGTGGGTAGACCTGCTGGGAGAGCTACACGTCACAGCCCAGAAATTGTGCGAGGGCACCGGGAGATGAATCGGGGGAGTGAGACCCCAAATTGAGAAGCACCACAGTTTGGTCAATGGGAATTGGTTTTTAGAACCCATAGTGTAAGTTGGCCAATGGATTGGCAGGGAAAGACCCCGGGTAATGTAAAGTTGTTAGTCATTTAGGAAATAGTTAGGATTGATGAACCTGTCGCACCATACGCAGCCACTTACCTGAGGTGATGATGATGACTCCACACCTGTGTTCCTTTGTTCTGTGTTGCAGGAAAGGAGAATTGCTGTGTGGATTTGTGAGACGCATCACGACGTGGATGAGACATTGGGGTGATTCCATCTCTCCCTCCTTAGGAGGGACTGATGATGAATTGGTGATGGCAAATTTTGATGTTGAGTTGGAGAGGGCAAATTTTGATGAGAGTTGGAAATGGCAAATTTGATTGGTTAGGAGGGAGAGAAGACGAATTTGGTTTATGGGAGGAACGGGGAAGACAGTAGGGACGTTTGTTGATGTGTAAAGTAGATGTTTATGGGTAGTGTTGTGTTTTGTGGATACAGTAAGGGGTAAGGGAGGGGCAATGTAGGTTACCTGGTGGGGGGGGGGGGCGTATGGTAGGAACGTACCTGTCTCACCTGGTTGCCATGTGCCCCTAGTGTGCATTACCTAATATTGCGTGCACTTTTGCGCCCTTACCACCTTACTCACTTGTTTTCTTTTGTCTCCCACCTCCGAGGATCTGGCTTTGGGGCAGAGAGAGAGGAGAGAGAGGTGCTGGCTCCGCAGTTGTGGGCCTGTACTTTCGCTGCTTGCTGCCTGGATCAATACACCATATAATAATAATAATAATAATAATAATGCATTTATTTTATATAGCGCTTTTCAGGAAGCCCAAAGACGCTTTGACAGAGTGCAAAACATAATGCATAGCAAAACATAAAGACAATTGCAAAAAAAGAAGAATCAATAGGGAAATATTCAAAGCACAAAGGAGGGAGAAGGAGAGGAGATAGTCAGGGGTTAGATGCTGTGGGTTAAATGTTGAATGCAGTGTTGAACAGGTGGGTCTTGAGTGATGTTTTGAATGTGGTGAGTGAGGAGAAGTCTCTGATGGTGTGAGGTAGCGAGTTCCAGAGGGTGGGAGCAGCGATGGAGAAGGCCCTGTCCCCCCAGGATCTAAATTTGGTCCGGATGGGGGGGGTCAGGAGGTTGGTACCAGCAGAGCGGAGGTTGCGGGTGGGAGTGTGTCTGGAGAGGAGGTCAGCCAGGTAGGATGGGGCCAGGTTATGGAGGGCTTTGTAGGTCAAGAGGAGGATTTTGTACTGGATTCTCTGGGAGATGGGGAGCCAGTGAAGCTTGTAAAGGACGGGGGTGATGTGGTCACGGGTCCGGGAATGGGTGAGTAGACGGGCAGCGGAGTTCTGAATGTATTGGAGTTTATTGGTGATTGTTGAGGGTGAACCATAAAGGAGGCTATTGCAGTAGTCCAGACGGGAAGTGATGAAGGCGTGGATGAGGGTTTCTGCAGCCACGGAGGAGAGGGATGGACGGAGACGGGCGATGTTTTTCAGGTGAAAGAGGGCTGTCTTTGTGATCTGTTTAGTGTATTTGTCGAAGGAGAGGGTTTGGTCAAAGATGATGCCAAGATTCCGGATGTGAGGGGAGGTGGATACTGGGAAACCGTCGATGTTGAGGGCAAAGTTATGGGTGGACTTGGTGAGCGTTTTTGGGCCAATGATGATTATTTCAGATTTATCACAGTTAAGTTTGAGGAAGTTGATTTGAAGCCAGGATTTTATTTCAGTGATGCAGTTTGTCAGGATAGAGTGGGTGGCGGTGGAGATGGATTTGGTGGAGATGAAAAGCTGGATGTCATCGGCGAAGCAGTGGAATTGGAGACCATGACGGCGGATTAAGTGACCGAGGGGGGACAGGTAAAGGATGAAGAGGAGGGGGCCAAGAACTGAACCTTGGGGGACACCTTGGGGGAGGGGAGCAGTGGGGGATTTGCAGTTATTGATGGAGATGAACTGACGTCTGTCAGAGAGGTATGATTTAATCCAAGAGAGGGCAGTGCCGGTAATGTTAAAGGTGGTTTCAAGTCGGGTGAGGAGGATGGTGTGATCGATGGTGTCAAAGGCGGCGCTGAGGTCGAGGAGGATGAGAATGTTGAGGTTGCCAGCGTCAGAGGAGAGGAGAAGGTCGTTGGTGATTTTGAGGAGAGCAGTTTCAGTACTGTGGTTGGAGCGGAATCCGGATTGGAATGTTTCATACAGGTTATTGGCAGAGAGGTGATGTTTGAGTTTAGTGGCTACAGCGCGTTCCAAAACCTTTGACAGAAAGGGTAGGTTGGAGATGGGTCTGAAGTTATTTAGGGTGTCAGGGTTCAGTCCAGGTTTTTTCAGAATGGGGGTAACAGCAGCAATTTTGAGGGATGGTGGGACGATGCCTGTAGACAGGGAGGAGTTTATTGTTGCAATGATAAGTGGAGAGAGAGCAGGAAGGGAGGCCTTGACAAAGCTGGAGGGAATGGGGTCAAGAGTGCAGGTGGCAGTTTTCATTCCGATGAGGAGTTCAGAGAGGTCAGTAGGGGAGACTGGGGAGAATTGAGACAGGGGATGGCAGGATAAGGGGGGGCAGGTGGTTTGAGGGGGAGCGGGTGCGGCGGTGGTCAAGCTGTTGTAGATGTTTTCAATTTTGCGTTGGAAGAATGAAATATGGACCGCAATTTTTGTGGCCGCCCACCATGGACCGCAGTTCTTTTGCGGGCAAGCACCACCCGTTGATGGACCTCTGGGTCAACGTGGCACCTATGCCATACAGGTGAACCACTTTTAGTTGGCCCCCTGACGGCCACAATTCAGAAATGGACGCGGTTGGCGCCTTTCTTTATTTCTAAAGAAGCCAGAAGGCCAAGTGCACTCCATGAAGGCAAGACCAGCGGCAGAACATCGGCCGGCTGCGACACCACCGGTGACCATGGACAATTAATTGTGCATTTTTATGAACACTTTATTGGTGCACCAGATGGTGCTGACTGTGTGTATGGGGTGGTGCTTTTGGTGCTTGGACGGGATGCTCTGCACATTATTAAAGGCCGTAGGGCCACAGGGCACTCGTGGGTTGGTGTATCGATGCTGGCATGCGTGCTCTCTCTCTATGCATAACATCTGCATGTGTTCCTCAAGGAACAGGTCCTGGATCGTAGTGTAAATATCAGTCTGGTATAAATGATGCTCCCTACCGGCTGTATGTTTAGTTTGAGGATTCTTTCTGCGATTCGGTTATCCTGTGGGTGTGTTTCTGTTAGGAGAAGGGTGCAACGTCGCAGGGGGACATATTTACTCATTTGTGAACATCTGTAAAACTGTCGCACTCAGGGTTGAGTTAATAGTAGAGGGAACTACATCTGAGTGCCACACTAACGTAGGTAAAAATTTATCGGGTCGGGACGCCCCGAGGTAGAGAAGGGTGCAATGTTGCGGATATGAGATTGGCATCCATCCATATCCGCTTGTAAATATTCCCCTATTTCCTCCATACTTCCCAACTATCCCCAATCCCCCATTCCCTAGTCCCATTTTCTGTAAACAACACTCTGTAGACCCGACCTCCCCCTATTTCCCCCATTAAATGTCGCATCCAGGTCCACCGCATCTCACGTAGACAACTATAGGACATCTTGCTAGTTATTCTTAGTCTATGTCAGTTAAGGACTCGTTTCCATTAATTGTGACTCTTCGTTGCACCAGAATGTGATTGTATGGCACCGTTAGGAAGTTTAGGACCTCCCAATCCCTCCCCGCAGCTCTTCCTCACGGTTCAGCAACAACAACAGCAACAGCAACAACAACAACAGCGGCGGCGGCGCAGGGAGTGTGCGTCCTCACTCCGGCTTGGTTGGTGGGGGGTGTTGGGAGGGCACCATGCCTTTCCAACGAGCCGCCATCGAGCATGTGCTCGACGGGGTTACCAAGTAGGGGCTCGCTGTCAGCTCCTCGTCAAGGGCGGAGCCCGGTAACCCCCGCACCCAATAGAAGCGGCGGACCGATCCCATCTGGGGCGGAGCCAACGAGCCGAGGGCGTGTCACTCCCCGCTGAGCATGCGCAGGAAGAGGGAGGTGACGTCAGATGCGCGCTGAGCTGAGAGAGAGAAGGACGCCACCAACCGAGCGCTGTGACACCTCCCTGCATCTTTTGGACCGTGCTTTATCCTGTCCCTGAGCCAAGGTGCACCTTGTGCTATCGACTGCCTGTCCTTCCCTGCCATCAATCCCTGTGTAAGTCAGTCTTGTTCCGTTTGTCTGTGGTCTGTCTGGGATAGATAAGATTGTGTCTAAGTGCCTATCTCTTCTGTGTCTTTACCTCATTACCTTGTAATCTACCCCTTTTCTCCCCCACTAATTATATCCTCCTCCGGAGGTCTTGAGAACTGTACCCCCTTGCGTCGTTTCATTTATCCCAGTCGTTGTGTCCTTTCCATCATTGATTTAGCGTAGTGCGATTTGGTCAACGTCGGGTGGAACCGGGTGAGTTGGGGTAATCGGGTAAACTGTGCGAACACGGCGGCGATTCCGCTCGGCCCATCATAACATCTAAGCCGTGTCCGTAACAATATATATATATATATATATATATATATATATATATATATATACATACAGTGCATTCAGAAAGTATTCAGACCCCTTCACTTTTTTCACATTTTGTCATGTTGCAGCCTTATGCTGAAATCGTTTAAATTCATTTTTTCCCTCATCAATCTACACTCAATACCCCATAATGGCAAAGAGAAAACAGGATTTTGGAAAGTTTTGCAAATTTATTAAAAAGAAAAAACTTAAATATCACATTGACATAAGTATTCATACCCTTTGCTATAACACTTGAAATTTAGCTCAGGTGCCTCCCATTTCTCTTGATCATCTTTGGGATGTTTCTACACCTTGATTGGAGTCCACCTGTGGTAAATTCAATTGATTGGACATGATTTGGAAAGGCACACACCAGTCTATATAAGGTCTCACAGCTGACAATGCATATCAGAGCAAACCAAGCCATGAGGTCGAAGGAACTGCCTGCAGAGCTCAGAGACAGGATTTGTGTCGAGGCACAGGTCTAGGGAAGCCTACAAAAAAAATCTCTGCTGCATTGAAGGTTCCCAAGACCACAGTGGCCTCCATAATTCTTAAATGGAAGAAGTTTGGAACAACCAGGCCTCTTCCTAGAGCTGGCCGCCCGGCCAAACTGAGCAATCGGGGGAGAAGGGCCTTGGTAAGAGAGGTGACCAAGAACCCGATGGTCACTCTGGCTGAGCTCCAGAGATTCTGTGTGGAGATGGGAGAAACTTCCAGAAGGACAACCATCACTGCAACACTCCACCGATCTGGGCTTTATGGCAGAGTGGCCAGACGGAAGCCTCTCCTCAGTGAAAGACACATGAAAGTCCGCTTGGAGTTAGCAAAAAAGCACCAAAAGGACTCCCAGAGTGTGAGAAACAAAACTTTGTGGTCTGATGAAACCAACATTGAACCGTTTGGCTTCCATCTGGCCACTCTACCGTCCTATAGAAAGTCTACACCTATAATTTCATTTGAATGACAATTTTTCACCCTTTTGTGATCTTATTGCCTGAAATTGAAGTGCATTAAATCAGACTTTTCCACCTTTATTTACACATCGTATCCCACAACTTCCAAGTGAAAAATTATTCTACAAATCTCAGAAAATTAATTAAAAACAAGTACAGATACATTCAAAGCAGAGCCGTAGATAGAGAGAGTTCGGTCAACCCGGTTTCAACTGGTCTGCCCTATGATTGGTTAAGTGCTGTCATGTGATTCACAGGCGCCATGTTGTTACCCAACCTCCGTAACTAGCAGAATGCGCATCGCATTGCATGCATTCGCTTAGTGGAAGTTGGGATGGATGAGGGGAAGGAGGGATGGATGAGTGGAAGTTGGGATGGATGAGTGGAAGTTGGGATGGATGAGTGGAAGTTGGGATGGATGAGTGGAAGGAGCGATGGATGAGTGGAAGGAAGAATGGAGACTGAGTGGAAGGAAGGATGGATGATGAGTGGAAGTTGGGATGGATATATATATATACAGACTTGGCATTTAATATGGAATTTTTTTTTTTTCTTGACTTGGGTTTACTTTCTTAACTCAGTATATCAATCTGGTGAGTTTCTTTTACACTTTGGTGAGTTATCTGTTAAAAGAACCATGTCACTGATTGTCTGTCGCAGCAAGAAGTCAACAACAGGATTATATCACAGGTGGCGTGGCAAAATGTACGGACAAGTGCATTTGACGATTGGCTTCACAGTCGGGTATACAAGGGTTGTTGCGTTCTGTATTAGTGGAAAACAACTGCTGCACGTCTCCAAAAGTTATTGCTGCTTCCTCTAGAGATGGTCCATCAACTCGACAATGCTGTTTGTCATGGAGTGGTGGCTTTACGAAATTACGGCATGAAACAGCGTGTTATTGCTCGGCAGTATGGCATCACTCAAGGTCAGGTGTCAAAGATCCTGAAACGAAATGCTCAGAGGGTTGTCCCTACTCCAATACCGAGGACAGGACGTCCCCGCAGAACCACTAGGAGGGATGATCGCCAGCTGCACCGGTTAGTCCGCAATGGCCGTACCAAGTCAGCTAATCGGCTTAGGGCTGAGTGGAAGCAACTGACAAATGTGCCTGTATCCAGAAGGCTCGTCAACCAATGACTGGTTCAAGCAGGCTATCGTGCCAGGTGTCCCCTGAGAAAGCCATGCCTGACCAGACAACACCGCCAGCGCCGATTGCAGTGGGCCAGAGAGCACCGTCAATGGCAGCCAGGACACTGAAATCACATGATCTTCAGTGACGAGTCTAGATTTCTGGTCTATCGTCAAGATGGCCACGTCCGAGTGCGCAGATAAGTGCATGAAGCCTACAACAAAGATTGTATAGTGCCAAGAGTCCAAGCTGGAGGTGGTGGGGTGACCGTTTGGGCTGCTTTTCATGCAGGGGGCAAAACTGACCTGGTTGTTCTGAATGGAAACCTGAACCAGTTCAAGTACAGGGCCATTCTGGAAGAAACATTGCTTCCATTTGCTCGTGCAGCCTTTCGAGGAAACTTTGTCTTCCAAGATGACAATGCACGGCCTCATCATGCCCGCATGATCCAACACTTTCTTGCTGACCGTGGTGTAGAGCATATGGAGTGGCCTGCCATGTCCCCGGATATGAATCCGATAGAGAACTTGTGGGCAGAATTAACGCGTCAAATCGACCACTTGGACCAGCAGCCGACCTCTGTGCGTGAATTGCAGCAGGCTATTGTCACTGCATGGCAAGCGATTCCTGTCCAAACCTTGGCAAATCTCGTGAACAGCATGCCTCAACGTGTTCGTGCTCTCCTGAATGCTCGTGGGGGTTACATGAAGTACTGAACTGTAATTTTACTGTCCGTAATCCCAGTCGTAATTTAACTTTTGTTTTTGTTAAAAAAAATTTGGCTAATGTGCAAAATAAAGAGATACTTCTGGAAAACGTACAGAAGTTTAACACAGTACTGTCCATGAATTGAGTTCGATATCAGTTTACATCACTTTCAAGGATCAATTTATTTGTTTCGAAATGTCAAATGTGGTTTTTGTTTCTTTTAAAGGTCACATTAACAAAATCTAGAATAATTTCAACATAATTCCAATAAACTTTTGGTTCTAAGTCATCTTGAAAAGTAAGTTCACCCCCACAAAAAAAATATTCCATATTAAATGCCAAGTCTGTATATATGTATGTATATATATGTATGTATATATATATATATATATATATATATATATATATATATATATATATATATATATATATATATATATATATATATATATATATATATATATATATATATATATATATATATACACACATGTATACATGTATACAGTGCCTATAGAACGTCCACACTCCCTTTCAAAATTTTCACCTTTTGTTACCTTATATCCTGGAATTAAAATGCATTAAATCAGACTTTCACCTTTTATTTACACATTGTAACCAACAACTTCCAAGTGAAAAACAAATTCTACAAATTTCATAAAATTTATTCAAAATACAAAACAAGAATGAATATCTTGGTTGGATAAGTGTCCACCCCTCCCCCCCTTCCAACCCCCCCCCCCCCCTTTGCTTTAATACTTGGGGGAAACGCTTTCTACAGCAATTAGAGCTGCGAGTCTGTTAGGATGGGTCCTTACCAACTTTGTACACCTTGATTGGGCAATATTTGCCCATTCTTCTGTACAAAACTGTTCAAGCTGGCTCAGTCAAGGTTTTTTTATATATACAGTATTTTCTTTTTTTTAAGTTGAAGGCTCCAGTCACGGACTATATAGTCCTCATTGAGGCCAGGCCTTAAATAAAAGAGCTGCATTGATAGAAAAATGAAAAAAGAGAGAATAGTCTAAGAGTTTTTGAGGAAGTAAAAAATATACTTTTTGAAAAAGGGAAGGTTGTAAGTGTTTGGAAATACATGGGAAGGTAAAGAGCTCCTGAGTTTGGGAGTGGAGAGGAAGAAACAAACATCGTAACGACCCACCCTTGAGTTTCCAATGGCCACACAATAATCATGTGACGTAGTGGCTTGTGGAGTATTGCGTGGTCTCGCTAATTAATGGAGGTACACAAACAAGCAGCAAGTTCTTGAGAGCAGAAACCAAAGTAATATCTGTAGAAAAGACAAAAGAGCCAACTTGCGGCATAATTTGAGTGGGTCGAGTATTGAGGTGGGATTGGAAGAGTTCATCAGTCTGATTACTTTGGATTCAATTCTGTCCAATAAGTATGTGAGAGAGAATGACATCCGGGTTTAATGTGGACCAGGTAAGTCCCTCTAATTGGTACTCGAGTCCCTCTAATTGGTACTCGAGTCCCTCTAATTGGTACTCGAGTCCCTCTAATTCGTACTCGAGTCCCTCTAATTCGTACTCGAGTCCCTCTAATTGGTACTCGAGTCCCTCTAATTGGTACTCGAGTCCCTCTAATTGGTACTCGAGTCCCTCTAATTCGTACTCGAGTCCCTCTAATTGGTACTCGAGTCCCTCTAATTGGTACTCGAGTCCCTTTAATTCGTACTCGAGTCCCTCTAATTCGTACTCGAGTCCGTCTAATTCGTACTCGAGTCCCTCTAATTCGTACTCGAGTCCCTCTAATTCGTACTCGAGTCCCTCTAATTCGTACTCGAGTCCCTCTAATTCGTACTCGAGTCCCTCTAATTCGTACTCGAGTCCCTCTAATTGGTACTCGAGTCCCTCTAATTCGTACTCGAGTCTCTAATTCGTACTCGAGTCCCTCTAATTCGTACTCGAGTCCCTCTAATTCGTACTCGAGTCCCTCTAATTCGTACTCGAGTTCCTCTAATTCGTACTCGAGTCCCTCTAATTGGTACTCGAGTCCCTCTAATTGGTACTCGAGTCCCTCTAATTGGTACTCGAGTCCCTCTAATTGGTACTCGAGTCCCTCTAACTGGTACTCGAGTCCCTCTAACTGGTACTCGAGTCCCTCTAATTGGTACTCGAGTCCCTCTAATTGGTACTCGAGTCCCTCTAATTGGTACTCGAGTCCCTCTAATTGGTACTCGAGTCCGTCTAATTGGTACTCGAGTCCCTCTAATTGGTAGTCGAGTCCCTCTAATTGGTAGTCGAGTCCCTCTAATTTGTAGTCGAGTCCCTCTAATTGTCGGTACAATCGCACAATCCAGAGGAGGTTATATAACACGTAACAGATGTTCCGCATCTTCCATGCATGTACCACACGTGTTCAGTTGGCAATCCATTGAGATAGCTGATTTTGTTGGAATATCCATCTGGTGTTTCTGATGAAAAGGTCGTTTATAAGTGTGTGGTGCATTCCTTTTTATGCCTTCGTTGACGAAGTCGCAGGAGGCATTATGTTTTTGGGTTGTCCGTCCGTCCGTCCGTCCGTCCGTCCGTGATAGATCTTCTTACCGTGACAACTGAAGAACGCCTGAACGTGATCGCATCTCTTTACGATAATCAGAAGGTCGTGTCCAGTGCACTGTGTTGATCCACCAACAACTTGTTGATAATGCTCCGTTGTGGCTGTCCATCACAAATCATCATCTTCATTCACATTATGATTTCGTTTGGAATACTTTTGGGCCCTTTTTCTTTCTGGTATACTCGAAATGGGCATGCCCATGTGTTGCGTGCTCGAGTAACCGGATTCGACGACCGCTCGATCTCATCGTCTCGAAGTGTCACGTCTCACGCCCAAAGATGTCGCACTTGGTTTGTAAGACGCACACTACCTTGACGACCTCATTGTGGAAAATGAATGCTTGACGCTTGTTCATGTCACGTGCATGGAACTCCAATCAATGTTTTGGAAAACACTCCCCAAGCACCTCGTTTGTTTAATTTTTTCTTGCACGAGTAACTTTTAAATAATGCGGATGTGTGAGCAAACTCACTTTTTCGCTTACCCAAGTATAAATCGTTAAATGATCACTAAACAAGGCCGTTCTGGAGTAATGATTCAACATTGAAAATGTCCTTTTCAGGTTTTAGGCCACAAATCCATCCTTCACCAGGATTCATTGGTTTTCCGCTTCAATGCTCGGCTCCATCCAATCAGATGCATTGGACAATGTATTTCCTTTATGGGACAGTTAGTCGTTAAACATCCCTCTGTTTGCATTTCCTGCCGTACGGAAGATTTGTTCTCATGTTCATGGCAATGAATCAAATGTGGAGATGATTTTTATTTATCACTGCACTAGTTATCATTTTTGGGGCTCTGCTAATAGGGAGTGCAGGAGGGGGGGGGGGGGGGGAGTAAAAGTCTCAGGCCTTGCATTATATTGATTTTCCTTCCTTGGGTGACGTGTTCAATGTGCTCACCGACTCATTTATAATGTTAAGTCTCTGCCAAACTGATCAGGAGGGCTGATCTCCTCTCGGGAGAGCTACTCGATAGTCGTTTGGTTCACTCTTTAGCAATCCTACAGGATACAGGTATTTAGCAATCCTACAGGATACAGGGATTTAGCATTCCTACAGGATACAGGGATTTAGCATTCCTACAGGATACAGGGATTTAGCAATCCTACAGGATACAGGGATTTAGCAATCCTACAGGATACAGGGATTTAGCATTCCTACAGGATACAGGGATTTAGCATTCCTACAGGATACAGGGATTTAGCAATCCTACAGGATACAGGGATTTAGCAATCCTACAGGATGCAGGGATTTAGCAATCCTACAGGATACAGGGATTTAGCATTCCTACAGGATACAGGGATTTAGCAATCCTACAGGATGCAGGGATTTAGCAATCCTACAGGATACAGGGATTTAGCATTCCTACAGGATACAGGTATTTAGCATTCCTACAGGATGCAGGGATTTAGCAATCCTACAGGATGCAGGGATTTAGCAATCCTACAGGATGCAGGGATTTAGCAATCCTACAGGATACAGGGATTTAGCAATCCTACAGGATGCAGGGATTTAGCAATCCTACAGGATACAGGGATTTAGCATTCCTACAGGATACAGGTATTTAGCATTCCTACAGGATGCAGGGATTTAGCAATCCTACAGGATGCAGGGATTTAGCAATCCTACAGGATGCAGGGATTTAGCAATCCTACAGGATGCAGGGATTTAGCAATCCTACAGGATACAGGGATTTAGCATTCCTACAGGATACAGGTATTTAGCATTCCTACAGGATACAGGGATTTAGCAATCCTACAGGATGCAGGGATTTAGCAATCCTACAGGATACAGGGATTTAGCAATCCTACAGGATACAGGGATTTAGCAATCCTACAGGATACAGGGATTTAGCATTCCTACAGGATACAGGGATTTAGCAATCCTACAGGATACAGGGATTTAGCATTCCTACAGGATACAGGGATTTAGCAATCCTACAGGATACAGGTATTTAGCAATCCTACAGGATACAGGGATTTAGCATTCCTACAGGATACAGGGATTTAGCAATCCTACAGGATACAGGGATTTAGCATTCCTACAGGATGCAGGGATTTAGCATTCCTACAGGATACAGGGATTTAGCATTCCTACAGGATGCAGGGATTTAGCATTCCTACAGGATACAGGGATTTAGCATTCCTACAGGATGCAGGGATTTAGCAATCCTTACAGGATACAGGGATTTAGCATTCCTACAGGATACAGGGATTTAGCATTCCTACAGGATGCAGGGATTTACCAATCCTACAGGATACAGGTATTTAGCAATCCTACAGGATACAGGGATTTAGCATTCCTACAGGATACAGGGATTTAGCATTCCTACAGGATACAGGTATTTAGCATTCCTACAGGATGCAGGGATTTACCAATCCTACAGGATACAGGTATTTAGCAATCCTACAGGATACAGGGATTTAGCATTCCTACAGGATACAGGGATTTAGCATTCCTACAGGATACAGGTATTTAGCATTCCTACAGGATGCAGGGATTTAACAATCCTACAGGATACAGGGATTTAGCAATCCTACAGGATACAGGGATTTAGCATTCCTACAGGATACAGGGATTTAACAATCCTACAGGATACAGGTATTTAGCATTCCTACAGGATGCAGGGATTTAACAATCCTACAGGATACAGGGATTTAGCAATCCTACAGGATACAGGGATTTAGCATTCCTACAGGATACAGGGATTTAACAATCCTACAGGATACAGGTATTTAACAATCCTACAGGATACAGGTATTTAGCATTCCTACAGGATGCAGGGATTTAACAATCCTACAGGATACAGGTATTTAACAATCCTACAGGATACAGGCATTTAGCATTCCTACAGGATGCAGGGATTTAACAATCCTACAGGATACAGGTATTTAGCAATCCTACAGGATACAGGGATTTAGCATTCCTACAGGATACAGGGATTTAGCATTCCTACAGGATACAGGGATTTAGCATTCCTACAGGATACAGGGATTTAGCATTCCTACAGGATGCAGGGATTTAACAATCCTACAGGATACAGGGATTTAGCATTCCTACAGGATACAGGGATTTAGCATTCCTACAGGATGCAGGGATTTAGCATTCCTACAGGATACAGGCATTTAGCATTCCTACAGGATACAGGGATTTAGCATTCCTACAGGATACAGGGATTTAGCATTCCTACAGGATACAGGGATTTAGCAATCCTTACAGGATACAGGGATTTAGCATTCCTACAGGATGCAGGGATTTAGCATTCCTACAGGATACAGGCATTTAGCATTCCTACAGGATACAGGGATTTAGCAATCCTACAGGATACAGGGATTTAGCAATCCTTACAGGATACAGGGATTTAGCATTCCTACAGGATACAGGGATTTAGCATTCCTACAGGATACAGGGATTTAGCATTCCTACAGGATACAGGGATTTAGCATTCCTACAGGATGCAGGGATTTAGCATTCCTACAGGATACAGGGATTTAGCATTCCTACAGGATACAGGGATTTAGCATTCCTACAGGATACAGGGATTTACCAATCCTACAGGATACAGGGATTTACCAATCCTTACAGGATGCAGGGATTTAGCAATCCTTACAGGATACAGGCATTTAGCAATCCTACAGGATGCAGGGATTTACCAATCCTACAGGATACAGGGATTTACCAATCCTACAGGATACAGGGATTTACCAATCCTACAGGATGCAGGGATTTACCAATCCTACAGGATACAGGTATTTAGCAATCCTTACAGGATGCAGGGATTTAGCAATCCTTACAGGATACAGGCATTTAGCATTCCTACAGGATACAGGGATTTAGCAATCCTACAGGATACAGGGATTTAGCATTCCTACAGGATACAGGCATTTAGCAATCCTACAGGATACAGGGATTTAGCATTCCTACAGGATACAGGGATTTAGCATTCCTACAGGATACAGGGATTTAGCATTCCTACAGGATACAGGGATTTAGCAATCCTTACAGGATACAGGGATTTAGCATTCCTACAGGATACAGGGATTTAGCATTCCTACAGGATACAGGGATTTAGCATTCCTACAGGATACAGGGATTTCGCAATCCTACAGGATACAGGGATTTAGCATTCCTACAGGATACAGGGATTTAGCATTCCTACAGGATGCAGGGATTTAGCATTCCTACAGGATACAGGGATTTAGCAATCCTTACAGGATACAGGGATTTAGCATTCCTACAGGATACAGGGATTTAGCAATCCTACAGGATACAGGGATTTAGCATTCCTACAGGATACAGGGATTTAGCAATCCTACAGGATGCAGGGATTTAGCAATCCTACAGGATACAGGGATTTAGCAATCCTACAGGATACAGGGATTTAGCAATCCTACAGGATACAGGGATTTAGCAATCCTACAGGATACAGGGATTTAGCATTCCTACAGGATACAGGCATTTAGCATTCCTACAGGATACAGGCATTTAGCAATCCTACAGGATACAGGGATTTAGCAATCCTTACAGGATACAGGGATTTAGCATTCCTACAGGATACAGGGATTTAGCAATCCTACAGGATACAGGGATTTAGCATTCCTACAGGATACAGGGATTTAGCAATCCTACAGGATGCAGGGATTTAGCAATCCTACAGGATACAGGGATTTAGCAATCCTACAGGATACAGGGATTTAGCAATCCTACAGGATGCAGGGATTTAGCAATCCTACAGGATACAGGGATTTAGCATTCCTACAGGATACAGGGATTTAGCAATCCTACAGGATACAGGGATTTAGCAATCCTACAGGATGCAGGGATTTAGCAATCCTACAGGATACAGGGATTTAGCATTCCTACAGGATACAGGCATTTAGCATTCCTACAGGATACAGGGATTTAGCAATCCTTACAGGATACAGGCATTTAGCAATCCTACAGGATACATGGATTTAGCAATCCTACAGGATACAGGGATTTAGCATTCCTACAGGATACAGGGATTTAGCATTCCTACAGGATACAGGGATTTAGCAATCCTTACAGGATACAGGCATTTAGCAATCCTACAGGATACAGGGATTTAGCAATCCTACAGGATACAGGCATTTAGCAATCCTACAGGATACAGGCATTTAGCAATCCTACAGGATACAGGGATTTAACAATCCTACAGGATACAGGGATTTAGCATTCCTACAGGATACAGGGATTTAGCATTCCTACAGGATACAGGTATTTAACAATCCTACAGGATACAGGGATTTAGCAATCCTACAGGATACAGGGATTTAGCATTCCTACAGGATACAGGGATTTAGCAATCCTTACAGGATACAGGCATTTAGCAATCCTACAGGATACAGGGATTTAACAATCCTACAGGATACAGGGATTTAGCAATCCTACAGGATACAGGGATTTAGCAATCCTACAGGATACAGGGATTTAGCAATCCTACAGGATGCAGGGATTTAGCATTCCTACAGGATACAGGGATTTAGCATTCCTACAGGATACAGGGATTTAGCATTCCTACAGGATACAGGGATTTAGCATTCCTACAGGATACAGGCATTTAGCAATCCTACAGGATACAGGGATTTAACAATCCTACAGGATACAGGGATTTAGCATTCCTACAGGATACAGGCATTTAGCAATCCTACAGGATACAGGGATTTAACAATCCTACAGGATACAGGGATTTAGCATTCCTACAGGATACAGGGATTTAGCAATCCTTACAGGATACAGGCATTTAGCATTCCTACAGGATACAGGGATTTAGCAATCCTACAGGATACAGGGATTTAGCATTCCTACAGGATACAGGGATTTAGCATTCCTACAGGATACAGGCATTTAGCAATCCTACAGGATACAGGGATTTAACAATCCTACAGGATACAGGGATTTAGCATTCCTACAGGATACAGGGATTTAGCATTCCTACAGGATACAGGCATTTAGCAATCCTACAGGATACAGGGATTTAACAATCCTACAGGATACAGGGATTTAGCATTCCTACAGGATACAGGCATTTAGCAATCCTACAGGATACAGGGATTTAACAATCCTACAGGATACAGGGATTTAGCATTCCTACAGGATACAGGGATTTAACAATCCTACAGGATACAGGGATTTAGCATTCCTACAGGATACAGGTATTTAACAATCCTACAGGATGCAGGGATTTAGCAATCCTACAGGATACAGGGATTTAACAATCCTACAGGATACAGGGATTTAGCATTCCTACAGGATACAGGCATTTAGCAATCCTACAGGATACAGGCATTTAGCATTCCTACAGGATACAGGGATTTAGCATTCCTACAGGATACAGGTATTTAACAATCCTACAGGATACAGGGATTTAGCAATCCTACAGGATACAGGGATTTAGCAATCCTACAGGATACAGGGATTTAGCATTCCTACAGGATACAGGGATTTAGCAATCCTACAGGATACAGGGATTTAGCAATCCTACAGGATGCAGGGATTTAGCAATCCTACAGGATACAGGGATTTAGCATTCCTACAGGATGCAGGGATTTAACAATCCTACAGGATGCAGGGATTTAACAATCCTACAGGATACAGGGATTTAGCATTCCTACAGGATACAGGGATTTAGCATTCCTACAGGATACAGGGATTTAGCAATCCTACAGGATACAGGGATTTAGCATTCCTACAGGATACAGGGATTTAGCAATCCTACAGGATGCAGGGATTTAGCATTCCTACAGGATACAGGTATTTAGCATTCCTACAGGATGCAGGGATTTAGCATTCCTACAGGATACAGGGATTTAGCATTCCTACAGGATACAGGTATTTAACAATCCTACAGGATGCAGGGATTTAGCAATCCTACAGGATACAGGGATTTAACAATCCTACAGGATACAGGGATTTAGCATTCCTACAGGATACAGGCATTTAGCAATCCTACAGGATACAGGCATTTAGCATTCCTACAGGATACAGGGATTTAGCATTCCTACAGGATACAGGTATTTAACAATCCTACAGGATACAGGGATTTAGCAATCCTACAGGATACAGGGATTTAGCAATCCTACAGGATACAGGGATTTAGCATTCCTACAGGATACAGGGATTTAGCAATCCTACAGGATACAGGGATTTAGCAATCCTACAGGATACAGGGATTTAGCAATCCTACAGGATACAGGGATTTAGCATTCCTACAGGATGCAGGGATTTAGCAATCCTACAGGATGCAGGGATTTAACAATCCTACAGGATACAGGGATTTAGCATTCCTACAGGATACAGGGATTTAGCATTCCTACAGGATACAGGGATTTAGCAATCCTACAGGATACAGGGATTTAGCATTCCTACAGGATACAGGGATTTAGCAATCCTACAGGATGCAGGGATTTAGCAATCCTACAGGATACAGGGATTTAGCAATCCTACAGGATGCAGGGATTTACCAATCCTACAGGAGCACAATGGATGTCTTGATGCAAAATAATAAATGAAATGGAAAAAGATCAGACGTTTCAACCTTTTTGATGTTCCAACCGAGGGAAGCGCATTCAGGCTTTAACAGGTGTGCCAGCCCGTCCAATGGGCGACATTGTGCACATTTCATTGTTTGGCAGGGTAGGGGGGGGGGGGGGGAACCTGTAAGGAAGTTTCTTAAGACATGTCACGTATGTCCTTCGTGTGCAGCTCGGTAAGCAAGCAGCATTGCTGACTTTCCGCGGCGTGGTTCAGTACCTGCTAGGTGACGTGGCAAGCGCCGTGCGAGATTATCAACAAGCCATCGTGCTCTCACCTGGCTACTCCTCAGGTAACTTCCATGCCGGAAACCTCTACTTGTACAACCACCAGCCAACAATGGTGACTCATGATCTCAGTTGTGGAAAGGATGTGATATTTGAAAAACTTGGTATGTGGCCAATGATACAGGGTCCAGTATCTCCTCTCGACTTAAGTACCTTTTTGTCGACCATTCCTAGCATACCTGTTCCTGTTCTTTGCGCCATTTCATGCCGTGCCATGCATGGGTCATACCAGTGTGAAGCTTGTGTGTAACTGCATGAGCAGCACTTCCTGTAATATTCTAACCTTTACTGGTATTTGCTCCAAACGGTAATGCGTCCCCTGATGCTCCGTCGCATCAATGAGGTTGGATCAACATGAGGTCCATGCCATTCCATCGTTCCCTTTCCTCTTGAGATCATCTTTATGGTTTCCCCAAGAATAGTGAATGTTGGTGCTCGCTCGAGTCGTAGACTTCATGACGACCTTTCCCACCTTTGATTTGACGATAGGTTTATGACGCTTGAAATTATCCTGATGGAAGTGCCCAGTTCTTATTACTGCCTCCACACACGTGCTGGTCATCAACACCTTCATTGCAATTCCTTCCCCTGGCATTTAATACAAGGTGTCAAATAAACCATAATAGGTATTTATTTCATGACCCCCAACACCTAAGGTGGATGGAGGTGATGTTTTCACCACTATCTGTTTGTTGTGAGCATAATATCTTTTTTTATACCGAGTGGATCTTCGTGTAAGAGCAATTTTCGTGTAGCACGTGGAAGAGCAAACACATTAAACCCAAAAACATACACTGACATATAAAACATACAATAAAGGGAGCGGGAGACAAGAGTGTGAGAGAGAGGGAAGCACACAAGTACAACAATAGAGAACAGGGATGTCGGTAGATCTGTGGAAGAGAGAGGGCTGGGGGGGGGGGGGGAGGAGGACACTACTACGACTTTCAGGAAAGAAGTGGGAGCTTGAAAGAGGTGGATTTGGGGTGTATTAACAGGGGTAGAAAAGATCAAGGTTTTGGATGGGGAAAATAAGAGACGGTGGAGAACAGCTGTTTTAAAGACCTGGAGGGAGGAGTGGGATTGAAGAGAGTGAGGGAGTTTGTTCCAGAGGCGGGAGAAAAGAGGAATGAACGAGTGAAGGTGAGCAGAAAGTCTTGATTTTGGCAGTTTAACCATAAGAGGGTTGCTGGCAGATCTTGTGCGACCTGTAGGAATATTTGGGGGACAGAGCCCAGAGAGAGATGGAGGAGCAAGGCCGGAGAGGAGTCGGTAGAAGACGGAAAGACCACCAACCTGCCTGCGGTGAGTGAGTGAAAGGCCCTCGGAGTTAGCTTCATTGCAGAAGATTCCAATGATTCTAAACGCTTTGGTTTCAACAGCGTGAAGCCGAACTAGGTGTGAGGCAGGAGCACCAGCCCAGAGGGGAGAGCAGTATTCCATTGAGCTGCGGATGAAAGCCTTGTATGTGGTGAGGAGCTCAGGTGTGCCAAGGAAGGACTTCTCATGACCGAGGATGCCGAGTCGGCGACTGGCTTTGTGTTCGTGTGTGTGTGTGTGTGTGTGTGTGTGTGTGTGTGTGTGTGTGTGTGTGTGTGTGTGTGTGTGTGTGTGTGTGTGTGTGTGTGTGTGTGTGTGTGTGTGTGTGTGTGTGTGTGTGTGTGTGTGTGGTCCGTCCATGTGTATGCGTGTCCATGTTTGTACAACCATGTACAGTATAGAGATAGTGTGTGATTGTTCAGGAAATTGAGCTCTGATGCTTTTTTACTCCACCAGATTATTTGTCTGATTTAAAGTGCCGATGAATTATTTATCCTAACATTGAGATTGTTTACGACTTGAGTACAAGTTCAGATTTCTGCACCAAACAAGTGCCATGTACCGTGATGGTCTTGGCAGTGTATGACAGGTAGGTGGGAGGAGGAGTCCAGGCAGGTCAAGAGCAGTTGTGAATGGAACCGTCGTCTCACACATCATTCTCATAACATCAAGATCATGTAATTTTTCAGAGGAGAACCTTAACCGTGAGGGCTTTGCTCTATTTTCGTCATCCATCTTTGCTTTTAAAAGAATGTTATGTGATGACACAAACCTGATAACTTTGCTTTCAAACGATTGGTCTTTTTGAAAAAGGGTCTTATTTTTTCTAAGATATGAAGTGCACCATGTGCTTTTGAATGTTGCAATTATTATTGTTGTTGTTTTTTTCAGGCTTTGGGCCACTATGACGATGCTCTCACTGATGAACCACGTGACGATGGTCTACTGGCCAACTACGATGTGGCTCTCCATATGCTTGGAAATACAGTGGATGCTGTGAGATACTGCAGTGCGAGCCTGAACCTCTGTCTGTTTTCCGCACATGTACTTCTACACCGTGGACAGCTTTTGTACGAGCTACAAAGATACTCTGATGCCGAGGCTGATTTTGCCAGGGGTTTGTTAATGTGCATTTATTGTCGATTATATAGATTATTTTTGGATATGACTTTGTTCGTCTTCTTTGCAGACATTTCATATTGTTGAAAATTCTTGTGTAAAAGAAGCAAAAGCAGCAGCAGTAGCAGAGAAAGAGAGATGAGTACAGCAGTTGTAGAGACAATTGAATTCTCCAAGAAGTGGAAGCAGTGGATGCAATTTGTACAACTAGTGAGGTAACCGTGCTACACACGGATGGGAGGCCAGAAGTAAACAGACAATGCAGAAACGGCGAATGCTAAAGCATGAAACCTATAAATTCCACATTCCTGAAGCACCTTCAGTCGCATGTCATACATGGACAGCAAGTTCGTGAAGGAATTCCATGAAAAACGTACCCGTACGCAGACAAACGGGTGCGTGTGTTCCATGCCCAGTCAATGGCGAATCTGCACATGGCGAATTCACGTTTAGAAAGTCGAAACCATCACGGCATTTTGTCATTCACTTGAACTCGATATCTCTTTTTTCATTCCAAACAGCATAACGCCAATCACAAATTAAATAACATTAATATAAAAAATAAACTTTTAACAACATTCGTGACATAAATAAATATTTAAATCCTGATGTGAAGTTCCGTACGGTTGGGTGAACACAATTACGAATTCAAAATCGTAATTGTATTCCCTCAATTCCAATCATCAATTGATACTTTAACAAAACGATTAACACACTGAATTAAGACACTGAATTGCATTGATTGGTGGTTCAGTGTCCCCACCCCTTTTCCCCTTATATAAGGGAGCCGTGTAGAGATGTTTTGCTTTACTCTTGAGAAAGGTTAGTGGATGCACGTTTGTCCGTGTTGCTGATCGAAACGTCGAGCAGTTGTTCGTTTGCTTATTAACCCTTTGAGTACAGGATTATTTTTTTTGGATAAAAAATACCCCCAGTACGGGATTAATTTGGCATTTTGGTACGGGAATGCAACCACGTACTAACGATCTATTTATAGGTATAGTCGATGACGTGTAGTGACGTCATCCGTACACAACTTTTTCGTGGGTTGCGGCACTGGACGTCATCCGTACTCAAAGGCTTAAAGGTTGGAGAACTAAAAATGGATTCATTTGATATGTATATATTGTTGCGGGTGGTTCGAATCCCCACTCCTTGACAATAATTTTGTTGCGCGATTCCCCTCGGTTAATACCGGAGAATCACGAATACCTTCAAGGTGCACGGATCAAGGTGCACGCGCGTGCCGAAGAACCGTGCGATCGAACCCTCACTTTCCCACACCTTATGGGTGCCGAGCGGATTTGCACGGTGTGGAAAGCGGCGTTACCCCACGAGATTTACGGACCTGAATCTAGCCAAATTCGGTCTCGGATGATGCAAGGCCAATTGGTGAAAGGACGTACCGAACAGGTTGGAAAGCAACAACAAAATGTACAGCCTTTTATTTTGAAGGCACACAGAAACAGAGACGAAGACACCGCTTACGTGTACGTGTACTTGCATGTACGTGCTGGAATTGCCTCGCTGGTGACCACGTGGTTTGGTGTGCGCGGCTCGCAGTTCGATGAGATCAGGTCCGAAGGAAGAAACGCCGCCTCAAAGTCGGCACGGACGAACTTCGCACAGGTAGATGAACTTCAACGCAGGTGAGTCGTGTAGAAATGCCAACGCTTGCAGGTCAGCCGGATGGCACAAAAGATCGGCGCAGAAGCGATTGGTGTCGACGAAGAACAAAGCCAAAGGCCAAACACGTGTCGTTGGAGCTGAAACAAGAGAGTCCAGAGCAGGCTGTCGTCCACGTGGCAAATCCCAGGCAAAGAGAATCGTGTCGTCCACGAGGCAAAGGGAGAACAGAGCAGGAGGTTGTCGACGTGGCGAAATCCATAACAAGAGTTCAGAACAGGTGGTTTATCGCAGCAAAATCCAAAAGCAAAGAGAGCCTGATAATCTTCTTCTTCTTTTATGAGGTTTAATGGCGCTTTCAGAGCCGCGAGGCTCTATATACGCCACGCACCCGAACATCCAAACAAACCAAACCAGGAGGTTAACACGAGAAAAACGAGAGCCTCACACTGCTAACCGTCTCTTTGATGAATTTAAAACTGATCTCCAAAACCCAGGATGTTTCACTTTCAGATCCAGCCAGCAAAAGGCTTCCGGCACACCTGACCACGTGATCGCCATTCCGCGGACAGAAAGCTGAAGACGAGATCTAGCATTATTATAACGCGGACAAAAGGAAAAAACATGGTCCAGATCTTCGGGAACCGATCGCACCACCCCGAGGGATGGCACCCGATCTTGTGAAGATAAAAATTGAGAAAACAATGTCCAATTCTAAGTCGAGATAAGATGGACTGCTCCCTGCGAGGGAGCCGGGGAGACGACCCCAAGGACACGATCGATGGATGCACCTTGTGACACCACCTCCCCTTAGGGGAGGAGTCCCACTGACTTTGCCATATAACATTAATTTTCTGTTTAATTAAATTAGAGAGGTCTGCCTGGCCTAGCGGAACCGGGGTTTCGAAATCCAGATTGAGGGCGCGTTTGGCCGCCTGGTCACACACTTCGTTGCCTGCAATGCCCACATGGGCCGGGACCCAGCATAGATCGACGACCGTGCCCCTCCAATGGGCCAAACTTACGAGGTGAATTACCTCCAGAACCAATTCGTTCCTACTGCCAGGCTGGAACGACCTGAGCGCTGTCAGAGCCGAGAGGGAGTCGGAAAATATGACCGCGCTGAGGGGATAAAAGTCTATAATCCATTCAAGAGCCAAAACAATTGCATGAAGTTCTGCCGAAAATACCGACAGGTGGTCTGAGAGCCTGAAAGCCTGAGAGCCTGAAAGCCTTGGTCACCTTCACATCAGGGATGCAGAAGGCAGCCGCAGTACGGCCGAGACCCGGATATTTGGAGCCATCTGTATAAGCATGGAGACTGACTCCAGAACTTGTGAATGAATTCCACAGCCATGTTACTTGTCACGATGGGATTGTCCCTGTTTCTCATACTCTGTAAATCCAAGTGAATTCTTGGAACCACGAGGGTCCAAGGCGGCCATAGGGACACTTTATTGGCTGTGTTAACCGGGAGGAGGTCCAACCTCAAGAGCCTGATAATGCACTCCGCGTGGGCTTTTACCAGAGTCCAGACCCGCCCACGCCCTTCAAAATGTTCCACAGCCTCCCATTGGCTGGGGCTTGTCGCATCCTGGCTAGGTGTTCCCGCCTCCTCACTGGTCACGTGGGGCTGTGCTTCTGGCCACGCCTTCCTGCACATTAGTAATGGCTTCCCTTTAACCAACGAGGGTTTGGAAATCCTGTCTAACTTCAACGCAAATTTATTTTGATTACTACACAATGGGAAAGGGCTCATCTTTACATTCAATAGAAAATAACTAACTACTGCAGGCTACATGTTGTCGTGCAATTGACTATAGAGGGTTTGCCTTTATGGCACAACCGCAATTATATATATATATATATATATACAGTATATACACTGAAACGCAAAAGAAACTTACCACCTTTGAAACCTTTAAATATCAACAATAACACTGCGTGTAGTAAATGTGTGAACTTATTTGTGGACAATAGTGTCCTCACTGTCAGACAAAACGGTCACGGATGGTCACTTGAACCTTCAATGGTCACTTCATAGCACAGCTGTTGAACAGCCGTTTTGACTGTCAGTGATTAGCCAAGGGGTACGGGATGATTTTAATGAGCTGCACGTGATGTCTTGATATTGGCTTTAAAAAAGCCAGTGCAAAATGGGCATTTCAATCAACATGCCACGATTGTCAAGGGATCAACGGCAGCGTGGCCTGGGCATGCTGCAAGGCGGACTGAGCTACCGTGAGGTGGCACGTCGCCTTGCCTGTTCACACCAGACGATATCGGCCCTGGTGGACAGAGACACCCTCCACAACTCTGCAGATGACAGACCTCGATCAGGGAGGCCAAGGGTCACCATTGCACGGCAGGACAGGAAGATGGTCCGAAGTCACCTGCGGGATCGATTCCGTCCAGCATCCCGCACTGTGGCAGAAACTCCGGGGCGTGCAAACCCACGGATCTCCAATGATAATGCACGAAGACGACTGCATGACTATGGTCTGACTGCCAGAAGACCATACAGAGCAAAAGAAACTTACCACTTGTTTGAAATGTAATAAAATTGTAACAATTCAAAATAAAACAAACCAACAATTGCTAATTGAAACATTGGCATTTTATTGATGACATGTCAAGTTTTTGACCAAGATACACCATCTCATCAGTTTGTTCTACAGTACAGAACAGCACAGGGTGCAATGTCAGTCCCCTTTCAATAGCGTGTGTGGCCACCATTGTTTTGGATACAGGCAGTGCATCATCGGCGTATACTGCCTACTAGTCTTTGGATGGATTGCTGCTGGATTCTGTCCCACTCAGTCCTCAATGTCTGAAGCAGCTCTGCCCGTGTCCTGGCCCTGCCAACTACGCATCTCCCAAGCTCATCCCACAGGTGCTCTATGGGATTCAGGTCAGGGGAGAGCGCAGGCCACTGCATGGTGTTGATGTTCTCGCCTTGGAGAAATGCAGTGGTAAAGCGAGCAGCATGGGGACGAGCGTTGTCATGCTGAAAGGTTCTCCGTTCTGGGTGGTCTAGCAGGAATGGCAGCAGATGAGGTCACAGGATGTTATCCACATACCGCTGGGCGTTAAGATTCCCATCCACAACCACCAGTGGCATCCTGTACCGGCCTGATATGGCGGCCCACACCATCACACTTGGGCCACCCCACCTGTTGGCTTGACGCACGCAACAATCGGCATATCGCTCGCCAGTTCTTTTCCAGACAAGCTCACGCCCATCAGGACTGTCCACACAGAACCTTGACATCGCTGAAAGCGACCTCGTTCCACTGCGCCAAGGTCCACCGCTGATGCTGCTGGCACCATCTCTGTCGGTTGCGGCGATTGACAGCCGTCATCACGGGGCCTCTGTATGGTCTTCTGGCAGTCAGACCATAGTCATGCAGTCGTCTTCGTGCAGTATCATTGGAGATCCGTGGGTTTGCACGCCCCGGAGTTTCTGCCGCAGTGTGGGATGCTGGACGGAATCGATCCCGCAGGTGACTTTGGACCATCTGCCTGTCCTGCCTTGCAGTGGTGACTCTTGGCCTCCCTGATCGAGGTTTGTCATCTGCAGAGTTGTGGAGGGTGTCTCTGTCCACCAGGGCCGATATCGTCTGGTGTGAACAGCCAAGGCGACGTGCCACCTCACGGTAGCTCAGTCCACCTTGCAGCATGCCCAGGGCATGCTGCCGTTGATCCCTTGACAATCGTGGCATGTTGATTGAAATGCCCATTTTGCACTGGCCTTTTTAAAGCCAATATCAAGACATCACGGGCAGCTCATTAAAATAATCCCGTACCCCTTGTCTAATCACTGACAGTCAAAACGGCTGTTCAACAGCTGTGCTATGAAGTGACCATTGAAGGTTCAAGTGACCATCCGTGACCGTTTTGTCTGACAGTGAGGACACTTGTCCACAAATAAGTTCACACATTTACTACACGCAGTGTTATTGTTGATATTTAAAGGTTTCAAAGGTGGTAAGTTTCTTTTGCGTTTCAGTGTATATGTATATGTATATATATATATATATATATATATATATATATATATATATATATATATATATATATATACTAGGTTGGCTCGGCTCGCTACGCTCGCCTCACCGTCGATACTGAGGAACGGGCTTATTTTAACTGACGCTAATGACTGTACCTGAGTTGCTGTGTTGTCATGATTTTCACCAATCATAATACAAACAATTACTTTGCACAACTGTATTTGTTGTGTTTGTGATATTACATTTTTATAGGCAATTTAGATTGAAGATTTAGGTTGAATGTTTTTTTTTCAAGAAAGAACCCCTCAGCACACACATAGGGGAGGGGTAGGTGCAGACTGGAAGTTTGGGACGATTACACCTCACCACCACGTAATTCAAAACACCTCACCACCACGTAATTCAAAACACCTCACCACCAAGTAATTCAAAACACCCCACCACCACGTAATTCAAAATACCTCACCACCACGTAATTCAAAACACCTCACGACCAAGTAATTTAAAATACCTCACCACCACGTAATTCAAAATACCTCACCACCACGTAATTCAAAACACCTCACCACCACATAATTCAAAATACCTCACCACCAAGTAATTCAAAATACCTCACCACCACGTAATTCAAAACACCTCACCACCACATAATTCAAAATACCTCACCACCAAGTAATTCAAAACACCTCACCACCAAGTAAATTTAAAACACCTCACAGCCATAAAACACGTAATAAAAACACCTCACCACCACGAAAGTAAAAACGCCTCACAGCCATAAAACACGTAATAAAAACACCTCACAGCCATAAAACACGTAATAAAAACACCTCACAGCCACGAAATTAAAAACACCTCACCACCACGTCATTTAAAAACACCTCACCACCAAGTAATTCAAAACACCTCATCACCAACTAATTCTAAACACCTCGCCACCATGTGATTTTAAAATACCTCACCACCACATGATTCAAAACCACCACAGCGTTATTAAAAACACTTCACAACCACGGAAACAAAAGTTTGAGGGAGTCGTTAAGTGAGAACACAGACACTGCCCAGATGTGTAGATATATAGATAAATGACTGTACCCGAGTTGCCGTTTTGTCATGGTTTAAACCAATCATAATTCAAACAATTATTTTGCACAAATGTATTTGTAATATACGTGATATCACATTTTATAAACAATTGAAGTTGAAAAACAAAAAATTTCCCCAAAAAAATCCCCCCAAAAAATAATAAAATGGAAAATTTTTCCAAAAAATACCCTTAGGACATACCGACGGGAGAGATATATGCATACCAGAAGTCTGATACGATTTCACAAAAGTTTGAGAAAGTAGTTCAGTGACAACACAGGACAACACAACACAACACACGACAGGACAGACGCTGCACAGATATATATATATATATATATATATATATATATATATATATATATATATATATATATATATATACTGTATATAATATGTAACTAGAGATGTATACATTATATGTATACATTATAATTTTCGTATATATATATATATATATATATATATATATATATATATATATAGACACATACAGTCACGTGAAAAAGTAAGTACACCCCATGTAAAGTTTAGACTTTTTCAACATATTTCAACATACAGCTATTTGATCTTCATTTCAACAATATTGATAGATAAAGGTGATATAATATAACAAATATCATGAAACATTTACATTTTGTAGTCCATTGTATAATTTAAATAAACATAAATGCAAATTTCACATGTGGAAAAAGTAAGTACACCCCTACATTTATCACTACTTCAAATACCTAAAATTAGAATCAGGTGCACCAGCGCAGGTGCAAATGATTAGAACATCGTTAGAGAGGATCTTGGAGGAACCTGTCTTATTTAAACCTCAGACATTTCGTTTGGTTTGCTCTTTGTTGTTGAAGTGTGCGGCGTCACCATGCCTAGATCAAAAGAGCTCTCTGAGGCCTTCAGAAAGAAGGTTATAGATGCCTACGAGTCTGGGAAGGGATTTTAAAAGATCTCCAAACAATTTGAAATCAATCATTCGACTGTCTGGAAGATCATCTACAAGTGGAGAAGATTCCAAACAACTGCCAACTTGTTCAGGCCAGGCCGCCCCAGCAAGTTCAGCCCGAGAGCAGACCGCAAGATGCTGAAAGAAGTCTCTAAGAACCCCAGAATGTCATCACGGGACCTACAGGTAGCTCTTGCCACTGTTGATGTCAAAGTGCACGAGTCAACCATAAGAAAGAGGCTGCACAAATTTGATCTACATGGGAGGTGCGCCAGGAGGAAACCTTTGCTGTCCAGAAAGAACATTAGGGCAAGACTAAAGTTTGCCAATGAACACCTCGGCAAAGACCAGCACTTCTGGAACAATGTGCTCTGGACAGATGAGTCAAAGGTAGAGCTATTTGGACACAGTACCAGAAGACATGTTTGGCGAAAACCAAAAACAGCATTTGACCACAAGAACCTGATACCAACTGTAAAGCATGGTGGTGGAAATATTATGGTTTGGGGCAGCTTTGCTGCATCAGGGCCTGGGCAGCTCACCATCATATAATCCACTATGAATTCTTCATTGTACCAGAGGGTGCTTGAGGATAATGTGAGGCCATCTGTCAGAAAGTTGAAGCTCAACCGAAGGTGGACCTTGCAACATGACAATGACCCTAAACATATCAGTAAATCCACCAAGGAATGGCTGAAAAGAAAGAAATGGAGGGTTCTGGAATGGCCAAGTCAAAGCCCGGATCTAAATCCCATCGAGATGTTGTGGGGGGATTTGAAATGAGCTGTGCATGCAAGAAACCCCTCAAACATCGCACAGCTGAAAGAATTCTGCATGGAGGAGTGGGCAAAAATTTCTCCCAGTCGATGTCAGAGACTGGTAGACAGTTATAAGAAACGCCTACTTGAGGTTGTTTCTGCCAAAGGGAGCAATACCACCTATTAGAGCCAAGGGTGTACTTACTTTTTCCACATGCGAAATTTGCATTCATGTTTATTTAAATTATACAATGGACTACAAAATGTAAATGTTTCATGATATTTGTTATATTATATCACCTTTATCTATCAATATTGTTGAAATGAAGATCAAATAGCTGTATGTTGAAATATGTTGAAAAAGTCAAAACTTTACATGGGGTGTACTTACTTTTTCACGTGACTGTATATATATATATATATAAAAGTAATATATATATTTTGTACACAGTGGGGAGCAAAAGTAAGAGGGCACTTAAAAATAATGCCAAGATTTCTCAAATCACGATTTCAAACACAAATTTGTCACGATATTGAAGATATTTGATGCTCCCCCTTCCTCTTCATTAACGGTATGGACCTCAAACATCCGGGGCCTTCGTTCAAACTTAACTGATCTCTCCATACAGGTTGCTCCTGTCAAACCAGACGTGATCTGCTTAACAGAAACTTTCCTCCTTTATGATGTCTCTGATTCCATCGTATCTCTCCCGGGCTACTCCCTCCTCCGGTATGATAGACCTGAGCCTCGTCCTGGAGGCGGGGTTGCTATCTTTATCAAAAACTCTCTTCCTCACTCGCCCTGCACTGCACTCTCTCCACCTCACCCCCAAGAATACCTCTGGCTACGGCTTCCCCTTCGCTCCCACCTCTTGTTCATATGTGTGTTGTACCGTCCACCAAACAGTGATGACTCCATCTACATCTCGCTGTCTGATGATATGGACCAACTTCTATCTACTCATCCCAACTCTCTCTTCCTCATATGTGGTGATTTCAACTGTCATCATGCCAGTTGGCTGGGTGTGGGTACCTCCCTCACCAGCCATGGCTCCTCAGCAAAGGACTTCTGTGACTCACTGGGACTGGCACAATCTGTCAATTTCCCGACCCGGATCTCAGTCAACGGAACATCTTCTCTTCTGGACTTGGTTATGACTAACTTCCCTGAAAATGTCTGCTGCTCTTCTTCTGCTCCGATCGGATCATCTGATCATGTCCTTGTTAAAGTGGACATCTCTCTGACCATCCTCAGGGAGCCTGCTCAGCGTCGACGAGTCTGGCATTTCACTCAGGCCAACTGGCACGGTCTTCAAGCAGCCATCAATCATCTGGACTGGTCTCCCATCTCTACCACCTCTGACATCAACTCATCCTGGGAATTCTTCCAAAGTAAATTGCTCTCTCTCATGCACAGATTTATCCCATCTCGTCTTCAGTTGTCATACCCTTCCTCCCGTCCATGGTACACGGAATCTTGTGGTGAGGCTGTTGCCCAGAAACAACTTGCCTTCGTCTCCTGGAAAGCAAATCCAACGGAAGGAAATCTCATTTCCTTTCACAAAGCCCGAAACAAGTATGTGTCCACCCTCAGGAGAGCCAGGAAACAATATCGCTCCGTTCTCAAGTCCGAACTCTCTTATCTGTCTCCCTCTTCCAAATCCTGGTGGCGTCTGGTCAAATCAATTTCTGGTGTTTGTTCCCCCTCCATCCCCTCCCTTACCTCAAACGGCTACACAGCTGACTCCGCACGTGAAAAAGCTGAATGCCTCAACTCTGTGTTTGCCTCTAAATCTTGTGTCCCAAACCCATCCCTCTCTGTACCCACCATACCCAGTCGTACCCTGCTGCTCCTGGACTCCGTGTCCTTTCCTCCTGACAAGGTAAGTTTCTGTCAACCCTCGACTCTGATTCTGCAACTGGACCCGACGGCATCAGCCCACGGGTCATAAAATCCTGCTCCGCTGCTCTATCTCACCCTCTCTCTGTTCTCTTCACCCTCTCTTTTGCTCAAGGTCAACTGCCATCTGCTTGGAAATCAGCCAACATCACCGCTATGCACAAAAAAGGTGCAAAAACAGATCCTAGCAACTACAGACCAATCAGCCTTCTCCCAATTATCAGCAAAGTCATGGAATCCATCATTGCTTCGGATATGAAATCTTTCCTCTTCTCCAATGGCTTGATCTCTGATCATCAATTTGGTTTCAGACCAGGTCACTCTACTCTGGACATGCTGCTTCTGCTGTCTCAACAATGGATGGAGGTCCTCAATGCCAAACAGGAAATTAGAGCTGTCTCCCTCGACATATCACGTGCCTTCGACACGGTCTGGCACCCCGCTCTGCTCACCAAACTCTCCTCCTTTGGTATCCATGGAAATCTCCACGCATGGCTGGCGGACTTCCTCTCTAGTCGTCGTCAACGTGTGGCCCTGAATGGGTTTCTCTCATCTCCTCTTCCTGTTCAGGCTGGAGTTCCCCAACGCAGTGTTCTGGGCTCTCTCGAAAATCCTCTCTATCTCTTTGCTGATGACTCCACTCTCTGCCGCTCCATTCCTCTTCCCTCAGATCGGCAGTCTGCTGCCTCCTCACTCTCTGAAGACCTGGACAAAATCACAGACTGGTCAAACAAGTGGAACATGTCTTTCAATCCTGACAAATCTCACACTCTTACTATGTCTCTCCGAAAAGATCGACTGGACAACCCTCCCATCTACTTTCTCAACAATCCTCTCCAAGAAGTTCTGTCGCTCAAGATTTTGGGTCTCACTATCTGCCATGATCTTTCTTGGGAAAACCACATTTCCAAGCTGGCCTCCAAAGCCAGTCGCCGACTGGGCATCCTCCGTCGTGCGAAGTCCTTCCTCGGCACACCTGAGCTCCTCACCACATACAAGGCTTTCATCCGCAGCTCAATGGAATACTGTTCTCCCCTATGGGCCGGTGCTCCTGCCTCACACCTAGCTCGGCTTCACGCTGTTGAAACCAAAGCTTTCAGAATTATTGGAATCTCCCGCGATGAAGCTATCTCTGAGGGCCTTTCACTCACTCACCGCAGGCAGGTAGGTGGTCTTTCTGTCTTCTACCGACTCCTCTCCGGCCTTGCACCCCCAGCTCTCTCTGTGCTCTGTCCCCCAAATATTCCTACAGGTCGCACAAGATCTGCCAGCAACCCTCTGATGGTTAAACTGCCGAAATCTCGGCTCTCTGCTCACCTTCACTCTTTCATTCCTCTTTTCTCCCGCCTCTGGAACAAACTCCCTCACTCCCTTCAATCCCACTCCTCCCTCCAGGTCTTTAAAACAGCTGTTCACCACCATCTCTTATCTTCCCCCATCCAAAACCTTGATCTTTTTTACCCCCGCTAATTCACCCCAGATCCACTTTGTTTGAAATTCCAACTTCTTTCCTGGAAGTCCTGGCAGTGTCCATATGTTTTATACCTCTCCCACCGCCCCCTTCCCATGCCCCCCCCCCCCCCAAAGCCCTCGCCCTCTCTCAGATCTCTCGATGTCTCCATGTCTCTCGGTCCCTGCTCTCAAATGTTGTGTTTGTGTCCTTCCCCCTCTCTCCCCATCTTGTCTACCGCTCCCGATGTTATATGTTTTATGTGTCGGTTTGTCTTTCTGTGTGATTAATGTTCGCTCTTTCACGAGCCTCGATCTTGTATACAAAAAAAAAAAAAAAAAAAAAAAAAAAAATGTATCCATATTATTTATGGATATATATCTTCTTTATCCTCCACCATATTATTTATCCTCCACCCCCACAGAAGGATTTTGGCTTGTTCAGGTGTGTTTTGGCAAACTCCAGTCGTGCTTTATCAGCAGTGGTGTCCTCTTGGGTCTCTTATCATAGAACCCCCTTTCATTGAGTTGGCGACGGATGGTGTGAGTTGAAACTGTCGTACCTTGTGTCTGAAGGTCAACTTGAATCTGTTTGGTAGTTGATCGAGGTGCTTTCTCCACCATTCAAACAATCCTTCGCTGCACTCTTCGAACAGGTTTTCTCTTGCGGCCATATCCAGGGAGGTTGGCTACAGTGCCATGGGCCTTAAACTTCTGGATAACATTATGTTTGGTGGACACAGGAACATCAAGGTCTCTGGAGATGGACTTTCTAGCCTTGAGATTGTCCATGCTTGGTTACAAGCTTGTGTCTGACCTTCTGAGACAATTCTCTGGTTTTCTTGCTTTTCTCCATGCTCATTGCCGTACACACAGTGACACTAAACAGCACAATGAATCCTTTTCTCGACTCAAACTGGTTGAATGAGTGATTTTTATATTGCAGGCACCTGCAACTCACCATAGGTAAGTTCAATTCCAAAGTAAAGGAGAATGACCTCCTTGAAATCTAATTATTTCTAACAACTTCCAAATGTTACCAATAATATTGTCCGTGCCATTTTAGGATTTGTGTGTGGAATAAGCTAAGATGTAGTCATTTTTTCACCTTTTTTGTTTTGTTCCACTGCAAACCAAAGAAATACAAATGTGGATACCAAAATATTTTCTAATTTCAATAATTTTCTGGAAGAAATGGTGCATTATTTGAAAAAAGTGCAAGTGTGCCAATATTTTTGGCCACGACTGTATATGTATATATATATATATATATATATATATATATATATATATATATATATATATATATATATATATATATATATATATATATATATATTGCCATGGTTTTGAGGTTTGTAAAGTGAGCTCAAATATAGGTTAAAGGTTGTCTCCCATAGATAGTCACACAAGCAACATGTAGCCTCGTTTGTAGTATAGTTATGTCTTAGTATATGTGAGAGTAGGCCCCTTCCAGTGTTAATCCTGCGTTGTGTAAAGACACGAGAATAGGTCCTACTTCGGCAAACCATTCCACCTCTGTGGGCGCAATCCAGTTTGTTAAGCATTGGTTGTTCATTAATCGAGCTAACACGAGGTAGGCCTAAAAAGGTGGGGGCGGCGTTGAGGTCGGGAGCGGCAGAGGCGATGACGGTAAGCATGAGCCGCCAATCAGGGCTCAGAGGTCGTGGCGTCAGAGGGCGTGGTGAGAAGAGTCTGGTGAGTTCCAGAAGGCTCGCGGGGCGGGCCTATATAACCCGATGCGCAAAGCCCTCAACAGGAGGGAGAGGCCTTGCAGAGGACTTGCCGGGGGAAGAGCACTTGCAGAGGAGAGGGAGAGGACTTGCATCACTCGCACTGTATGAACTTGACTATCGCTAGAGATATGCGGGCGCAGCCAGGGCGTTTATAACTTGCGCGTTTCAGCCAAGCGAGTGAACGAGGCTGCGTAACTGCCCTTCGCCATAAAAGCCGTCCCACCTTTGCCATAAAAGCCCTCCCTGCCGTTCGCCCTGATATATCACCGTTGCTCGAGAGACGCGCTGCGTGGCCTTGTCTTCGCCGATCCCCATCTTCGCGGACGTGCCGAGGACCGTGGAGAGCTGAACGAGAACCATCCTTTGACGCGCTGGGGAACACCTGACCATCTGCAATACCCCGTGTGAGTGTGTGAGACGGGCCCGTTGTCTTTGGGAATTAAGAATAAGACTGTACAAGGATTTCCCTGTGTCCCTTCGTCCTGAACTGTATATACGTGTGATACCCATAAAATCAATCTGTTCTTCCTTTCTTCTGAATTCGATCGTTCCCGTGATTTCTCCATTGACTAAGCGTGGCACGATTAAGATCGCTCAAATCGGGGTCCATTAATTATAACTGCGTGGATCACGTGTACACAAACCGCTCTGCGTATTCCAACCTCACGTGGTTCGTGCGAGGCTTGTTTCCTTGCTTCCAGGGCAGCGCGAGTACTTAGGTATGAGCGAGAATTTGGTCCCAAAACCCTATTTTGTGCTGTCCGGAAGGGACGTAATCGGTCTCGGTTCATGCCAGGTCAGTAAAGACAAGGGGATTAATCCCCCCTTGATAATGGGGAGAAGGCCGGCGACAGAACCATAACAATATATATATATATATATACATGTGTGTGTGTGTGTGTGTGTGTGTGTGTGTATATATATATATATATATATATATATATATATATATATATATATATATATATACACATGTGTGTGTGTGTGTATATATATATATATATATATATATATATATATATATATATATATATATATATATACACATATATATATATATATGTCAAGTCGTAGATTCGTTATTGCTAAGAATTCTGTATAAGACGTCTTGAATAATATGTTATGATTTTAATGTTGCTTATATACTATTTTCATAAAGTTAATAAAAGGTTTTTGCTTCGTTTTAGTTTAAAATGAGGAAAGGCTCGCTTGGGTCGTGCTGGACAATTGTATACGTGTGCTTTTTCGAGGCTAGATAAGGCCGGTCGTAAAATCACGCTCACATGCGCGTGATTTTGTGTAACGCTAGTAGAATGATTAGATTGCAGACATAAACCTATCGTTAAAACCATATATATTTTGTATTAATCACAGCGACGCTTGACTCTGTATAAACATGCTTTGAATTACTCATTTGAACAAACCCATATATTTTATGGCCTTATCGAAGCCAAAGAATGCACCCTCCCTTTAATGAGTTATATTTTCTGTCTCCTCGGAGCCCAGAGAAACATCTGGTCCAGATAAGGGACGGATGACGGTGAGGGACTCTCGCCAGTCGCTTTGTTCTCTCGGAGATTTTCTGATAAACTTGTCCCTATTTATACGGACTGCGAATCAATGTGCTTCAGGAAGGCTAGACGTGGCATGAAGCTGGTTCTTGCTGTAGATGTCTGTCTCCTCCAGATCTGTTTAAGTTGGTTTTTAATAAAGCTGCGACATTTTCAAACTGTTTGTGGACTTCTTTTGCAAACGAAGAGCCGCTTCTTCACAGATGGTACCAGGAGTGGGGTGCAGCACCGGACGACGGGAAACGGAGCCCGAGGGACAGGAGGAAGGCTGCCTGAGGCCGGCGCCGGCACGCTGATTTGATTAAAGGTGAGAGTTGTTTTATATCAGAGGGCTATTATTCCAAATTCGTACCTTCCTCCCTCGAGCGGCTCCAGTCTCCCTGTCTCCGCGCTGCCTGCACTCAAACAGAAATTGTAAGTAAAGGCTCATTTTAGGCCTCAGAATGACGTGGCTTTGTTAAAATCACCAGGATAAAACATTAAGAGTAAGAATAACGTTAAAGGATAGGATTTGCGCAGGATATCAGTAAAGATAACGTTCGATAGGGGTAACGTTATAGTTAACAAGGGAAAGGGGAAAAGTGAGGTCGGACAGCCGTAAAGGTTGAACCAGGTGGCCGAGAACTTTCCAGGAAGGATCAGCCCAGAGCAATAAGATGGGAAGCAAGCTAATGAAAGAAAGGGAACCCCTTAAGGGAACCCTGGCATCTTTCATGTTTAAGAGGCATCATTTTGCCGCGGTAAGACCAGTAAAGGACTGGGCTGTGTTAACTAAAGATTTAAATAATCCCTGGCCAGAGGAGGGATCGTTTGCACTTGACAAGTTGGAAGTGTTGTACGGAGCTTTGGAGAAGCTAGAAAGGGAAAGGAAACACTTCCCACCCGATTACTGGAAAGTGTATGGCTGGTGGGAAAAGGAAGGAATGAAGTGACTGGCAGCCTCAAGACAGGCTAGCTTGGCAGGGGAAGTACTGAAGCTTCAGGGCCAAAAGAAACAAGCAGACAAGGTTCAGGACAAAACAATTAAGGAGGTAGTTAAGCAAGCAAATCAGCGGCTAATGCCGCTCGTCCATAATCCGGACCAAGACCCCGCGACAGGGGAGGTAGCCACCATGCCTCTACCCCCCCAAGCCCTGAGCCCTGTCCCAGGGCTACAGGCGCCACCTCTCCCACCCCCGCCCCTGTTCCCCCAGGGGTTAGACCCCCAGAAAACTAGACCAGCCGCCCCTCAGGTTCACCTTAGCCCGGGCAATCCATTTAGAGGACCAGAAATTAATGGGATGGACAGCGGGTTCGCGGCCCCAGAGGGGCCAGGAGAACTGGACCCCTCATTGGAAGGGTGCACGGAATCAGAGAACCCACAACCTGCAATTGGGATGTGTCCTTTAAAAACAATAGGACTGAACAGGGGGGCACCCATTAACATCAGGATACCCTGGAGGGAATCAGATTTGGCGTCTATGCAGGAGCGGGTGAGAACCCTGCTGGCTGAACATCCCGGTCAGATACCGGAACTTATGCGTTTGTGGATACAAAATACAGGCGCAGATTGGCGGGACGTCTGCCACATGGGAGAGGCTGTATTGCCAGCGCGGGTGTGGGACCAGGCCAAAGTACACGCACGCTGGCCGAATGTAGCACCAACCCCGGCCCAGACCCTCGACGATTGGGGGGCCCTGGTCGACCTGTTGTTGGCCGGGGTACACATCGCACTAAGGCTAACCGACCAATTAGATGAAGCGGCCGAGCAGTGGGACATGGGCGATGATAAGAAGGCCGATGTAAAGGACGACATGTTGCAAATGCTTGCCCAGGAATCCATAAGGGCCCCCTCCCCAAAATTTGGAACCCACAAGGGCCCCCTCCCCAAAACTGGAACATACAAGGGCCCCCTCCACAGCCGCAGAATTGGGCCGTGCAAAAGGACCCCCCACCCCCCCCCCCCAAGACCTGAGCTCAGTCCCGGGGCTCTAGGCAACACCCCAACACCCCGCCCTGCCTTCCCTTTTTCACCTCAACCCACCCCGTCCAACCCGTCCCAAAAATCCTTTTCCTTGAATGAGAGACGTAACATGAATGAGCAAAGATTGTAGTCGATCTGAGTTTCGCGCGAAGTCTGGGAGACTCACTCGTATATGAATGAGGAATGAATGTATATTGGGATGTTAATTGACGTGTGTATCTGGCCAATGTATTTGTCTGTATGACATATGCAAAGCAGAGGGTTTCGGTGTGAAGCTTTGTAAGTGGTCTACTTGACATTCCCTAGCGACTATCCGAGGGAACAGGTGAGGTCCTGAACTGAGTCCGGATTTTCATCTGTTTGGGAGTGTTGGGATTCGTGTGGAGGCACGAGGGTGCGCGCCAGGACGGAGGGCGGCGTGGCGTCGTCGCGTTGAGATGGTTGTGCCAGGTCGATCGGCGATCTCTGAATTTAAATCGGATTCTTGTCGTGTGTGTTGTGAAATTAACGTCTATCCGAGAATCCTGGCGATGTTCGTTTAATTAAAGTGTGGTACAAACCTGTGTTTCCGCCGTGCGGCTCCGTGGAAGTTCGGGTAGAGTTATTGTGCGTTCGGGCAGGAGCCGAGCGAGCCGCGAGTCACGGGTGTGCTGTATGAGGTTGCTCGGAGGATGTGTGCCCAAATGCATTGTGGGTCATTTCGACTTTGCTGGATGTCAGACGTTCAGTTTCAACTGTCGGTATGTGGTGTGGCTTGTGCCAAGGTGTGGGCGCGAGGAGGATGTGGTTGTGTTTGTCTGTCTGTGGAGTTATACGGTTGTTGGATTCGTAGAAGCTAGCATTTTGCGATGTGGAGCCACGATAGTGGTCGTTTGTCTGTCCGGATGTGGAGTTCTTGCAAGGAACGGGAATGTCGCCGGACTTGTATTAGTTGTGGAATGAGAACTGGTACCACCTTTCTCCGTTTGAAGTTTGACCTTTTAAAGTTCATTTGACCTTTGTTCGAGATTTGTAAGAGAAAGAGGTCGGAGATAATTCACTAACCTTGGAAGAACGACAGGCTGTCAGTCTACTGGAGGTTGATTTAACGGCAGGATATATAGGACTTAAATCTGGAGAATATCGGGACATTATATTGTGGGTTAAAACTGAAATCACGTACGTAATTAGTGAACAGAGAATATCGAGTTCTGTTTGTCGTTGTAATTGTCGTTGATGTCCCGATTCAGGGGTCTCAAGAAATAAACAGACTTCCGGTGCCGACCGGAAGCGTCAGGTACAGTACGCTTGAGTTTAATTTAACCGGGCCGAGCACAGTGACGTGTGTGACCGAGCAATGGGGATAGTCATGGTAAATGGAGGACAATTGGGAAGATGCAAAGAGATGCAAGTAACATGAATTAAGTTGTGGTATCAAGAGGTGGGTGCTGTATATTGGTATATTGGTACACCAAGTAAGTATATTGTGGTTATTATAACTCGCTGATTATAGGGGGCGCCGGGCGCACCAAGTACAGATCGGGTTGCATGGTGGAGCAGGCGCAGGGTGGAACACCCCGTGTGGTTGGAGGTTGAAATGCAGTGAACATGCCCGATTTTGGCTTTGCGAGGCTCCGGATAGAAATTGGCATTTCGATACTGTGGATTATATTGTGCCTGCCCGGAAAGGTGATGTCCTGTGCTGGGGCTGGCGACATGCCTCTGTTATTTGTCTGTCTGTCGGTCTGATTGTAAGTCTTTGGTACTGGGAGGGCTAATTGAGTGCTCAGGCGTCATTGTTCCATGGAGGCAGGTACTGTGAGTCACAAAATTTGGACCTGGGATGGGATATAAGGTCAATGAATCAGGGAAAAGTGATTTCTGATCGCTGATCCGATCTGGTTTTGAATTGTTTGATTTAATTTTGAGTTGATTGGAGGTAATAAGGATTTGTGTCGATTTCTTGATTTGAGTTGATCTGGAAACAAAGACAGATGGGATTAATGTGTATATCAGGAACATTTTGGAAAAGAAATATGGATATATGACATTACTAAAATATAACCAAGCAATTGAGAGTTCTTGGGTTAATGGGATATAAATAAATGCATCTACAAGTTGATGGTTTATAAAAAAAAATTTTAGTTCTGGATGATACTTAAACGATGAACAATGTTGGGGGCAAAGTTATGGGTGGATTTGGTGAGTGGTTTTGGGCAAACGAAGATTAATTTAGATTTATCATAGTTAAGTTCGAGGAAGTTGATTTGAAGCCAGAATTTTATTTGGATGCCAGAAAGGAGAAAGGAGATGCTGAAAGCCAGAAAGGAGATGCTGTTGTCTACTCTGAATGACAGGTGGTGGTATCCAGGGCGCTGAGTAGGGTGGTATCCAGGGTAGAGGAGTTTGTTCACGTTGTAAAGTTTGTTTATTTATTTGTTTATTTAGTTTGTTTATTGTAGAGAAGAGTGCTTTTGGGATTCCGGAGCCAGAGTGGATAATTTGAGAGTAGTAGGTGGAGTAGAGGACATCTTTGCAGTGCTGTAGGTGGTCCTTGTAGGCTTGGGAGTGAACTGATTTGGGTTTAATAGGCACAAGCTGGTCTAAACAGGGTGAGGAGGATGGTGTGATTGATGATGTCAAAGGAGGCGTTGAGGTGAGGAGGATGAAAATGTTGAGGTTGCCGGCGTCAGAGGAGAGAGAAGGTCGCTGGTGATTTTGAGGAGAGCAGTTTCAGTACTGTGGCTGGAGCAGAATCCGGATTGGGATGTTTCATACAGGTTATTGGCAGAGTGGTGATGTTTGAGTTGAGTGGCCACAGCACGTTCCAAAACTTTTGACAGAAAGGGTAGGTTGGAGATGGGTCTGAAGTTATTTAGGGTGTCAGGGTTTAGTCCAGGGTTTTTCCAGAATGGGGGTGAAGTTTCACGAGTTTTTGGGGAAATCGGTATGTGAAGCTGGATTAAGTTGGAACTGCTTGATGAGCCATGGAGATGGATTGGGTTTTGTTGTTGGTTGTCTGGGAGTTCGGTTGTTGCATTGCCAAAGGTTTCTGTGTGGTGGACACACTCGTTGGCTGTTGTCTTGTGTGACGTGGATGGAGATGTATGTGGCTGCGTGTGGCTGCCTGGAGTCGGGAAGGCGGCTACAGTGGTTGATATTGGTTGTGGATTGTCCGGGGTGCTTCGATTTGCATAGGGGGTGAAGATTGGGATATTACATTATTTTAAGTAAGTATTGGCATGAGTAATTACATAAGTAATTATGAGTTATTATGAGTATTAGTTATGAGTAAGTGATTATTACCTTCGCAAAAGCGGAAGGTTATGTTTTGATCGCTGTGTATTTATTTGTGTGTGTGTGTGTGTGTATGTGTATGTTATTCGCATAACTCAAAAAGTATTCAACCGATTCGCATGAAATTTGGTGGGATGATAGGTTATTATCCGGGAACCATTTGATTAGATTTTGGAATCGATCGGGTCAAAGGTCAAGGTCATGAAAAGGTCATGGATGTGATTACAATATCAAACTTTTGGCGGGATAGAATGGTTTAATTTGAAACAAATCTTCCCGCATGACAACGTAGGTGTGGCTTTGCTACACAGATCTTGTAGTCTTTTATTTTGGCAACAAAAGTAGCTGCGGCGAAGGTATGCGCTCTACCGAGTGCCCGTTCTAGTTTTAGTAAAGTTACATGTTTCGCTGTGTTGTGGATCTGGGGACAAGCTAGTTTGATGGGTACCCTGGGGTCTTCGGCGTGTCTATGTGTTTGGCTGTCTGTTACACCGGACTCTTGAATGGGTTTTCATGAGACGAATTTCAGACATAACAGTGAGGATCTATTTTGAGCGAATCACAGTGGGTGAGGAAAACATTGTGTGTGACCAGACACCAGAACGGACCATAATTGAAATTGGAAGTAGACCAGGTTATTTCTATTATTTGTTTATTCGTGAAAATAAATAAATAATAGGGGGAGGATAATGGAGGTTAATGGTGGTTTGTTAGTGTTAATGGAGGTTAATGGTGGTTTGTTTGTGTTAATTCTAGTTGAAACTCTAGCTGAAGTAATTTTCGTTTATTTTTATTATTTTATTGATTTTTATGATTTTGATTGATTTTTTTTGATTTGATTTGAGATTTGAGATGATTGATTTTTATTATTTTATAATTTTATTTTTATTGATGTTGGAAACAGGTAATGGGATGCTGAGAGAAGGATTGAATTTAATTTGAATTGGACTGGATTAAATGGGATTGAATTTAAAAAAATTGAATATTGGATAAAATTGGATCCACTTGAAAAAAGTGGATTAGGAAATTGGAGAAAAGGTGTTCTATGAAACTATGAATTGAATGAATTGAATCTATGAATTGGAGACCTGTAGACCAGGCGTTCCCAGGAGACTTGTGGACCAGGTGTTCCACCAGAGGAAAAAGACCAGGTGTTCGTGGAGCACTTCACCTGCAAGAACGCCTTGGAACCAAGGTGGAAGGGACCAGTCCAGGTGTTGCTGACTACACCAACGGCAGTCTTTTGCGAGGGCAAGACCTCGTGGATCCACGCCACGCACTGTAAGTTGGCCATACAAGCACCAGACACTACACCACAGCAACCACAGTAAGGATGGGCCTAATCATAGGTACAATACTATTGATAGCGACAGCAGCTAGGGGAAACTCCGATTCCAATAGATGCGAAAACGAAACCCGACACCTCACCGTAACATGGGGACAAAGAGTATCACTACCATGTTTCGAACAGAAAGCCCTGCACACAAATTGGGTGAACATAAATTGGCTAGCACTGTCGGCAGGGCCTGGACGCGTTGGCATGGTACTACAAAAGCAACGAGAGTTCCGGGAAAACGGGCAAGCTAGCATTGAGACCTTGGCCCAACCAGGATACAAATGGGGAACCCCTGATTTTAAGCTACAAACACGCACGCGCCTAGAGAAAGGCATGACTATGCAGGTCCGGTGCAGCGTCTGGACCCCAGGAGCGGCCAGTGGCGAAACTAAATACACACCATGCATCGAATACATACTCACGCCACACCCCCAGGATAAGGCCCCAAAGAGGGGGGAAAACACATATTGGAAAGTGGCCAGGGAGGTGGCAACAATTCAAAATAGGACACACTGCTGGTCGTGCATGCACTTTCCCCAAGCAGGCACCACAGGAATACACATGATAGTGCTACCTCTGTCCCTCAATGACCTCTGCTCACAACCTATCGATTCCCCATGTTTAGTCACCACGCTGGAAAGAGAAGGGGTTGACAACGGCAAGAGTTGCAATCGACAATTTAATTATCGCCCGTCAATGATTGCCCATGTGGCCGAGAGGCCTGCCCCCGTCTGGGTCAAACCACAGAAAGGGAGGGTCTGCCTCCAGGGTTCCGGCCACTTGCGTATGGGAGAATCAGAATGCGCCTACACTCTCCCCGGGAAGCTGGGACAAGGGAGCTCAGGGATTACATTACGAATAGTACTGCAAGATAAACACAACCACAACATAACGGCTATAACATTCTCCAGGGGGGTTAGTAGGATTAATGGGGTGGTAAAGGGACTCCGGTGCTTATCCACCCACCTGGTCCCACCCCATGGGACAATGTTTATATGCGGCGACAAGGCCTACCCCTATTTACCAAATAATTGGGGGGGCACATGTTATCTGGGTTCAGTCCTTCCTGACGTTGAGATACTGGATGAGCTAGACCCAAAGTCCTTGGACAGGCGTTATAAGAGGTCAGTCATGAACGAAGATGGAACCACTAAACTACACGGGAGCCTATGGGAAAAGGTGTTTGGTTTCTTCTTCCCAGGAGCGGGCACAGTCATGGATAGTTTCCGGATAGATAAATTGGCTTTGGCCCTAGAAAGGGTGGCAAACGACACCGCTACGGCTCATGACATACTATTGGATACGGTGATTCACATGCGTACAATGGTGATGCAGAATCGGGTGGCTTTGGACATGCTCTTGGCAGAGAAAGGAGGGGTATGCGGAATTATAGAGGGAAAATGTTGCACTTACATACCCGATCCATCTGAAGGAGTGTCAGCCGCAATAGTGAGACTAAGGGAAACTAGCCACACCCTGACGATCGATCGGATCGCGCGCGAAAATTCTTATACATTTAGCTGGCTCACTGACTGGTTCCGGGGATGGACGGGCACCATAGTGAAGTGGTTATTGACCGCACTGGCTGTGATAATCGGGGTAGTAATTTGGGGGGCACTAATGAAATCTCTAGTCCTCCTCTGTATGAGAAAGTATTTTACAGGATGGAAAGTGAAGAAGCCGCCGACAACGACTATGGCTCTGACCACAGAGGCCGTCGACCTGAACGGGTCCTTCAACAAGGCAGTTGCGACCAACGCTCCAGAAAATTGTATTGAATTTTGTGACGACTGTGATACTTGTGTGGATCCCATGTGGGAACTGGCTGCTGCCTGTAACGGTGTATGTGATGACTGTGATACTTGTGCTATAAACCCCTTGCGTGTACTGGCTAACGCTGCTTATGTATTACAAGCTGACAGCTGCACGCCCCCTTCCGACCCAACTATGGATCTGATTGCGACACTGGGTCTGGCGGTTGAGGGACCCGACGCGGATGTCCTAGACCCGCAAGCCGACCAGGCGCCCATGGGAGACTTTGACATAAAGGAAGTCCCTCTCTTTTCTCCAAATGTTTTAAGTTCAAATGCTTCAAGTGAATCGGATTTTTACGCTCTGTACCCTGATCAGGAAATTGAGACACAAGATACTGACGACATTTTGTATTCCCCAGAACAGCAGCACGTGAGGGACCTCATGGGCATGACCGTTGATTAACTTCGAAGATCTGCAAGGACTGCGTCTGCAAAGGGTGGGGGGAGCAAGTTCCGCAGGGGAGGTTGTGGGCCCTCTGGCGGGGCAGAACCTCATCTGGACCAGACGTCTTCGTTGTGGATCCGAAACGTTAATGGACTTTCATGTTCTGAGCCCTCAGGTTCAAAGCACGCACCACAGGACACGTTCCCCAAATGCACGGGCGAGGCGCTATGGGCGCACGGTATGCCCTCGGGAGATACCCGCATTACACGATTGTCTTTCAATAAAGCCCGATGTGGCACGTTGTCTCTTAAGATACTTTGTCTCGACGAGACAAGAGGAAGTAATGTCAAGTCGTAGATTCGTTATTGCTAAGAATTCTGTATAAGACGTCTTGAATAATATGTTATGATTTTAATGTTGCTTATATACTATTTTCATAAAGTTAATAAAAGGTTTTTGCTTCGTTTTAGTTTAAAATGAGGAAAGGCTCGCTTGGGTCGTGCTGGACAATTGTATACGTGTGCTTTTTCGAGGCTAGATAAGGCCGGTCGTAAAATCACGCTCACATGCGCGTGATTTTGTGTAACGCTAGTAGAATGATTAGATTGCAGACATAAACCTATCGTTAAAACCATATATATTTTGTATTAATCACAGCGACGCTTGACTCTGTATAAACATGCTTTGAATTACTCATTTGAACAAACCCATATATTTTATGGCCTTATCGAAGCCAAAGAATGCACCCTCCCTTTAATGAGTTATATTTTCTGTCTCCTCGGAGCCCAGAGAAACATCTGGTCCAGATAAGGGACGGATGACGGTGGGGGCTAGGGATGACGGTGAGGGACTCTCGCCAGTCGCTTTGTTCTCTCGGAGATTTTCTGATAAACTTGTCCCTATTTATACGGACTGCGAATCAATGTGCTTCAGGAAGGCTAGACGTGGCATGAAGCTGGTTCTTGCTGTAGATGTCTGTCTCCTCCAGATCTGTTTAAGTTGGTTTTTAATAAAGCTGCGACATTTTCAAACTGTTTGTGGACTTCTTTTGCAAACGAAGAGCCGCTTCTTCACATATATACATGTGTGTGTGTGTGTGTGTGTATAATCGAGCTAACACGGTGTACCTCCGAGCCCCGAGAGGAGTCATGGCAGAAAGATGTGTTATTCTGTGTGTCAAATATCAATGGTGAAACCACACCAATTGTTACCAATAAACAAGTATTGTATTACGATCACACAAGAATAACAGCACAATAACAATATTAATCAATTGTACAACCAATATATCATTCCTATGATGGTACCATCAGTTTCGTACGATATAACTCACTGTGCTTCAAGTGAGTGAAAATAACATTCCCAATGTCTCTATCCCGGCTCAAGCCAAAGTCGATCCATACTTCAGTGATCATCAGAACAATGTCGTATCGAGACCAGAATCCCATTCAGTTAGTTGACAGTCACACTGCCAAAGATAGGCAAAGGTACCCTCAAGAGGCGACTGGGAAAACACACCTTCGGGTATGGACGTTCAATGGCTCCCAATCGACGAACCGCAAATTCCCACTCAAAATCCACGTTACACACACACACCAGGTTACATCTGGATGCGGTGAACTGGTTGAAGCGAGGGGAAAAACCTGGAGCGATGCGAAATCAGGCGCGAGGTAAAATGGCCAACGGTCCGTTCTCGAGACGTAACGGCATTCCAATGATTCTCTTCGGAATCAACCGCAAAACCTGTCACGCAGGTTTATCTGTCACAGCGATAACAACTCTGTCGCAGGAATCCCTTTCCAAGGAAACCCCAAAGTTCACTCGTGACCCTCGTTCGCCAGCGTTTGCTCAAAACCTCAACGCAACTCGGCTCCTTCTCCGACCTCACTTGCTCCGCCTATTCTTCCTCTTCTTCCTCCTCTTCTTCCTCGTCGTCCGGTTCCTGATCCGGTTTGCGGTTTCTTTTAAAACACTAACTTTTTTTACCTTTTGAAAACAGTAATCTCTATTTCACTTATACGATAACAATAATAGTACATGGAACCAAAAATGTTAACTGTGGATGAGAACCACAAAAACAGAAGTGACGAATCCGTAACACTTCCCCCCCTCAAGAAAGAAAGCTGGAAAATAGTGAAAACTTTCTTTGCATGCAAAACCTCTTTTAACAAACAAAAGTAAAACTCACTCCCAAATTATCAATTCATGTGAGCAAAAATAATTAATATTCCCCAAAATAAAGCAACAAAACTTCCAAACAACCTGCAGGAATTCCAAAGTTAGTTCACTCTGGATAAAGCATCCGCAACGACATTGTCCCTGCCCTTTACATGCTCAATTTCCAAGTTGAACTCCTGCAAAGCCAAACTCCATCTCATCAACCTCTGATTATTATTTTTCATTTTTTGAATGAAGGTTAATAGTCTAGTAGGAAGACTAGGTCCCTCTGCACCCCCCGGAGATATACTTCTAATCAGTGTTTCTAGATTGGAAAAAATGTGTAGAAAATGACTAGCTATGGCCCCAAGCTGAAAAAATGTCCCACATACCATTTTTATGCAAATTACTGCTGCAAATTTTATGCAAAATTATGCAAATTTTATGCAAATTTTTGATGAGGAGTAGAGTTGAGGGGTCTTTGAGGGCTTCATCGAGGTGCTCTCGGTTGCAAGACTGGGTCATTCTGAGAAGCACAGCAGGGTCAGAGATCATGATGTTCTCCTCCTCAGTGAATCTCTCCATCAACAGCCTCTCCATTGCCTCACACACTGTTTTGAGGCAAAAGAGGGACTTTGCGTAGGCCTTTCCACTGAGAACACCTTTGAGAGATCCACTTGTTACTAGTTGTGCCTCAAAGAGAATCTCTGCATATCCAGAACCACGCATCTTGTGTCCAGTGAGCATCCCGATGTAGTTCATGGATGTGTGGAAGGGTCCAATCGTTACTACATGACTAGCAAATTCATTTGGCCAGCGCCAGATGATGGGAAGGGCTTTCATGCAGACACCCAGATCAAATGTATTCAGGACCCATCTCTGACCCACCTCAGCAGTTGCTGCCTCGGAACGCTTCAGTAGCTCACGAACAACTGCGTTGTCTGTGATCGGTTGGTGGATAGGCGTGCAGTAGTCGACTGTTGATTTGCTGGGTGGGGGAGAACCAGTTGCAGAGGTGAAACCCCCTAGCCCAGGCACAGGCTGCAGGCCATTGCCATGCCATGCAGGCACCAGGCACAGACCGATCACAGACAACGCAGTTGTTCGTGAGCTACTGAAGCGTTCCGAGGCAGCAACTGCTGAGGTGGGTCAGAGATGGGTCCTGAATACATTTGATCTGGGTGTCTGCATGAAAGCCCTTCCCATCATCTGGCGCTGGCCAAATGAATTTGCTAGTCATGTAGTAACGATTGGACCCTTCCACACATCCATGAACTACATCGGGATGCTCACTGGACACAAGATGCGTGGTTCTGGATATGCAGAGATTCTCTTTGAGGCACAACTAGTAACAAGTGGATCTCTCAAAGGTGTTCTCAGTGGAAAGGCCTACGCAAAGTCCCTCTTTTGCCTCAAAACAGTGTGTGAGGCAATGGAGAGGCTGTTGATGGAGAGATTCACTGAGGAGGAGAACATCATGATCTCTGACCCTGCTGTGCTTCTCAGAATGACCCAGTCTTGCAACCGAGAGCACCTCGATGAAGCCCTCAAAGACCCCTCAACTCTACTCCTCATCAAAAATTTGCATAAAATTTGCATAATTTTGCATAAAATTTGCAGCAGTAATTTGCATAAAAATGGTATGTGGGACATTTTTTCAGCTTGGGGCCATAGCTAGTCATTTTCTACTCATTTTTTCCAATCTAGAAACACTGATTAGAAGTATATCTCCGAGGGGTGCAGGGGGACCTAGTCTTCCTACTAGACTATAAGGGGTTGTGATCAGTGAAGACTTTTATAGGAAAGGTAGTAGTTCCCAGATACACCTCATAATGCTGAAGCACTAGCAGGAGAGCAAGGGTCTCTTTTTCCACGGTGGCATAATTTGCCTGATGTTTGTTAAACTTTTCGAATGGTAGCACAACGGGTGATCCACTCCATCCTCATCTTCCTGTAATAGAACAGCACCAGCCCCCACATCACTTGCATCAATGGCCAACTTGAATGGTCCTTGAAAATCTGGGGCTGCTAGGACAGGAGAGCTCATTAATATTGCTTTGACGTGGGCAAAGGCAGCCTGACATTTGTTAGCCCAAACAAACTTCTTTTTTTCTTCTTCTTTTTTTTTGTATACAAGATCGAGGCTCGTGAAAGAGCTAACATTAATCACACAGAAAGACAAACCGACACATAAAACATATAACATGGGGAGCGGTAGACAAGATGGGGTGAGAGGGGGAGGAACACAAACACAACATCTGAGAGCAGGGACATCGAGAGATCTGTGGGAGGGAGAGGGCTTTGGGGGGGGAGGCATGGGAAGGGCGGGTGGGAGAGGTATAAAACATATGGACACTGCCAGGACTTCCAGGAAAGAGGTTGGAATTTCAAACAAGGTGGATCTGGGATGAACTAGTGGGGTAGAAAAGATCAAGGTTTTGGATGGGGAAAGATAAGAGATGGTGGTGAACAGCTGTTTTAAAGACCTGGAGGGAGGAGTGGGACTGAAGGGAGTGTGGGAGTTTGTTCCAGAGGCAGGAGAAAAGAGGAATGAAAGAGTGAAAGTGAGCAGAGAGCCGAGATTTCGGCAGTTTAACCATCAGAGGGTTGCTGGCAGATCTTGTGCGACCTGTAGGAATATTTGGGGGACAAAGCACAGAGAGAGCTGGGGGAGCAAGGCCGGAGAGGAGTCCGGAGAAGACAGAAAGACCACCTACCTGTCTGCGGTGAGTGAGTGAAAGGCCCTCGGAGATAGCTTCATCACGGGAGATTCCAATGATTCTGAAAGCTTTGGTATCAACAGCGTGAAGCCGAGCTAGGTGTGAGGCAGGAGCACCGGCCCATAGGGGAGAACAGTATTCCATTGAGCTGTGGATGAAAGCCTTGTATGTGGTGAGGAGCTCAGGTGTGCCGAGGAAGGACTTCGCACGACGGAGGATGCCCAGTCGGCGACTGGCTTTGGAGGCCATCTTGGAAATGTGGTTTTTCCAAGAAAGATCATGGCAGATAGTGAGACCCAAAAGCTTGAGCGACAGAACTTCTTGGAGAGGATTGTTGAGAAAGTAGATGGGAGGGTTTTCCAGTCGGTCCTTTCAGAGAGACATTGTACGAGTGTGAGATTTGTCAGGATTGAAAGACATGTTCCACTTGTTTGACCAGTCTGTGATTTTGTCCAGGTCTTCAGCGAGTGAGGAGGCTACAGACTGCCAATCTGAGGTAAGAGGATTGGAGCGGCAGAGAGTGGAGTCATCATCAAAGAGATAGAGAGGATTTTCCAGAGAATCGGAGAGATCATTGATAAAGACCAGAAAAAGCACAGGGCCCAGAACACTGCCTTGGGGAACTCCAGCCTGAACAGGAAGGGGAGATGAGAGAAATCCATTCAGGGCCACACGTTGTCTACGACCAGAGAGGAAGTCCGCAAGCCATGCATGGAGATTTCCATGGATACCATAGAAGGAGAGTTTGGTGAGCAGAGCTGGGTGCCAGACCGTATCGAAGGCACGTGATATGTCAAGTGAGATGGCTCTGATTTCCTGTTTGGCATTGAGGACCTCCATCCATTGTTGAGACAGCAGAAGCAGCATGTCCAGAGTAGAATGACCTTGTCTGAATCCAAATTGATGATCGGAGATCAAGCCATTGGAGAAGAGGAAGGATTTCATATCTGAAGCAATGACGGATTCCATGACTTTGCTGATAATTTGGAGCAGGCTGATTGGTCTGTAGTTGCAAGGATCTGTTTTTGCACCTTTTTTGTTAAAGCGGTAATGTTTGCTGATTTCCAGGATGCTGGCAGATGACCTTGAGCAAAAGAGAGGGTGAAAAGAACAGAGAGAGGGTGAGCGGAACAGATAGAGAAGAACAGATCGAGCGGCAGAGCAGGATTTTAGGACCCGTGGGCTGATGCCGTCTGGTCCAGTTGCAGAATCAGAGTCGAGGTTTGACAAAAACTTCTCCACCTTGTCAGGAGAGAAGGACACAGAGTCCAGGAGCAGTTGGGTTCGACGGGGAAAGGTGGTAACAGAGAGAGATGGGTTTGGGACACAAGATTTTGAGGCAAACTCAGAGTTGAGGCATTCGGCTTTGTCACGTGCGGTGTCAACTGTGTAGCCATTTGAGGTAAGGGAGGGGATGGAGGGGGAACAAACACCAGAAACGGATTTGACCAGACGCCACCAGGATTTGGAGGAAGGAGACAGGTTTGAGAGTTCAATCTTGAGTGTGGAGAGATAGTGCTTCCTGGCACTCCTGAGGGTAGACACACACTTGTTTTGAGCTTGGTGGAAGGAACTGAGATTGCCTTCAGTTGGATTTGCCTTCCAAGAGGCAAAGGCAAGTTGTTTCAGGGCAACTGCCTCACCACAAGATTCAGTGTACCATGGACGGGAGGAAGGGTAAGACAACTGAAGACGAGATGGGATAAATCTGTGCATGAGAGAGAGCAGTTTGCTTTGGAAGAATTCCCATTATGAGTTGATGTCAGAGGCAGTGGAGATGGGAGACCAGTCCAGATGATTGATGGCTGCTTGAAGACCGCGCCAGTCGGCCTGAGTGAAATGCCAGACTCGGCGACGCTGAGGAGGCTCTCTGAGAATGGCCAGAGAGATGTCCACTTTAACAAGCACATGATGAGAAGAACCGATTGGGGCAGAAGAAGAGCAGCAGACATTAGCAGGGAAGTTTGTCACAACCAAGTCTCGAAGAGAAGATACACCATTGGCTGAGATCCGGGTCAGGAAATTGACAGATTGTGTCAATCCCAGTGAGTCGCAGAAGTCCTTTGCTGAGGTGCCATGGCTGGTGAGAGATGAACCCACACCCAGCCAGCTGGCATGATGACAGTTGAAGTCGCCACATATGAGGAAGAGAGAGTTGGGATGAGTGGATAGAAGTTGATCCATGTTGTCAGACAGTGAAATGTAAATGGAGTCATCACTGTTTGGAGGACGGTACAGAACACATATGAACAAAAGGTGGGAGCGGAGAGGAAGCCGTAGCCAGAGGTACTCCTGGGGGTGAGGTGGAGAGAGGGCAGTGCAAGGAGAGTAAGGAAGAGAGTTTTTGATAAAGATAGCCACCCCACCACCAGGACGAGGCTCAGGTCTATCATACCGGAGGAGGGAGTAACCAGGAAGAGATATTAAGGAATCAGAGACATCTTGAAGGAGGAAAGTTTCTGTTAAGCAGATCAAGTCTGGATTGTCAGAAGCAACCTGTATGGAGAGATCAGTCAGGTTTGAGCGAAGGCCCCGGATGTTTGAGGTCCATACCGTTAATGAAGAGAGAGGGGGAGCATCGGGTACAGGACAGGGGAGGGGAGAGGTAGGATAAGATGAAGGATGAGAGGGGGAGGTAGGGAGAGCAGTTGATAGTGGGTCAGAGATTACAGAAGAGTTACAAGAAAGGGAAGGATGAGGAGAATGAAAGGTTTGATGGTGAAGGGATGAGGCACAGTGAGGGATTGTTTGATATGGGGGGAGAGGAAAGTAGAAGGGTAGGAGGCAGCTTTGAGGAGGAGGAGGAGGGGGAGGGAGAATTGGAGAGGAATGGTATGGGAGGAGATTTGAATGGGAGGGATTGGGGGGGAGTTTTTAAGGGGAGGAGTGAGGGGGGAGTTTAGGAGGGGAGGTGCAAGGGGGGAGTTTAGGAGGGGAGGGGCAAGGGGGGAGTTTAGGAGTGGAGGGGCAAGGGGGAGTTTAGGAGTGCAGGGGCAAGGGGGGGATTTGGAGGGGAGGGGCAAGGGGGGAGTTCAGGAGGGGAAGAGCAAGCGGGGAGTTTAGGAGTGGAGGGGCAAGGGGGGAGTTTAGGAGTGGATGGGCAAGGGGGGAGTTTAGGAGTGTAGGGGCAAGGGGTGGGATTTGGAGGGGAGGGGCAAGAGGGGAGTTTTGAAAGTGGATGATTAATGAAAGACGAACATTGATAACAAATTGTGTTTATTGTGATTTTCAAGTTAGCAATCCGATTAAGAACGATGGAGGAAGGATGGAATGAATGTGAATTTAGAGCATGCAGTGATTTAGAGTTATAAGGGATTGAATTTATTTTTTTTGAAGTGGAATGAGTTGGAGAGGAAATTGAAAGAAGCCTTTTAAATAGGAAGAAAAACAGCATGTTGTAATATACCACTGAATAAAACACTGAAGGGGAAAGATTAAACATATTTAAATAATATTTAAACAGAACCGTGAACAATCTTAAATGCACAAAATTCCAACAGGGGGAGGGCCGAGAGGGACCACCACAAGTCATGTGAACTTGGTCACTTTCCTCAGCAAATTCGTTAAAGGGGCTACCACATCAGAAAAATTCCTGCAGAACCGCCAGTACCAACCAGCCATACCCAAGAATCTCATAAGCTCCTTCTTCCCTTTTGGAACTTGAAAGCGATCAATGGCTTCTATCTTGGCTGTCACCGGTTGCACCTGACCCTAACCTACTACATGGCCTAGGAACACCACCTGTGCTTTTACAAACTCACTCTTAGATAAGATGATGGTCAACCCTGCCTCGGTCAGTTTCTTGAAAAATGCATGAATGTTTTTTTTGTTTTTTTTGTATACTGAATCGAGGCTCCTGAAAGAGCTGACATTTACTTCACAAACAAATCAACCAGAAAAACAAAATATATAAAAAGAGGGAGCGGAAGACAATATGGGGAGAGAAGGGGAAGCACACAAACACTTGAGAGCACACAACATTTGAGAGCAGGGAGATGTGTGGGAGGGAGAGGGCTTGGGGGGAGGAGGCGTGGGAAGGGGGGGGAGGGGTGGGAGAAGTGTAAACACAAGGACACCAAGGACTTCTAAGATAGAAGTTGGTATTTCAAAAAAGTGGAATTGGGGTGAAATTAGCGGGGATAGAAAAGATCAAGGTTTTGGATGGGGGAAGATAAGAGATGGTGGTGAACAGCTGTTTTAAAGACCTGGAGGGTGGAGTGGGATTGAAGAGAGTGAGGGAGTTTGTTCCAGAGGCGGGAGAAAAGAGGAATGAAGGAGTGAAGGTGAGCAGAGAGTCTTGATTTTGGCAGTTTAACCATAAGAGGGTTGCAGGCAGATCTTGTGCGACCTGTAGGAATATTTGCGGGACAGAGCCCAGAGAGAGCTGTGGGGGGCAAGGCCAGAGAGGAGTCGGTAGAAGATGGAAAGACCACCAACCTGCCTATGGTGAGTGAGTGAGAGGCCCTTGGAGTTAGCTTCATCGCGGGAGATTCCAATGATTCTGAATGCTTTGGTTTCAACAGCGTGAAGACGAGCTAGGTGTGAGGCAGGAGCACCAGCCCAGAGGGAAGAGCAGTATTCCATTGAGCTGCGGATGAAAGCCTTGTATGTGGTGAGGAGCTCAGGTGTGCCAAGGAAGGACTTCACACGACGGAGGATGCCCAGTCGGCGACTGGCTTTGGAGGCCAGATTTGAAATGTGGTTTTCCCAAGAAAGATCATGGCAAATAGTGAGACCCAAAAGCTTGAGCGACCGAACTTCTTGGAGAGGATTATTCAGAAAGTGGATTGGAGGGTTGTCCAGTCGGTCTTTTCGGAGAGACATCGTAAGAGTGTGAGATTTGTCAGGATTGAAAGACATGTTCCACTTGTTTGACCAGTCTGTGATTTTGTCCAGGTCTGCAGAGAGTGAGGAGGCTGCAGACTGCCGATCTGAGGGATGAAGAATGGAGCGGCAGATAGTGGAGTCATCAGCAAAGAGATAGAGAGGATTTTCAAGAGAGTCAGAGAGATCATTGATGAAGACCAGAAATAGCACAGGGCCCAGAACACTACCTTGGGGAACTCCAGCCAGAACAGGAAGGGGAGATGAGAGAAATCCATTCAGGGCCACACGTTGCCTACGACCAGAGAGGAAGTCCGCAAGCCATGAGTGGAGATTTCCATGGATACCATAGGAGGAGAGTTTGGTGAGCAGAGCTGGGTGCCAGACCGTATCGAAGGCACGTGATATGTCAAGTGAGACGGCTCTGATTTCCTGTTTGGCATTGAGGACCTCCATCCATTGTTGAGACAGCAGAAGCAACATGTCCAGAGTAGAATGACCTGGTCTGAATCCAAATTGATGATCAGAGATCAAGCCATTGGAGAAGAGGAAGGATTTGATATCCGAAGCAATGATGGATTCCATGACTTTGCTGATAATTGGAAGCAGGCTGATTGGGCTGTAGTTGCAAGGAACTGTTTTTGCACCTTTTTTGAGTAAAGCGGTAATGTTTGCTGATTTCCAAGATGCTGGCAGATGACCTTGAGCAAAAGAGAGGGTGAAAAGAACAGAGAGAGGGTGAGATAGAGTGGCAGAGCAGGATTTTAGGACCCGTGGGCTGAAGCCGTCTGATCCAGTTGCAGAATCAGAGTCGAGGTTTGATAAAAACTTCTCCACCTTGTCAGGAGAGAAGGACGCAGAGTCCAGGAGCAGTTGGGTTCGACGGGGCAAGGTGGGAACAGAGAGAGATGGGTTTGGGACACAAGATTTTGAGGCAAACTCAGAGTTGAGGCATTCGGCTTTGTCACGTGCGGTGTCAACTGTGTAGCCATTTGAGGTAAGGGAGGGGATGGAGGGGGAACAAACACCAGAAACGGATTTGACCAGACGCCACCAGGATTTGGAGGAAGGAGACAGGTTTGAGAGTTCAATCTTGAGTGTGGAGAGATAGTGCTTCCTGGCACTCCTGAGGGTAGACACACACTTGTTTTGAGCTTGGTGGAAGGAACTGAGATTGCCTTCAGTTGGATTTGCCTTCCAAGAGGCAAAGGCAAGTTGTTTCAGGGCAACTGCCTCACCACAAGATTCAGTGTACCATGGACGGGAGGAAGGGTAAGACAACTGAAGACGAGATTGGATAAATCTGTGCATGAGAGAGAGCAGTTTGCTTTGGAAGAATTCCCAGGAAGAATTGATGTCAGAGGCAGTAGAGATGGGAGACCAGTCCAGATGATTGATGGCTGCTTGCAGACCATGCCAGTCGGCCTGAGTGAAATGCCAGACTCGTCGGTGCTGAGGAGGCTCTCTGAGAATGGCCAGAGAGATGTCCACTTTAACAAGCACATGATCAGAAGAACCGATTGGGGCAGAAGAAGAGCAGTAGACATTTGCAGGGAGGTTAGTCATAACCAAGTCCAGAAGAGAAGATACTCCATTGACTGAGATCCGGGTCGGGAAATTGACAGATTGTGTCAGTCCCAATGAGTCGCAGAAGTCCTTTGCTGAGGTGCCATTGCTGGTGGGAGATGAACCCACACCCAGCCAGCTGGCATGATGACAGTTGACACCTACTCCACCACTGTTGAGTGTGACTCCTCCTGGAGCCACTGTTCTTTCACTAATTTCAATGGTCCTCGAACTGCGTGTCCAAACACAAGTTCAAAAGGACTGAATCCCAATGACTCCTGAACAGATTCCCTCGTAGCAAACAACAATAAGGGTATTCCTTCATCCCAATCCTTGTCACATTCAAAACAATACGTTCTGATCATATTCTTCAATGTCTGGTGAAACCTTTCCAAGGCACCTTGGCTCTCGGGATGGTAAGTACTTGATCTTACTTGCTCCACTCCCAACAGGTGTACCACTTGCTGAAAAAGCGTTGACATGAAATTGTAACCCTGATCAGACTGGATGACCTTAGGTAGGCCAACCAAAGTGAAAAATGTAATCAAGGCCTTCGCAATAACTGCCGCAGTAATTTTTCTAAGAGGCACTGCCTCTGGGAACCTTGTGGAAGCGCACATGATGGTCAGCAAATACTGATGTCCAGCCTTAGTTTTAGGTAAAGGGCCTACACAGTCAATAATGATGGCTGAATGGCTCTTCAAAAGCTGGAATTGGTTTTAAAGGTGCGGTTTGGACTTTCTGATTAGGTTTTCCCACCAGCTGGCAAGAATGGCAAGATTTACAAAATCCGCTATGCCATGTCGCAATCCTGGCCAGAAAAAATGTACCAATATTCTGTCACATGTCTTGTTCACTCCAAGGTGCCCGGCCAAAGGTGTCTCATGCGCCAAACTCAATATCTCCTTCCAGTACGGCGGTGGCACCACAATTTGATAATAAACTTTCCACTCATCGTTTGCTGGCACCTCCAGTGGTCTCCATTTTCTCATGAGTATTTCCCCTTTCATGAAGTAACCAACATGTATCTTCATAGCCTCTTCCTCTGTAATGGCTTTATCAGTCAAACTCCGGAGCTCCGAATCTCTGTGTTGTTCTTCAACAAGTCTCTTTCGGACCAGCACCGTTTGTTCAACCTCGTTCCCAGATGTCTCCGACGGACACTCCATTTCCTCTTTTGTTCCAGATGCCACCTTTTCCTGAAGTTCCTTGATGTCACTCCCTTTCCTATTACCTCTTTCAGAATTTTCCGCCAATACCTCTAAGGAACCCAAATCCACATCGCCTTCCTTCTCCTTCTCTTCAGAGCGCTTCCTACCCATAGCACGAGTCAATGCACAGGATGAAAAGATACCCGGAATCTCCTGCTCTAACTGTGCGGTGTTATTTTCCATACTGGGCTTTTCAACCAACATTGAATTACCAGAAACTCGACCACCGGCCAAATCATTCCCGATAATAAAAGATATTCCCTCTACAGGAAGAGTGGCTTGTAACCCCACAGTGACTGGACCTGACACCAACTCAGACTCTAAATGGATGACATGAAGAGGAGCTTTAACATAGCCACCAACCCCCTGTAAAAGAACACTAACACCAGTTGCCGTCTTCTCTGACAATGGCAAAATGCCTTCAAGCATCAAAGATTGATGTGCTCCTGTGTCCCTCAATACCCTAACAGGTCTCTGGTTCGTTAAGTCTCCATCCAGTGACACAAATCCCTCTGAAATAAAAGGTTTGTAACCCTCTTGAACAAGGTCGTTCTGTGATGCTGTAACTTTGGCATGGGAACCTTTACAAGGCACTGTCCTCCAAGGACGATTTATCGCATCGGCCAATGCATTCGGAGTTGCACTAGTTTGACTCAGCTCCTGATTTTTCCTTTTCAGGGCGTAACATTGGGACATCAAATGCCCAGGTTTCTTGCAAAAAGTGCAAGTAGGCCCGGAGGAAAAACTCATGGTCTGCCTCGGGCCCCCCGGAAGATAGGTATGTCTTGGAACTGCAGTCTTCTGATCCCTAAAGGTCGCGGTATCAGATTTGTCCCCATAGTCCTCTCTAGGCCGCCTCCATGAAAATTTGTCCTCCGAACCTGATTTACCATAACTCCCCTGGCTAACTCTAGGCGGGAAGTTAGGTTTGTGGAACCCCATCCTGTGTGTCAAGGCATAGTCATCTGCCATGGTTGCTGCCTCATACAACTCTGGTACTTTCTTTTCATCCAGATGTACTTTAATGTCCACGTGGACACACTGTTTGAAAATTCCTCCACCAAGATCAATTGTCATAACAGGTTGAAGTCTTTCCCAATCTCCTTCGAGTCACACCACCTATCAAACATGGTTTCCTTCATTCTGGTAAACTCCACATGGGTCTCACTCTCCCTCTTCCTGGGATTCCTGAATTTTTGCCGGTAAGCTTCAGGGACCAATTCATAGGCTTTGAGAATGGCTTTCTTCACTATCTCATAATCTGCACATTGGTCAATCGGTAAAGCCGAAAATATATCTTGAGCTTTACCCACCAGAACACTTTGCACTAACATAGTCCAGGACACCACAGGCCATTTTAGCATTTGAGCCACCTTCTCAAAATGTTTTAAAAAAACTTGGCTACCTCCTTTTCATTGAAGGGTGGAACCAGCCTCACATGCTTACCAACATCCCAAGAGTTCTGACTAGTTGTCGAACTAGCCGGCATGGATACTATTTCTCTCCGTTCTCCCAGTAATTCCAGCTCCTTGAGTTTAAGTTCCTTCTGATACTCCATGTCACGTTCCTTGAACTCCCTTTCGGCTCTCCTTTCCTCTGCTCTTTCCTCTGCTCTTCTTTCTTCTTCAGCTCTCCTTTCCTCTGCTCTTCTCTCCTCGAGTTCCTTTTCAGCTCTCCTTTCCTCTGCTCTTTCCTCGGCTCTTCTCTCTTCTAACCTTTCCTGGCTCTGCAGTTACATCTCCGTTTTCCGGAACTCCACATTTCCTTTTTCCTCTGGTAACCAATCCAAGGCTACCTCTTCCCATGTTCCTTGTCCCACTAAAGACTCTACCACCAATGTCGGACCTCCAAGTTAAAATATTTGGCCAATATCATGAGTTCCGATCTTATTAACGCCTGGAACTGTGCCTCATTAGGGGACGCCGCAAACTTTTCTGCGTCAAATACCATGGTGACTATCAGTTAGCACCAGTTAACCTTCACACAAAAAATATTCCAATTTTTGAAAAAATTTGGGAATGTTAGGAAATTCCAAATTTGGGAATTTTGGGAATGTTAGGGAATTCTATCCCGGACGAGCCCCCAATTTCTGTTACGTGCTCCTCCGCATGCTCCTCACAGTGTACCTCCGTGCCCCGAGAGGAGTCACGGCAGAAAGATGTGTTATTCTGTGTGTCAAAGATCAATGGTGAAACCACACCAATTGTTACCAACAAACAAGTATTGTATTAAGATCACACAAGAATAACAGCACAATAATAATATTAATCAATTGTACAACCAATATATCATTCCTATGATGGTACCATCAGTTTCGTACAATATAACTCACTGTGCTTCAAGTGAGTGAAAATAACATTTCCAATGTCTCTATCCCGGCATCAAGCCAAAGTCGATCCACGCTTCAGTGATCGTCAGAACGATGTCGTATCGAGACCAGAATCCCGTTCGCTTGACAGTCACACTGTCAAAGATAGGCAAAGGTACCCTCAAGAGGCGACTGGGAAAACACACCTTCGTGTATGGACGTTCAACGGCTCCCAATCGGCGAACCGCAAATTCCCACTCAAAATCCACGTTACACACACCCACCAGGTTACGTCTGGATGCGGTGAAATGGTTGAAGCGAGGGGAAAAACCTGGAGCGATGCGAAATCAGGCGCGAGGTAAAATGGCCAACGGTCCGTTCTCGAGACGTAACAGCATTCCAATGATTCTCTTCGGAATCAACCGCAAAACCTGTCACGCAGGTTTATCTGTCACAGCAATAACAACTCTGTCGCAGGAATCCCTTTCCCAGGAAACCCCAAAGTTCACTCGTGACCCTCGTTCGCCAGTGTTTGCTCAAAGCCTCACCGCAGCTCGGCTCCTTCTCCGACCTCACTCGCTCCGCCTCTTCTTCCTCTTCTTCCTCCTCTTCTTCCTCGTCGTCCGGTTCCCGATCCGGTTTCCGGTTTCTTTTAAAACACTAACTTTTTTTACCTTTTGAAAACAGTAATCTCTATTTCACTTTAACGATAACAATAATAATACATGGAACCAAAAATGTTTACTGTGGATGAGAACCACAATAACGGAAGTGACGAATCCGTAACACAAGGTCATAAAAGGGGCGGCACGACATCTTCAGCAGCTCTAGTTTTTGGGTTTGTCGCTGCCTATTGTGCTGCACGTCCCTCTCTGGCTGTCTTGGACCTCTCTGCGCTTCCCTTCTTGATCTTGAGAGGTCCTGGTGGTCGTTGGTTTACCATCTGTGTGGTGCTTGGAACGGTGCTCGTTGCTTTCGGTGCTGTGAACGGGCGGGACCTCATGTGCGAACGGAGAGGGCATTGGCTCGGGCCTAGCAGAGCGTGGGTGGATTGGAGCTTGGAGCCGCATGGGGACAAGTCGACGGACAGATAAGACCGCACACCACTTACACACCATAACGAACGTTTATTTTCCTTAATTCGTATTCCCTCGTCTCGTATCCGAAATCTGTCGTGTGGGAACGTCCCGATTAGGATATTTATTACTGGCGCGTGCTTTTCCTGTCCCACCATCCTTGCGAATAAACCCTTATATTATTTTCTGTATATATATATATCTGAATGCAGCTTCCGTGTGATTGATTTAATAGGTAAGACTGCAGGGCTCTTGCGCCGCCTCCCTCCATCCCGCGCGCTTTGGTGTAGCTTTTTTTTCCGGAGTCCGCCATTGAGTTTTCGCCTCAGGGGCTAAGGCCTTCGCGATCGGCTTCCGTGACCGTCTGATTTTAATCAAAGGTGGCCGCACGACAATATATATATTACACATCTAAAATATTGGCTTAATTAAACAATATTTAGGGGTCGCTTAGATTATTTTTTTTGTGCCTGCACCTATTTCTGTGTTATTTGGAATAAATAGTAAGAAAATAAGCCAAATCGTGTGATACATTTAATCCAGCACCTGAAGCATCATATCCCAAAGCTAAAACGAAATCATGTAATGTGTGTGAATCAGAACTGGACACAATATGGAATCACTTCATCAAAAGACGTTTTGTAGGCTCAGGACATGCTTTTCAATGTTCGTGGGCAAGGCATAGCAGGTATTGCTTTTGTTTGTCATCTTTTGTGAGAGACTGGTTGTTAGCTTCAATCAGAGCGATCTCACCCTTTCTGCAGTGTCATTCACTACTCGAAGCTTCATGGTGTTGAAAGTGGGATCCATGCTCCACTGCATTAGATCTTTTCCCAGGAATGCTTTTGCTTCTTGCTTTCCATTGGTCAAGAGGTCGAACAGTTTCATTGCACGTTGGGTTACCTTTTCATGAAGGCTGAAGCCTGCGCCCTGTTCTACCTTGATCCTTATTACCTTGAAACGTTGTTCTACCTTGAAACGTATTTTTTGCACCGGAGTTGTCATCTAATAGCAAAAAATTGAAAGTTAGAGAGAATAATATATTCACCAAGCATAAATAGCAAGGCAATGCCACGCTATGCAGTGCAAATAGCATGCCAGTCGCTCAATGTAGTGCAGGCATTTTACAGTTTCACGGGGATAAAACTGGTACAGAAGAAATTTTCCTCATTTGTTTACAGTTCAACACCACCAACAACATATAAAACGTCCCAGTCCGGGAACATTTGGGGAATTGTAAAAATGCGTTTTTCCTTTTTCGTCTCATTTGAGGCCATATCGGCCACTGTTGAATACATAATGTGGCCAGATTTCAGTTCTTGGTGTGTATAGATACTTCATTTTAGTGTCTATTATCATATTTTATGGTGATCAGAATCAAATGGGAGTATAAACTACAAAAGCACTCGGTAGAGCACATACCTCGGCTAGGCCAAACAGTTTGTTTTGTATCCCAATGATAGGCTGGATGATTCGGACCTGAACCAAAATCTAATCAGCTTGTTCTTGGGGTCACCTAACCAACTCCTCTACCAAGTTTATCCATAACTCGTCCACAACTTTTTAAAATATTGTTACGGCCCCTGGGTTCGTGTCTACTACGAGGGGGTTAGCTTCCGTTCCCTCCCAAACTTACCGGACCTGAGGCTGCCGCGCATGAATAACTTCATACTTTGGCAGGTTGCGAACCAGCAACTATGAATGCCAATTGGTCTGTCGCAAGACAACAGGGTCCATTGTCTAACTCCGCTTACCTGTACCATGTGACGGTTTCAATCGGGGAACATACTGTATGTACGTACCCTCGGGCGGTGTACCACTTTTTTTGTTCCTGGATGGAAATTTAGGCAGCCGAGCAACCGTTGGTACCCGCCGGGCTAATGCTAATTTTGTTATGGCCGATCGTTATTCTGGGTGCGAGAAATGGAGGACCATTGGAATAAAAGACATTCACGGACAGAGGGAAAGGAAACGTTTAACTATTTGATTTATTTACAAGTATTTCAAGTGCAACGTATCGGTAGGAAAGAAAAAAGGACAAGAGGCCGAAACTTAGTTTAATCTACGCCTTATGACGATTACTACAAATAAACACAACAAGGGTGCCCAGCACACAATCACGAGGGAATCCGAGTTGTTAGGGTTAGGGTTGTTAGCAAAAAGGCCATGATGTGAAAGATGCTTCTCCTCGCGATGCCTTTTGTCTCGACCTCAACAACGAGCACCTGGCTGCCAAACGGCAATCCCCAACACCAGCAGGTAAAGGTGATCCCAGCATGAACACGAGCAGGCACATGCAGGGAGAGTCCAAGTCATGCACATGTGCAGCAAGGAGAGTCCAATGAACATGTGCACCGTGAGCGATCAACACGTGCAAAATGAACAATGTCCAAGGCCTTTCATGGACGAGACTTTCACGGTACACATGCACTGAGAGGGAGTCCCGCAGCCAACAGGGCGCAGACACATGCAGCGGTCTGTGAGAGCGGTGCTGAGTGAAACTGACAAAGAGAGAAAGAATGCACGTGTGCAAGGCCTTTTTTGTCCAACCCTCACCGAGGGTGGAGGGAGGGGTGTTTTCAGGGCTCCCGATTGGTCGAGTTTGTAACTCCGCCCCCACAAGCTCCCCCGAAATTCCTCAGGCCCTGTTTGGTGGGTTTGAAAAGTTCCCTGTCCACAAACCCTATCGAAGGGACTTTTACATGGTGCATATCACAATGGTATTTGGCCTGTCTTCTGTCCTTCAAGACTTTGAATCAATATCTGAGGATGCAATCTTTGTGCATCTGCCTGGCTTCACCTTATGAGTGGAGGGCCTGTCTTTCCCTCCCCAATGCATAAAGACATACTTTGTCCTGAATATTGATGTGTGCATAAATGGATTTTTTTGTACAAGTCAAATAATATTTTCCATCTTAATTTCAAGTAACGTCCATGTAATTTCCCTGCTTGGAATTAATGAAATTTTGCATTATTTATTGTCCTTAACCCTTTGAGTATGGATGCCGCAACCCGCGAAAACGTTTTGTGTATGGATGATGTGACTATACCCATAAATAGATCGTCAGTATGTGGTTGCATTCCGGTACCAAAATGCCAAATTAATCCCGTACCAGGGGTATTTTTATCAAAAAAAATCACGTACTCAAAGGGTTAAGTATGTTTTGAAAATTATCTTGTTTTCTCATCTGTTGAAATGCAATAAACATTTTGTGTACATGATTGCTCCTTAATAATTTTTTACTTGTCTTTTTATAATTCTATTCCAATTTTAATAATCGATTAATTTCATGAAATTATATCATGGAAAGGGTATTTACAGTTAATTTTACATGCAATGTGTTGGTTGTGAAGGAAGGCTACGTGTTGGTTGTGACAATGTGTTGGTTACATGCAATGTTGGTTACATGCAATGCTAAGTGTTGGTTACATGCAATGCTACGTGTTGGTTACATGCAATGTGTTGGTTGTGAAGGAAGGCTACGTGTTGGTTGTGACAATGTATTGGTTACATGCAATGCTACGTGTTGGTTGCATGCAATGCTACGTGTTGGTTACATGCAATGTGTTGGTTGTGAAGGAAAGAGCTAAATGTACATAATACTAAATGAATTCCGCGATCGGTTACCAAACATGCACGTTGACGGAGGGGGGGGGGGGGGGCTGTGGATTTGCACGGTTAAGATTATTATAACTTCAATAATAAATTAAACATCAATTTTGATCAACTTCACAGATTTGTCCAGGCTGGGACCTTTTTTCTGGAATGTGGGACATAGCAGTGCTTCTAAAAATACAAAAAAAATCTTCTATACCAGTTTTGTGTAATATCATGTCTTTAGTGCTTAGAAATCTTGGACTAATGGAAGAGTTTCAACTCAGGACATAAAATTCCAACATTTTAAGCAACCTTGAAATATTCTCTGATTCATTCAAAATTTGGCATGAATGTTTCCTGTGTCTAATGAAATGAAGGCACCCGTATGGAGCTTGAATTCTATAACTTTAATTTTTTACTATATGTCGGTGGGGTAGAGGAATATCTAGAGTCAGGTAGATCTGAATAGGTAACATGCTTCATCTGTCACGATAAGGAATCTGCCCTGTAATAAGTTCTGTGTGTTTAGTCCGGTTTGTCGGTTAAGGAGTATACCTGTGAACATACCAGGATGTTCATGTGCTAGGTAGTTGTAGGGATTAAAGATAACAGCCCTTGTGTGTCACACCTGGTAATCAAACCTTTTTCCCTTATGGCAATGCATACCCATATAAACACTTAGATAGGCCCATTAGCACACACCGTAATTAAATCCCCATCCCTTACAACGACTTTGGAAGAAGCCAGACCGGGGCACCGCCGGGTGGCCGCCGTCAGCTACACCACCAGCTATGACCATGCCACAGGGAACGTGTGATTGGAGGGAAGGAGCTGGAAGGTTCGGTGGAAGGCACTGGTTGGTGGCGTGCCAAGGCTGACGTCACCACCCAGGTTATAAAAGTGTGCTGCACGACATTTGAGCAGTTCTAGCTCCAGCCCTTGCACTCTCTGCCTCTTGCGCTACATGTCTCTGGCTGTCTTGCGCTGCATGACATCTCTCTGTGCTTGAAGCTCTTGCGCTTCTTCTTGGTCTTGAGAGGTCCTGGTGGTCGTTGGTTCACGAAGCTGTGCGGGATCACACCACTCTGCGTGGTGCGGGAGCGAGGCTCGGTGCTGTGAACGAGCGGGACCTCATGTGCAAACGGCGAGGGCGTTGGCTTGGGCCGAGCGAAGCGTGCGAGGCGGATGGAGGATTTCTCCGCACCGGAGTTTGGAGCACCATTGGACGATACACTGCAAGACGACGGACAGATAAGACCGCACCCTACATTCACAATTACACGACGATTTCTTTTGTTCATTCATCCCTGTGTCCTGTTGGAGTCTGGTGTGTGGGATCCCAATTTAGGAATTAGATTTATCGTCGCGTTTCCCTGTCCCGATCCTTATTACAATAAACCCTTTTATTATTTCTCATTCCCTTCCACTCTGGTGTCTGTTTGAGTTCGTTCCCCTTCCACAGTGGGTTCCACTCCCACTTCTTCCTCTTCCCTTCTTCTCTTCCCACGTTTTGTAGCCGAATCCGTGTTTGGTCGTCGCCTCAAGTAAGTCCGTTTTGGACCATCCGCGGTCCCTGGTGTTAACCGGAAGGGTCAGCATGACAATATATGTATATATATATATATATATATATATATATATATATATATATATATATATATATATATATATATATACAGTATATATATATATATATATATGTCTATACATATATACATATGTACTGGCAACAGTACCTATCCTACCTTTCCCTCTCTCCTCCCACCTTACTACATCCCCAAACTCGACCTCACGCCTCCCGCCCCCTCCAGAGGGTGGTTACTCTACGAGTTATCAATCATTACAGCATATGTGATTAAGAAAGAACAATCTGCATGAAAGAAAAAGGTTTGTTTGAAACATTGGCTGTTGTGCGTGTCAGGTGGATTGATAGAGGCACTTAGAAGCAAATATTTAAGGATTTGCATGGTGCAGATTTTAAAAACTTCAATATAATCCATATTTGAGAGGTTTGATCTGCTCCCCTCGAAACTGATCAGTGTGATTGAAGAAATATTAAACTCGGCCGAACTACGTATATCAGCAACAAATGTCCTTTAAACAAATGATTTTTTAATCTTTAAAAAAAGATAATCGTGTTTTAAAAATAAACTTTTTTTAAAAGACAATAAGTGTTTCTCATTTGTGTTATTTTCAATGGACATTCTCCGTTTGTCGTTTGCCAATGATAGTTTGCAATAGGTTTACTAAAGTATACGATGAACGGACACAGTACTTTGATGTTACCTGGCTGCATTTTACTCTGTTATAGTTTCAGCTTTTAACAAACAGGTGCAGATGTTCATGTGTTTCACTGACTTTGTTTTCATGGCCTGCTGGTCCAGTAGATTGTCTTGAGCAAACAGTGGCCATTTACTGAGCACTAATGGAGATGGAACCGACAGGCAATAGACTCATGACCAGGTGATGTTATGACTCACAGTTCACTCGAAATGCTCTTGCCTCCACCATGCTCACCTGTCGTCACATACGATGACCTTCCAAACTCCAGAGATCTTCGTAAATGTGTGATTGTCAAATTAAGCGACTTTGCATTCAAGTAAAGTGTTTCGTTTAAATAAATCTAAGTAAATGTAAAGTGTTTCGTTTAAATAAATCTAAGTAAATGAAATTCCGATCATTAAAACAATATATATATATATATATAAAGTCATTATGCGATTTCATACCATCAGTGGTGAACCACCATTAAGGTATCCCATCCAGCTATGCTGTACCTTAATGGGAGCGATAAGTACCGTCTGCCACACGGCACATTGTCTCTGGTATCCACTCATTATATGGAATCGCTTGGATGCAGCCGGGAGCAACCAATCTAAATATAATTTCAGTTCTCCAGCTTTCAATGAGTGCACGTAATGACGTCACCGCCATGTACGTACGCTCTGCCTGTCAAGCTCTCAGGAGAACCATCCAACAGAGCATAACTTGATCTTAGTTCAGATACTGACATAAGTGTAAGAAAAACTCAGTTACCGACCTGGTTTCACCCTGTTGGGGCTCATCAGGGCAACGCAGTGAGTCCTGTATGTATCATACACTGATAATATGTTTTCATACACTTATGACAGTATCTGAACGAAGATCAAAATTATGCTCTGTCGGATGGTTCTCCTGAGAGCTTGACAGGCAGAGCGTACTTACATGGCGGTGACGTCATTACGTGCGCTCATTGAAAGCTGGAGAACTGAAAATATATATATATATATATATATATATATATATCTATATATATATATATATACAGGGAGGTGTGACGATTTTCAGAAAACTCGTACACAGTTATTTTTAGTCGAATTAAAAAAAAAATTTTTTTTAAAGACTACAATTATATAATGCCATGTAATACACTGTAACAAAGACATTTTAAAAATGTAATTCATGTTTGAAAAATGATATCATCTAAATGGCAGCCGTTCTTGTCCAAGCATTCTTGCAGACGCGTGGAAAAGTTGTCCATAGACCTGTGCATAGCGTGATCCATAGCGTGCCGTACCGCTGACCGACAAGGGCTGGCCTCCACAGCTTGTCGAACCCTTTCGATGTTTTCCGGGGTCCTAACGGTTCGATCACCTCCCCGAGCTGCTCCCGGCCTCACAGATCCAGTTGTCCTGAAGTTTTTTACCCACTTCCATATTGTGTTTCGAGACGGAACGGCGCCACGTCGACCAACATTGAAGTGAGTACGAAATCTGCGCTGTGGAAGCACCACCGAACTACCCGTTTGAATAAACGTCTCAACAACAAAGACGCGATGTTCAATCGTCCACAGCTCCATGGCTACTGAAATGGCGCCTAACAACGAGTAACCAACAGCCATCACTGCATGCGCTAGACCCCCCACTTGCATTGTTATACCCAATTCAAACATGAATTACATTTTTTAAATGTCTTTGTTACAGTGTATTAAATGGCATTATATATGTAGTCTTTGAAAAAAATAAAAATTGAAATTCGACTAAAAATAACTGTGTACGAGTTTTCTGAAAATCGTCACACCTCCCAGCCGGACCCTGTATATATATATACATGACATGACCAAAAGTATGTGGACACCCGAACATCACACATCTCATTCCAAAATCATGGGCATTAATATGGAGTCCCTCCCCCCCCCCCCCCCCACCCCTTTGCTGCTATAACAGCCTCCACTCCTTTTTGAGAAGGATTTCCGCTAGAAGTTGGAACATTGCTGTGGAGATTTGCTTCCATTCAGTCACAAGAGCATTAGTGAGGTCGGCACTGATGTTGGGTGATGAGGCCTGGCTCGCAGTCGCCGTTCCAATTCATCCAAAAGGTGTTCGATGGCGTTGAGGTCAGGGATCTGTGCAGGCCAATCAAGTTCTTCCACACCAATCTCGACAAACCATTTCTGCATGGACCTCCCTTTGTCCATGGGGGCATTGTTATGCTGAAACAGGAAAGGGCCTTCCCCGAAACTGTTGCCACAAAGTTGGAAGCACACAATCATCTAGGATGTCATTGCATGCTGTAGCGTCAGGTGCTGACGAAATATCAACATGAAAATGCCGACCTATCAGGTGCTGACGAAATTTCAACATGAAAATGCCGACCTATCAGATACTGACGAAATATCAACATGAAAATGCCGACATATCAGGTACTGACGAAATATCAACATGAAAATGGCGACATATCAGGTAATGACGCAATATCAACAACAAAATGCCGACATATCAGGTACTGACGAAATGTCAACAAGAAAATGGCGACATATCAGGTACTGACGAAATATCAACATGAAAATGCCGACATATCAGGTACTGACGAAATATCAACATGAAAATGCCGACATATCAGGTACTGACGAAATATCAACATGAAAATGCCGACATTTCAGGTACTGACGATATATCAACATGAAAATGCCGACATATCAGGTACTGACGAAATATCAACAAGAAAATGCCGACATATCAGGTACTGACGAAATATCAACATGAAAATGCCGACATATCAGGTACTGACGATATATCAACATGAAAATGCCGACATATCAGGTACTGACGATATATCAACATGAAAATGCCGACATATCAGGTACTGACGAAATATCAACATGACAATGCCGACATATCTGGTACTGACGATATATCAACATGAAAATGCCGACATATCAGGTACTGACGATATATCAACATGAAAATGCCGACATATCAGGTACTGACGATATATCAACATGAAAATGCCGACATATCAGGTACTGACGAAATATCAACATGAAAATGCCGACATATCAAGTACTGACGAAATGTCAACAAGAAAATGCCGACATATCAAGTACTGACGATATATCAATAAGAAAATGCCGACCTATCAGGTACTGATGATATATCAACATGAAAATGCCGACATATCAAGTACTGACGATATATCAATAAGAAAATGCCGACATATCAAGTACTGACGATATATCAACATGAAAATGCCGACATATCAGGTACTGACGATATATCAATAAGAAAATGCCGACATATAAAGTACTGACGATATATCAACATGAAAATGCCGACATATCAGGTACTGACGATATATCAATAAGAAAATGCCGACATATCAAGTACTGACGAAATATCAACATGAAAATGCCGACATATCAAGTACTGACGATATATCAACATGAAAATGCCGACATATCAAGTACTGACGAAATGTCAACACGAAAATGCCGACATATCAAGTACTGACGATATATCAACATAAAAATACCGACATATCAAGTACTGACGAAATATCAACAAGAAAATGCCGACATATCAAGTACTGACGATATATCAACATGAAAATACCGACATATCAAGTACTGACGAAATATCAACATGAAAATGCCGACATATCAAGTACTGACGAAATGTCAACAAGAAAATGCCGACATATCAAGTACTGACGATATATCAATAAGAAAATGCCGACCTATCAGGTACTGACGAAATATCAACATGAAAATGCCGACATATCAAGTACTGACGATATATCAATAAGAAAATGCCGACCTATCAGGTACTGACGAAATATCAACATGAAAATGCCGACATATCAGGTACTGACGATATATCAACATGAAAATGCCGACATATCAGGTACTGACGATATATCAACATGAAAATGCCGACATATCAGGTACTGACGATATATCAACATGAAAATGCCGACATATCAGGTACTGGCGAAATATCAACATGAAAATGCCGACATATCAAGTACTGACGAAATGTCAACAAGAAAATGCCGACATATCAAGTACTGACGATATATCAATAAGAAAATGCCGACCTATCAGGTACTGACGATATATCAACATGAAAATGCCGACATATCAAGTACTGACGATATATCAATAAGAAAATGCCGACATATCAAGTACTGACGATATATCAACATGAAAATGCCGACATATCAGGTACTGACGATATATCAACATGAAAATACCGACATATCAAGTACTGACGATATATCAACATGAAAATGCCGACATATCATGTACTGACGATATATCAATAAGAAAATGCCGACATATCAAGTACTGACGAAATATCAACATGAAAATGCCGACATATCAGGTACTGACGATATATCAACATGAAAATGCCGACCTATCAGGTACTGACGATATATCAATAAGAAAATGCCGACATATCAAGTACTGACGAAATATCAACATGAAAATGCCGACATATCAAGTACTGACGATATATCAACATGAAAATGCCGACATATCAGGTACTGACGATATATCAACATGAAAATGCCGAACTATCAGGTACTGACGATATATCAACATGAAAATGCCGACATATCAGGTACTGACGATATATCAATAAGAAAATGCCGACATATCAGGTACTGACGAAATATCAACATGAAAATGCCGACCTATCAGGTACTGACGAAATATCAACATGAAAATGCCGACCTATCAGGTACTGACGATATATCAACATGAAAATGCCGACATATCAGGTACTGACGATATATCAATAAGAAAATGCCGACATATCAGGTACTGACGATATATCAACATGAAAATGCCGACATATCAAGTACTGACGATATATCAACATGAAAATGCCGACATATCAGGTACTGACGATATATCAATAAGAAAATGCCGACATATCAGGTACTGACGATATATCAACATGAAAATGCCGACATATCAAGTACTGACGATATATCAACATGAAAATGCCGACATATCAAGTACTGACGAAATATCAACATGAAAATGCCGACCTATCAAGTACTGACGATATATCAATAAGAAAATGCCGACATATCAAGTACTGACGATATATCAACATGAAAATGCCGACATATCAGGTACTGACGATATATCAACATGAAAATGCCGACATATCAAGTACTGACGATATATCAACATGAAAATGCTGACATATCAAGTACTGACGATATATCAACATGAAAATGCCGACCTATCAGGTACTGACGATATATCAATAAGAAAATGCCGACATATCAAGTACTGACGAAATGTCAACATGAAAATGCCGACATATCAAGTACTGACGAAATGTCAATAAGAAAATGCCGACATATCAGGTACTGACGATATATCAACATGAAAATGCCGACATATCAGGTACTGACGATATATCAACATGAAAATGCCGACATATCAGGTACTGACGAAATATCAACATGAAAATGCCGACATATCAGGTACTGACGATATATCAACATGAAAATGCCGACATATCAGGAACTGACGATATATCAACATGAAAATGCCGACATATCAGGTACTGACGAAATATCAACATGAAAATGCCGACATATCAGGTACTGACGAAATATCAACATGAAAATGCCGACATTTCAGGTACTGACGATATATCAACATGAAAATGCCGACATATCAGGTACTGACGAAATATCAACAAGAAAATGCCGACATATCAGGTACTGACGAAATATCAACATGAAAATGCCGTCATATCAGGTACTGACGATATATCAACATGAAAATGCCGACATATAAGGTACTGACGATATATCAACATGAAAATGCCGACATATCAGGTACTGACGAAATATCAACATGAAAATGCCGACATATCTGGTACTGACGATATATCAACATGAAAATGCCGACATATCAGGTACTGACGATATATCAACATGAAAATGCCGACATATCAGGTACTGACGATATATCAACATGAAAATGCCGACATATCAGGTACTGACGAAATATCAACATGAAAATGCCGACATATCAAGTACTGACGATATATCAATAAGAAAATGCCGACCTATCAGGTACTGACGATATATCAACATGAAAATGCCGACATATCAAGTACTGACGAAATGTCAACAAGAAAATGCCGACATATCAAGTACTGACGATATATCAATAAGAAAATGCCGACCTATCAGGTACTGACGATATATCAACATGAAAATGCCGACATATCAAGTACTGACGATATATCAATAAGAAAATGCCGACATATCAAGTACTGACGATATATCAACATGAAAATGCCGACATATCAGGTACTGACGATATATCAATACGAAAATGCCGACATATCAAGTACTGACGATATATCAACATGAAAATGCCGACATATCAGGTACTGACGATATATCAACATGAAAATGCCGACATATCAAGTACTGACGATATATCAACATGAAAATGCCGACATATCAGGTACTGACGATATAACAATAAGAAAATGCCGACATATCAAGTACTGACGAAATATCAACATGAAAATGCCGACATATCAAGTACTGACGATATATCAACATGAAAATACCGACATATCAAGTACTGACGAAATATCAACATGAAAATGCCGACATATCAAGTACTGACGAAATGTCAACAAGAAAATGCCGACATATCAAGTACTGACGATATATCAATAAGAAAATGCCGACCTATCAGGTACTGACGAAATATCAACATGAAAATGCCGACATATAAAGTACTGACGATATATCAATAAGAAAATGCCGACCTATCAGGTACTGACGAAATATCAACATGAAAATGCCGACATATCAGGTACTGACGATATATCAACATGAAAATGCCGACATATCAGGTACTGACGATATATCAACATGAAAATGCTGACATATCAGGTACTGACGATATATCAACATGAAAATGCCGACATATCAGGTACTGACGAAATATCAACAAGAAAATGCCGACCTGTCAGGTACTGATGAAATATCAACAAGAAAATGCTGACCTGTCAGGTACTGATGAAATATCAACAAGAAAATGCCGACATATCAGGTACTGTCGAAATGTCAACAAGAAAATGCCGACCTATCAGGTACTGATGAAATATCAACAAGAAAATGCCGACCTATCAGGTACTGACGAAATATCAACAAGAAAATGCCGACATATCAGGTACTGACGAAATGTCAACAAGAAAATGCGGACCTATCAGGTACTGACGAAATGTCAACAAGAAAATGCCGACCTATCAGGTACTGACGAAATATCAACAAGAAAATGCCGACCTATCAGGTACTGACGAAATGTCAACAAGAAAATGCCGACCTATCAGGTACTGACGAAATGTCAACAAGAAAATGCCGACCTATCAGGTACTGACGAAATGTCAACAAGGAAATGCCGACCTGTCAGGTACTGACGAAATGTCAACAAGAAAATGCCGACCTATCAGGTACTGACGAAATGTCAACAAGAAAATGCCGACCTGTCAGGCACTGACGAAATGTCAACAAGAAAATTCCGACCTATCAGGTACTGACGAAATGTCAACAAGAAAATGCCGACCTATCAGGTACTGACGAAATGTCAACAAGAAAATTCCGACCTATCAGGTACTGACGAAATATCAACATGAAAATGCCGACCTATCAAGTACTGACGAAATGTCAACAAGAAAATGCCGACCTATCAGGTACTGACGAAATATCAACAAGAAAATGCCGACCTATCAAGTACTGACGAAATATCAACATGAAAATGCCGACCTGTCAGGTACTGACGAAATATCAACATGAAAATGCCGACCTATCAGGTACTGACGATATATCAACATGAAAATCCCGACATATCAAGTACTGACGAAATGTCAACAAGAAAATGCCGACATATCAAGTACTGAAACGATATATCAATAAGAAAATGCCGACATATCAAGTACTGACGATATATCAACATGAAAATGCCGACCTATCAGGTACTGACGAAATATCAACATGAAAATGCCGACCTGTCAGGTACTGACGAAATATCAACATGAAAATGCCGACCTATCAGTTACTGACGAAATATCAACATGAAAATGCCGACATATCATGTACTGACGAAATATCAACATGAAAATGCTGACATATCAGGTACTGACGATATATCAACATGAAAATGCCGACATATCAGGTACTGACGATATATCAACATGAAAATGCCGACATATCAGGTACTGACGAAATATCAACATGAAAATGCCGACATATCAGGTACTGACTATATATCAACATGAAAATGCCGACATATCAGGTACTGACGATATATCAACATGAAAATGCTGACATATCAGGTACTGACGAAATATCAACAAGAAAATGCCGACATATCAGGTACTGACGAAATATCAACATGAAAATGCCGACATATCAGGTACTGACGATATATCAACATGAAAATGCCGACATATCAGGTACTGACGATATATCAACATGAAAATGCCGACATATCAGGTACTGACGAAATATCAACATGAAAATGCCGACATATCAGGTACTGACGATATATCAACATGAAAATGCCGACATATCAGGTACTGACGATATATCAACATGAAAATGCCGACATATCAGGTACTGACGATATATCAACATGAAAATGCCGACATATCAGGTACTGACGAAATATCAACATGAAAATGCCGACATATCAGGTACTGACGATATATCAACATGAAAATGCCGACATATCAGGTACTGACGATATATCAACATGAAAATGCCGACATATCAGGTACTGACGAAATATCAACATGAAAATGCCGACATATCAGGTACTGACGAAATATCAACATGAAAATGCCGACATTTCAGGTACTGACGATATATCAACATGAAAATGCCGACATATCAGGTACTGACGAAATATCAACAAGAAAATGCCGACATATCAGGTACTGACGAAATATCAACATGAAAATGCCGACATATCAGGTACTGACGATATATCAACATGAAAATGCCGACATATCAGGTACTGACGATATATCAACATGAAAATGCCGACATATCAGGTACTGACGAAATATCAACATGACAATGCCGACATATCTGGTACTGACGATATATCAACATGAAAATGCCGACATATCAGGTACTGACGATATATCAACATGAAAATGCCGACATATCAGGTACTGACGATATATCAACATGAAAATGCCGACATATCAGGTACTGACGAAATATCAACATGAAAATGCCGACATATCAAGTACTGACGAAATGTCAACAAGAAAATGCCGACATATCAAGTACTGACGATATATCAATAAGAAAATGCCGACCTATCAGGTACTGACGATATATCAACATGAAAATGCCGACATATCAAGTACTGACGATATATCAATAAGAAAATGCCGACATATCAAGTACTGACGATATATCAACATGAAAATGCCGACATATCAGGTACTGACGATATATCAATAAGAAAATGCCGACATATCAAGTACTGACGATATATCAGCATGAAAATGCCGACATATCAAGTACTGACGATATATCAACATGAAAATGCCGACATATCAGGTGCTGACGATATATCAATAAGAAAATGCCGACATATCAAGTACTGACGAAATATCAACATGAAAATGCCGACATATCAAGTACTGACGATATATCAACATGAAAATGCCGACATATCAAGTACTGACGAAATGTCAACAAGAAAATGCCGACATATCAAGTACTGACGATATATCAACAAGAAAATGCCGACATATCAAGTACTGACGAAATATCAACATGAAAATGCCGACATATCAAGTACTGACGAAATGTCAACAAGAAAATGCCGACATATCAAGTACTCACGATATATCAATAAGAAAATGCCGACCTATCAGGTACTGACGAAATATCAACATGAAAATGCCGGCATATCAAGTACTGACGATATATCAATAAGAAAATGCCGACCTATCAGGTACTGACGAAATATCAACATGAAAATGCCGACATATCAGGTACTGACGATATATCAACATGAAAATGCCGACATATCAGGTACTGACGATATATCAACATGAAAATGCCGACATATCAGGTACTGACGAAATATCAACATGAAAATGCCGACATATCAAGTACTGACGAAATGTCAACAAGAAAATGCCGACATATCAAGTACTGACGATATATCAATAAGAAAATGCCGACCTATCAGGTACTGACGATATATCAACATGAAAATGCCGACATATCAAGTACTGACGATATATCAATAAGAAAATGCCGACATATCAAGTACTGACGATATATCAACATGAAAATGCTGACATATCAGGTACTGACGATATATCAACATGAAAATGCCGACATATCAAGTACTGACGATATATCAACATGAAAATGCCGACATATCATGTACTGACGATATATCAATAAGAAAATGCCGACATATCAAGTACTGACGAAATATCAACATGAAAATGCCAACATATCAGGTACTGACGATATATCAACATGAAAATGCCGACCTATCAGGTACTGACGATATATCGATAAGAAAATGCCGACATATCAAGTACTGACGATATATCAACATGAAAATGCCAACATATCAGGTACTGACGATATATCAATAAGAAAATGCCGACATATCAGGTACTGACGATATATCAACATGAAAATGCCGACATATCAAGTACTGACGATATATCAACATGAAAATGCCGACATATCAAGTACTGACGAAATATCAACATGAAAATGCCGACATATCAAGTACTGACGATATATCAACATGAAAATGCCGACATATCAGGTACTGACGATATATCAATAAGAAAATGCCGACATATCAAGTACTGACGATATATCAACATGAAAATGCCGACATATCAGGTACTGACGATATATCAACATGAAAATGCCGACATATCAAGTACTGACGATATATCAACATGAAAATGCCGACATATCAAGTACTGACGATATATCAACATGAAAATGCCGACCTATCAGGTACTGACGATATATCGATAAGAAAATGCCGACATATCAAGTACTGACGAAATGTCAACATGAAAATGCCGACATATCAAGTACTGACGAAATGTCAATAAGAAAATGCCGACATATCAGGTACTGACGATATATCAACATGAAAATGCCGACATATCAGGTACTGACGATATATCAACATGAAAATGCCGACATATCAGGTACTGACGATATATCAACATGAAAATGCCGACATATCAGGTACTGACGAAATATCAACATGAAAATGCCGACATATCAGGTACTGACGAAATATCAACATGAAAATGCCGACATTTCAGGTACTGACGATATATCAACATGAAAATGCCGACATATCAAGTACTGACGAAATGTCAACATGAAAATGCCGACATATCAAGTACTGACGATATATCAACATGAAAATGCCGACCTATCAGGTACTGACGATATATCAATAAGAAAATGCCGACATATCAAGTACTGACGAAATGTCAACATGAAAATGCCGACATATCAAGTACTGACGAAATGTCAATAAGAAAATGCCGACATATCAGGTACTGACGATATATCAACATGAAAATGCCGACATATCAGGTACTGACGATATATCAACATGAAAATGCCGACATATCAGGTACTGACGATATATCAACATGAAAATGCCGACATATCAGGTACTGACGATATATCAATAAGAAAATGCCGACATATCAAGTACTGACGATATATCAACATGAAAATGCCGACATATCAGGTACTGACGATATATCAATAAGAAAATGCCGACATATCAAGTACTGACGAAATATCAACATGAAAATGCCGACATATCAAGTACTGACGATATATCAACATGAAAATGCCGACATATCAAGTACTGACGAAATGTCAACAAGAAAATGCCGACATATCAAGTACTGACGATATATCAACAAGAAAATGCCGACATATCAAGTACTGACGAAATATAAACATGAAAATGCCGACATATCAAGTACTGACGAAATGTCAACAAGAAAATGCCGACATATCAAGTACTCACGATATATCAATAAGAAAATGCCGACCTATCAGGTACTGACGAAATATCAACATGAAAATGCCGACATATCAAGTACTGACGATATATCAATAAGAAAATGCCGACCTATCAGGTACTGACGAAATATCAACATGAAAATGCCGACATATCAGGTACTGACGATATATCAACATGAAAATGCCGACATATCAGGTACTGACGATATATCAACATGAAAATGCCGACATATCAGGTACTGACGATATATCAACATGAAAATGCCGACATATCAGGTACTGACGAAATATCAACATGAAAATGCCGACATATCAAGTACTGACGATATATCAATAAGAAAATGCCGACCTATCAGGTACTGACGATATATCAACATGAAAATGCCGACATATCAAGTACTGACGATATATCAATAAGAAAATGCCGACATATCAAGTACTGACGATATATCAACATGAAAATGCCGACATATCAGGTACTGACGATATATCAACATGAAAATGCCGACATATCAAGTACTGACGATATATCAACATGAAAATGCCGACATATCATGTACTGACGATATATCAATAAGAAAATGCCGACATATCAAGTACTGACGAAATATCAACATGAAAATGCCGACATATCAGGTACTGACGATATATCAACATGAAAATGCCGACCTATCAGGTACTGACGATATATCAATAAGAAAATGCCGACATATCAAGTACTGACGATATATCAACATGAAAATGCCAACATATCAGGTACTGACGATATATCAATAAGAAAATGCCGACATATCAGGTACTGACGATATATCAACATGAAAATGCCGACATATCAAGTACTGACGATATATCAACATGAAAATGCCGACATATCAAGTACTGACGAAATATCAACATGAAAATGCTGACATATCAAGTACTGACGATATATCAACATGAAAATGCCGACTTATCAGGTACTGACGATATATCAATAAGAAAATGCCGACATATCAAGTACTGACGATATATCAACATGAAAATGCCGACATATCAGGTACTGACGATATATCAACATGAAAATGCCTACATATCAAGTACTGACGATATATCAACATGAAAATTCCGACATATCAAGTACTGACGATATATCAACATGAAAATGCCAACCTATCAGGTACTGACGATATATCAATAAGAAAATGCCGACATATCAAGTACTGACGAAATGTCAACATGAAAATGCCGACATATCAAGTACTGACGAAATGTCAATAAGAAAATGCCGACATATCAGGTACTGACGATATATCAACATGAAAATGCCGACATATCAGGTACTGACGATATATCAACATGAAAATGCCGACATATCAGGTACTGACGATATATCAACATGAAAATGCCGACATATCAGGTACTGACGAAATATCAACATGAAAATGCCGACATATCAGGTACTGACGAAATATCAACATGAAAATGCCGACATTTCAGGTACTGACGATATATCAACATGAAAATGCCGACATATCAGGTACTGACGATATATCAATAAGAAAATGCCGACATATCAAGTACTGACGATATATCAACATGAAAATGCCGACATATCAGGTACTGACGATATATCAGCATGAAAATGCCGACATATCAAGTACTGACGATATATCAACATGAAAATGCCGACATATCAGGTACTGACGATATATCAATAAGAAAATGCCGACATATCAAGTACTGACGATATATCAACATGAAAATGCCGACATATCAGGTACTGACGATATATCAATAAGAAAATGCCGACATATCAAGTACTGACGATATATCAACATGAAAATGCCGACATATCAGGTACTGACGATATATCAGCATGAAAATGCCGACATATCAAGTACTGACGATATATCAACATGAAAATGCCGACATATCAGGTACTGACGATATATCAATAAGAAAATGTCGACATATCAAGTACTGACGAAATATCAACATGAAAATGCCGACATATCAAGTACTGACGATATATCAACATGAAAATGCCGACATATCAAGTACTGACGAAATGTCAACAAGAAAATGCCGACATATCAAGTACTGACGATATATCAACAAGAAAATGCCGACATATCAAGTACTGACGAAATATCAACATGAAAATGCCGACATATCAAGTACTGACGAAATATCAACATGAAAATGCCGACATATCAAGTACTGACGATATATCAACATGAAAATGCCGACTTATCAGGTACTGACGATATATCAATAAGAAAATGCCGACATATCATGTACTGACGATATATCAACATGAAAATGCCGACATATCATGTACTGACGATATATCAATAAGAAAATGCCGACATATCAAGTACTGACGATATATCAACATGAAAATGCCGACATATCATGTACTGACGATATATCAATAAGAAAATGCCGACATATCAAGTACTGACGAAATATCAACATGAAAATGCCAACATATCAGGTACTGACGATATATCAACATGAAAATGCCGACCTATCAGGTACTGACGATATATCGATAAGAAAATGCCGACATATCAAGTACTGACGATATATCAACATGAAAATGCCAACATATCAGGTACTGACGATATATCAATAAGAAAATGCCGACATATCAGGTACTGACGATATATCAACATGAAAATGCCGACATATCAAGTACTGACGATATATCAACATGAAAATGCCGACATATCAAGTACTGACGAAATATCAACATGAAAATGCCGACATATCAAGTACTGACGATATATCAACATGAAAATGCCGACATATCAGGTACTGACGATATATCAATAAGAAAATGCCGACATATCAAGTACTGACGATATATCAACATGAAAATGCCGACATATCAGGTACTGACGATATATCAACATGAAAATGCCGACATATCAAGTACTGACGATATATCAACATGAAAATGCCGACATATCAAGTACTGACGATATATCAACATGAAAATGCCGACCTATCAGGTACTGACGATATATCGATAAGAAAATGCCGACATATCAAGTACTGACGAAATGTCAACATGAAAATGCCGACATATCAAGTACTGACGAAATGTCAATAAGAAAATGCCGACATATCAGGTACTGACGATATATCAACATGAAAATGCCGACATATCAGGTACTGACGATATATCAACATGAAAATGCCGACATATCAGGTACTGACGATATATCAACATGAAAATGCCGACATATCAGGTACTGACGAAATATCAACATGAAAATGCCGACATATCAGGTACTGACGAAATATCAACATGAAAATGCCGACATTTCAGGTACTGACGATATATCAACATGAAAATGCCGACATATCAAGTACTGACGAAATGTCAACATGAAAATGCCGACATATCAAGTACTGACGATATATCAACATGAAAATGCCGACCTATCAGGTACTGACGATATATCAATAAGAAAATGCCGACATATCAAGTACTGACGAAATGTCAACATGAAAATGCCGACATATCAAGTACTGACGAAATGTCAATAAGAAAATGCCGACATATCAGGTACTGACGATATATCAACATGAAAATGCCGACATATCAGGTACTGACGATATATCAACATGAAAATGCCGACATATCAGGTACTGACGATATATCAACATGAAAATGCCGACATATCAGGTACTGACGATATATCAATAAGAAAATGCCGACATATCAAGTACTGACGATATATCAACATGAAAATGCCGACATATCAGGTACTGACGATATATCAATAAGAAAATGCCGACATATCAAGTACTGACGAAATATCAACATGAAAATGCCGACATATCAAGTACTGACGATATATCAACATGAAAATGCCGACATATCAAGTACTGACGAAATGTCAACAAGAAAATGCCGACATATCAAGTACTGACGATATATCAACAAGAAAATGCCGACATATCAAGTACTGACGAAATATAAACATGAAAATGCCGACATATCAAGTACTGACGAAATGTCAACAAGAAAATGCCGACATATCAAGTACTCACGATATATCAATAAGAAAATGCCGACCTATCAGGTACTGACGAAATATCAACATGAAAATGCCGACATATCAAGTACTGACGATATATCAATAAGAAAATGCCGACCTATCAGGTACTGACGAAATATCAACATGAAAATGCCGACATATCAGGTACTGACGATATATCAACATGAAAATGCCGACATATCAGGTACTGACGATATATCAACATGAAAATGCCGACATATCAGGTACTGACGATATATCAACATGAAAATGCCGACATATCAGGTACTGACGAAATATCAACATGAAAATGCCGACATATCAAGTACTGACGATATATCAATAAGAAAATGCCGACCTATCAGGTACTGACGATATATCAACATGAAAATGCCGACATATCAAGTACTGACGATATATCAATAAGAAAATGCCGACATATCAAGTACTGACGATATATCAACATGAAAATGCCGACATATCAGGTACTGACGATATATCAACATGAAAATGCCGACATATCAAGTACTGACGATATATCAACATGAAAATGCCGACATATCATGTACTGACGATATATCAATAAGAAAATGCCGACATATCAAGTACTGACGAAATATCAACATGAAAATGCCGACATATCAGGTACTGACGATATATCAACATGAAAATGCCGACCTATCAGGTACTGACGATATATCAATAAGAAAATGCCGACATATCAAGTACTGACGATATATCAACATGAAAATGCCAACATATCAGGTACTGACGATATATCAATAAGAAAATGCCGACATATCAGGTACTGACGATATATCAACATGAAAATGCCGACATATCAAGTACTGACGATATATCAACATGAAAATGCCGACATATCAAGTACTGACGAAATATCAACATGAAAATGCCGACATATCAAGTACTGACGATATATCAACATGAAAATGCCGACTTATCAGGTACTGACGATATATCAATAAGAAAATGCCGACATATCAAGTACTGACGATATATCAACATGAAAATGCCGACATATCAGGTACTGACGATATATCAACATGAAAATGCCTACATATCAAGTACTGACGATATATCAACATGAAAATTCCGACATATCAAGTACTGACGATATATCAACATGAAAATGCCAACCTATCAGGTACTGACGATATATCAATAAGAAAATGCCGACATATCAAGTACTGACGAAATGTCAACATGAAAATGCCGACATATCAAGTACTGACGAAATGTCAATAAGAAAATGCCGACATATCAGGTACTGACGATATATCAACATGAAAATGCCGACATATCAGGTACTGACGATATATCAACATGAAAATGCCGACATATCAGGTACTGACGATATATCAACATGAAAATGCCGACATATCAGGTACTGACGAAATATCAACATGAAAATGCCGACATATCAGGTACTGACGAAATATCAACATGAAAATGCCGACATTTCAGGTACTGACGATATATCAACATGAAAATGCCGACATATCAGGTACTGACGATATATCAATAAGAAAATGCCGACATATCAAGTACTGACGATATATCAACATGAAAATGCCGACATATCAGGTACTGACGATATATCAGCATGAAAATGCCGACATATCAAGTACTGACGATATATCAACATGAAAATGCCGACATATCAGGTACTGACGATATATCAATAAGAAAATGCCGACATATCAAGTACTGACGATATATCAACATGAAAATGCCGACATATCAGGTACTGACGATATATCAATAAGAAAATGCCGACATATCAAGTACTGACGATATATCAACATGAAAATGCCGACATATCAGGTACTGACGATATATCAGCATGAAAATGCCGACATATCAAGTACTGACGATATATCAACATGAAAATGCCGACATATCAGGTACTGACGATATATCAATAAGAAAATGTCGACATATCAAGTACTGACGAAATATCAACATGAAAATGCCGACATATCAAGTACTGACGATATATCAACATGAAAATGCCGACATATCAAGTACTGACGAAATGTCAACAAGAAAATGCCGACATATCAAGTACTGACGATATATCAACAAGAAAATGCCGACATATCAAGTACTGACGAAATATCAACATGAAAATGCCGACATATCAAGTACTGACGAAATATCAACATGAAAATGCCGACATATCAAGTACTGACGATATATCAACATGAAAATGCCGACTTATCAGGTACTGACGATATATCAATAAGAAAATGCCGACATATCAAGTACTGACGATATATCAACATGAAAATGCCGACATATCAGGTACTGACGATATATCAACATGAAAATGCCTACATATCAAGTACTGACGATATATCAACATGAAAATTCCGACATATCAAGTACTGACGATATATCAACATGAAAATGCCAACCTATCAGGTACTGACGATATATCAATAAGAAAATGCCGACATATCAAGTACTGACGAAATGTCAACATGAAAATGCCGACATATCAAGTACTGACGAAATGTCAATAAGAAAATGCCGACATATCAGGTACTGACGATATATCAACATGAAAATGCCGACATATCAGGTACTGACGATATATCAACATGAAAATGCCGACATATCAGGTACTGACGATATATCAACATGAAAATGCTGACATATCAGGTACTGACGAAATATCAACATGAAAATGCCGACATATCAGGTACTGATGAAATATCAACATGAAAATGCCGACATTTCAGGTACTGACGATATATCAACATGAAAATGCCGACATATCAGGTACTGACGATATATCAATAAGAAAATGCCGACATATCAAGTACTGACGATATATCAACATGAAAATGCCGACATATCAGGTACTGACGATATATCAGCATGAAAATGCCGACATATCAAGTACTGACGATATATCAACATGAAAATGCCGACATATCAGGTACTGACGATATATCAATAAGAAAATGCCGACATATCAAGTACTGACGATATATCAACATGAAAATGCCGACATATCAGGTACTGACGATATATCAATAAGAAAATGCCGACATATCAAGTACTGACGATATATCAACATGAAAATGCCGACATATCAGGTACTGACGATATATCAGCATGAAAATGCCGACATATCAAGTACTGACGATATATCAACATGAAAATGCCGACATATCAGGTACTGACGATATATCAATAAGAAAATGTCGACATATCAAGTACTGACGAAATATCAACATGAAAATGCCGACATATCAAGTACTGACGATATATCAACATGAAAATGCCGACATATCAAGTACTGACGAAATGTCAACAAGAAAATGCCGACATATCAAGTACTGACGATATATCAACAAGAAAATGCCGACATATCAAGTACTGACGAAATATCAACATGAAAATGCCGACATATCAAGTACTGACGAAATGTCAACAAGAAAATGCCGACATATCAAGTACTCACGATATATCAATAAGAAAATGCCGACCTATCAGGTACTGACGAAATATCAACATGAAAATGCCGACATATCAAGTACTGACGATATATCAATAAGAAAATGCCGACCTATCAGGTACTGACGAAATATCAACATTAAAATGCCGACATATCAGGTACTGACGATATATCAACATGAAAATGCCGACATATCAGGTACTGACGATATATCAACATGAAAATGCCGACATATCAGGTACTGACGAAATATCAACATGAAAATGCCGACATATCAAGTACTGACGAAATGTCAACAAGAAAATGCCGACATATCAAGTACTGACGATATATCAATAAGAAAATGCCGACCTATCAGGTACTGACGATATATCAACATGAAAATGCCGACATATCAAGTACTGACGATATATCAATAAGAAAATGCCGACATATCAAGTACTGACGATATATCAATAAGAAAATGCCGACCTATCAGGTACTGACGATATATCAACATGAAAATGCCGACATATCATGTACTGACGATATATCAATAAGAAAATGCCGACATATCAAGTACTGACGAAATATCAACATGAAAATGCCGACATATCAGGTACTGACGATATATCAACATGAAAATGCCGACCTATCAGGTACTGACGATATATCAATAAGAAAATGCCGACATATCAAGTACTGACGATATATCAACATGAAAATGCCAACATATCAGGTACTGACGATATATCAATAAGAAAATGCCGACATATCAAGTACTGACGATATATCAACATGAAAATGCCGACATATCAAGTACTGACGATATATCAACATGAAAATGCCGACATATCAAGTACTGACGAAATATCAACATGAAAATGCCGACATATCAAGTACTGACGATATATCAACATGAAAATGCCGACATATCAGGTACTGACGATATATCAATAAGAAAATGCCGACATATCAAGTACTGACGATATATCAACATGAAAATGCCGACATATCAGGTACTGACGATATATCAACATGAAAATGCCGACATATCAAGTACTGACGATATATCAACATGAAAATGCCGACATATCAAGTACTGACGATATATCAACATGAAAATGCCCACCTATCAGGTACTGACGATATATCAATAAGAAAATGCCGACATATCAAGTACTGACGAAATGTCAACATGAAAATGCCGACATATCAAGTACTGACGAAATGTCAATAAGAAAATGCCGACATATCAGGTACTGACGATATATCAACATGAAAATGCCGACATATCAGGTACTGACGATATATCAACATGAAAATGCCGACATATCAGGTACTGACGATATATCAACATGAAAATGCCGACATATCAGGTACTGACGAAATATCAACATGAAAATGCCGACATATCAGGTACTGACGAAATATCAACATGAAAATGCCGACATTTCAGGTACTGACGATATATCAACATGAAAATGCCGACATATCAGGTACTGACGAAATATCAACAAGAAAATGCCGACATATCAGGTACTGACGAAATATCAACATGAAAATGCCGACATATCAGGTACTGACGATATATCAACATGAAAATGCCGACATATCAGGTACTGACGATATATCAACATGAAAATGCCGACATATCAGGTACTGACGAAATATCAACATGAAAATGCCGACATATCTGGTACTGACGATATATCAACATTAAAATGCCGACATATCAGGTACTGACGATATATCAACATGAAAATGCCGACATATCAGGTACTGACGATATATCAACATGAAAATGCCGACATGTCAGGTACTGACGAAATATCAACATGAAAATGCCGACATATCAAGTACTGACGAAATGTCAACAAGAAAATGCCGACATATCAAGTACTGACGATATATCAATAAGAAAATGCTGACCTATCAGGTACTGACGATATATCAACATGAAAATGCCGACATATCAAGTACTGACGATATATCAATAAGAAAATGCCGACATATCAAGTACTGACGATATATCAACATGAAAATGCCGACATATCAGGTACTGACGATATATCAATAAGAAAATGCCGACATATCAAGTACTGACGATATATCAACATGAAAATGCCGACATATCAGGTACTGACGATATATCAACATGAAAATGCCGACATATCAAGTACTGACGATATATCAACATGAAAATGCCGACATATCAGGTACTGACGATATATCAATAAGAAAATGCCGACATATAAAGTACTGACGAAATATCAACATGAAAATGCCGACATATCAAGTACTGACGATATATCAACATGAAAATACCGACATATCAAGTATTGACGAAATATCAACATGAAAATGCCGACATATCAAGTACTGACGAAATGTCAACAAGAAAATGCCGACCTATCAGGTACTGACGAAATATCAACATGAAAATGCCGACATATCAGGTACTGACGATATATCAACATGAAAATGCCGACATATCAGGTACTGACGATATATCAACATGAAAATGCCGACATATCAGGTACTGACGAAATATCAACATGAAAATGCCGACATATCAAGTACTGACGAAATGTCAACAAGAAAATGCCGACATATCAAGTACTGACGATATATCAATAAGAAAATGCCGACCTATCAGGTACTGACGATATATCAACATGAAAATGCCGACATATCAAGTACTGACGATATATCAACATGAAAATGCCGACATATCAGGTACTGACGATATATCAACATGAAAATGCCGACATATCAAGTACTGACGATATATCAACATGAAAATGCCGACATATCAAGTACTGACGATATATCAACATGAAAATGCCGACATATCATGTACTGACGATATATCAACATGAAAATGCCGACATATCAAGTACTGACGAAATATCAACATGAAAATGCCGACATATCAGGTACTGACGATATATCAACATGAAAATGCCGACCTATCAGGTACTGACGATATATCAATAAGAAAATGCCGACATATCAAGTACTGACGATATATCAACATGAAAATGCCGACATATCAGGTACTGACGATATATCAATAAGAAAATGCCGACATATCAAGTACTGACGAAATATCAACATGAAAATGCCGACATATCAAGTACTGACGATATATCAACATGAAAATGCCGACATCTCAAGTACTGACGAAATGTCAACAAGAAAATGCCGACATATCAAGTACTGACGATATATCAACATGAAAATACCGACATATCAAGTACTGACGAAATATCAACATGAAAATGCCGACATATCAAGTACTGACGAAATGTCAACAAGAAAATGCCGACATATCAAGTACTGACGATATATCAATAAGAAAATGCCGACCTATCAGGTACTGACGATATATCAACATGAAAATGCCGACATATCAAGTACTGACGATATATCAATAAGAAAATGCCGACATATCAAGTACTGACGATATATCAACATGAAAATGCCGACATATCAGGTACTGACGATATATCAACATGAAAATGCCGACATATCAAGTACTGACGATATATCAACATGAAAATGCCGACATATCATGTACTGACGATATATCAATAAGAAAATGCCGACATATCAAGAACTGACGAAATATCAACAAGAAAATGCCGACATATCAGGTACTGACGAAATATCAACATGAAAATGCCGACATATCAGGTACTGACGATATATCAACATGAAAATGCCGACATATCAGGTACTGACGATATATCAACATGAAAATGCCGACATATCAGGTACTGACGAAATATCAACATGAAAATGCCGACATATCTGGTACTGACGATATATCAACATGAAAATGCCGACATATCAGGTACTGATGATATATCAACATGAAAATGCCGACATATCAGGTACTGACGATATATCAACATGAAAATGCCGACATATCAGGTACTGACGAAATATCAACATGAAAATGCCGACATATCAAGTACTGACGAAATGTCAACAAGAAAATGCCGACATATCAAGTACTGACGATATGTCAATAAGAAAATGCCGACCTATCAGGTACTGACGATATATCAACATGAAAATGCCGACATATCAAGTACTGACGATATATCAATAAGAAAATGCCGACATATGAAGTACTGACGATATATCAACATGAAAATGCCGACATATCAGGTACTGACGATATATCAATAAGAAAATGCCGACATATCAAGTACTGACGATATATCAACATGAAAATGCCGACATATCATGTACTGACGATATATCAACATGAAAATGCCGACATATCAAGTACTGACGATATATCAACATGAAAATGCCGACATATCAGGTACTGACGATATATCAATAAGAAAATGCCGACATATCAAGTACTGACGAAATATCAACATGAAAATGCCGACATATCAAGTACTGATGATATATCAACATGAAAATACCGACATATCAAGTATTGACGAAATATCAACATGAAAATGCCGACATATCAAGTACTGACGAAATGTCAACAAGAAAATGCCGACATATCAAGTACTGACGATATATCAAAAAGAAAATGCCGACCTATCAGGTACTGACGATATATCAACATGAAAATGCCGACATATCAAGTACTGACGATATATCAATAAGAAAATGCCGACATATCAAGTACTGACGATATATCAACATGAAAATGCCGACATATCAGGTACTGACGATATATCAACATGAAAATGCCGACATATCAAGTACTGACGATATATCAACATGAAAATGCCGACATATCATGTACTGACGATATATCAATAAGAAAATGCCGACATATCAAGTACTGACGAAATATCAACATGAAAATGCCGACATATCAGGTACTGACGATATATCAACATGAAAATGCCGACCTATCAGGTACTGACGATATATCAATAAGAAAATGCCGACATATCAAGTACTGACGATATATCAACATGAAAATGCCGACATATCAGGTACTGACGATATATCAATAAGAAAATGCCGACATATCAGGTACTGACGATATATCAACATGAAAATGCCGACGTATCAAGTACTGACGATATATCAACATGAAAATGCCGACATATCAAGTACTGACGAAATATCAACATGAAAATGCCGACATATCAAGTACTGACGATATATCAACATGAAAATGCCGACATATCAGGTACTGACGATATATCAATAAGAAAATGCCGACATATCAAGTACTGACGATATATCAACATGAAAATGCCGACATATCAGGTACTGACGATATATCAACATGAAAATGCCGACATATCAAGTACTGACGATATATCAACATGAAAATGCCGACATATCAAGTACTGACGATATATCAACATGAAAATGCCGACATATCAGGTACTGACGATATATCAATAAGAAAATGCCGACATATCAAGTACTGACGAAATATCAACATGAAAATGCCGACATATCAAGTACTGACGATATATCAACATGAAAATGCCGACATCTCAAGTACTGACGAAATGTCAACAAGAAAATGCCGACATATCAAGTACTGACGATATATCAACATGAAAATACCGACATATCAAGTACTGACGAAATATCAACATGAAAATGCCGACATATCAAGTACTGACGAAATGTCAACAAGAAAATGCCGACATATCAAGTACTGACGATATATCAATAAGAAAATGCCGACCTATCAGGTACTGACGAAATATCAACATGAAAATGCCGACATATCAAGTACTGACGATATATCAATAAGAAAATGCCGACCTATCAGGTACTGACGAAATATCAACATGAAAATGCCGACATATCAGGTACTGACGATATATCAACATGAAAATGCCGACATATCAGGTACTGACGATATATCAACATGAAAATGCCGACATATCAGGTACTGACGATATATCAACATGAAAATGCCGACATATCAGGTACTGACGAAATATCAACATGAAAATGCCGACATATCAAGTACTGACGAAATGTCAACAAGAAAATGCCGACATATCAAGTACTGACGATATATCAATACGAAAATGCCGACCTATCAGGTACTGACGATATATCAACATGAAAATGCCGACATATCAAGTACTGACGATATATCAATAAGAAAATGCCGACATATCAAGTACTGACGATATATCAACATGAAAATGCCGACATATCAGGTACTGACGATATATCAACATGAAAATGCCGACATATCAAGTACTGACGATATATCAACATGAAAATGCCGACATATCATGTACTGACGATATATCAATAAGAAAATGCCGACATATCAAGTACTGACGAAATATCAACATGAAAATGCCGACATATCAGGTACTGACGATATATCAACATGAAAATGCCGACCTATCAGGTACTGACGATATATCAATAAGAAAATGCCGACATATCAAGTACTGACGATATATCAACATGAAAATGCCGACATATCAGGTACTGACGATATATCAATAAGAAAATGCCGACATATCAGGTACTGACGATATATCAACATGAAAATGCCGACATATCAAGTACTGACGATATATCAACATGAAAATGCCGACATATCAAGTACTGACGAAATATCAACATGAAAATGCTGACATATCAAGTACTGACGATATATCAACATGAAAATGCCGACATATCAGGTACTGACGATATATCAATAAGAAAATGCCGACATATCAAGTACTGACGATATATCAACATGAAAATGCCGACATATCAGGTACTGACGATATATCAACATGAAAATGCCGACATATCAAGTACTGACGATATATCAACATGAAAATGCCGACATATCAAGTACTGACGATATATCAACATGAAAATGCCGACCTATCAGGTACTGACGATATATCAATAAGAAAATGCCGACATATCAAGTACTGACGAAATGTCAACATGAAAATGCCGACATATCAAGTACTGACGAAATGTCAATAAGAAAATGCCGACATATCAGGTACTGACGATATATCAACATGAAAATGCCGACATGTCAGGTACTGACGAAATATCAACATGAAAATGCCGACATATCAGGTACTGACGATATATCAACATGAAAATGCCGACATATCAGGTACTGACGATATATCAACATGAAAATGCCGACATATCAGGTACTGACGAAATATCAACATGAAAATGCCGACATATCAGGTACCGACGAAATATCAACATGAAAATGCCGACATTTCAGGTACTGACGATATATCAACATGAAAATGCCGACATATCAGGTACTGACGAAATATCAACAAGAAAATGCCGACATATCAGGTACTGACGAAATATCAACATGAAAATGCCGACATATCAGGTACTGACGATATATCAACATGAAAATGCCGACATATCAGGTACTGACGATATATCAACATGAAAATGCCGACATATCAGGTACTGACGAAATATCAACATGAAAATGCCGACATATCTGGTACTGACGATATATCAACATGAAAATGCCGACATATCAGGTACTGACGATATATCAACATGAAAATGCCGACATATCAGGTACTGACGATATATCAACATGAAAATGCCGACATATCAGGTACTGACGAAATATCAACATGAAAATGCCGACATATCAAGTACTGACGAAATGTCAACAAGAAAATGCCGACCTATCAGGTACTGACGATATATCAACATGAAAATGCCGACATATCAAGTACTGACGATATATCAATAAGAAAATGCCGACATATCAAGTACTGACGATATATCAACATGAAAATGCCGACATATCAGGTACTGACGATATATCAATAAGAAAATGCCGACATATCAAGTACTGACGATATATCAACATGAAAATGCCGACATATCAGGTACTGACGATATATCAACATGAAAATGCCGACATATCAAGTACTGACGATATATCAACATGAAAATGCCGACATATCAGGTACTGACGATATATCAACATGAAAATGCCGACATATCAGGTACTGACGATATATCAACATGAAAATGCCGACATATCAGGTACTGACGAAATATCAACATGAAAATGCCGACATATCAAGTACTGACGAAATGTCAACAAGAAAATGCCGACATATCAAGTACTGACGATATGTCAATAAGAAAATGCCGACCTATCAGGTACTGACGATATATCAACATGAAAATGCCGACATATCAGGTACTGACGATATATCAACATGAAAATGCCGACATATCAAGTACTGACGATATATCAACATGAAAATGCCGACATATCATGTACTGACGATATATCAATAAGAAAATGCCGACATATCAAGAACTGACGAAATATCAACAAGAAAATGCCGACATATCAGGTACTGACGAAATATCAACATGAAAATGCCGACATATCAGGTACTGACGATATATCAACATGAAAATGCCGACATATCAGGTACTGACGATATATCAACATGAAAATGCCGACATATCAGGTACTGACGAAATATCAACATGAAAATGCCGACATATCTGGTACTGACGATATATCAACATGAAAATGCCGACATATCAGGTACTGACGATATATCAACATGAAAATGCCGACATATCAGGTACTGACGATATATCAACATGAAAATGCCGACATATCAGGTATTGACGAAATATCAACATGAAAATGCCGACATATCAAGTACTGACGAAATGTCAACAAGAAAATGCCGACATATCAAGTACTGACGATATGTCAATAAGAAAATGCCGACCTATCAGGTACTGACGATATATCAACATGAAAATGCCGACATATCAAGTACTGACGATATATCAATAAGAAAATGCCGACATATGAAGTACTGACGATATATCAACATGAAAATGCCGACATATCAGGTACTGACGATATATCAATAAGAAAATGCCGACATATCAAGTACTGACGATATATCAACATGAAAATGCCGACATATCATGTACTGACGATATATCAACATGAAAATGCCGACATATCAAGTACTGACGATATATCAACATGAAAATGCCGACATATCAGGTACTGACGATATATCAATAAGAAAATGCCGACATATCAAGTACTGACGAAATATCAACATGAAAATGCCGACATATCAAGTACTGATGATATATCAACATGAAAATACCGACATATCAAGTATTGACGAAATATCAACATGAAAATGCCGACATATCAAGTACTGACGAAATGTCAACAAGAAAATGCCGACATATCAAGTACTGACGATATATCAAAAAGAAAATGCCGACCTATCAGGTACTGACGATATATCAACATGAAAATGCCGACATATCAAGTACTGACGATATATCAATAAGAAAATGCCGACATATCAAGTACTGACGATATATCAACATGAAAATGCCGACATATCAGGTACTGACGATATATCAACATGAAAATGCCGACATATCAAGTACTGACGATATATCAACATGAAAATGCCGACATATCATGTACTGACGATATATCAATAAGAAAATGCCGACATATCAAGTACTGACGAAATATCAACATGAAAATGCCGACATATCAGGTACTGACGATATATCAACATGAAAATGCCGACCTATCAGGTACTGACGATATATCAATAAGAAAATGCCGACATATCAAGTACTGACGATATATCAACATGAAAATGCCGACATATCAGGTACTGACGATATATCAATAAGAAAATGCCGACATATCAGGTACTGACGATATATCAACATGAAAATGCCGACGTATCAAGTACTGACGATATATCAACATGAAAATGCCGACATATCAAGTACTGACGAAATATCAACATGAAAATGCCGACATATCAAGTACTGACGATATATCAACATGAAAATGCCGACATATCAGGTACTGACGATATATCAATAAGAAAATGCCGACATATCAAGTACTGACGATATATCAACATGAAAATGCCGACATATCAGGTACTGACGAAATATCAACATGAAAATGCCGACATATCAGGTACCGACGAAATATCAACATGAAAATGCCGACATTTCAGGTACTGACGATATATCAACATGAAAATGCCGACATATCAGGTACTGACGAAATATCAACAAGAAAATGCCGACATATCAGGTACTGACGAAATATCAACATGAAAATGCCGACATATCAGGTACTGACGATATATCAACATGAAAATGCCGACATATCAGGTACTGACGATATATCAACATGAAAATGCCGACATATCAGGTACTGACGAAATATCAACATGAAAATGCCGACATATCTGGTACTGACGATATATCAACATGAAAATGCCGACATATCAGGTACTGACGATATATCAACATGAAAATGCCGACATATCAGGTACTGACGATATATCAACATGAAAATGCCGACATATCAGGTACTGACGAAATATCAACATGAAAATGCCGACATATCAAGTACTGACGAAATGTCAACAAGAAAATGCCGACCTATCAGGTACTGACGATATATCAACATGAAAATGCCGACATATCAAGTACTGACGATATATCAATAAGAAAATGCCGACATATCAAGTACTGACGATATATCAACATGAAAATGCCGACATATCAGGTACTGACGATATATCAATAAGAAAATGCCGACATATCAAGTACTGACGATATATCAACATGAAAATGCCGACATATCAGGTACTGACGATATATCAACATGAAAATGCCGACATATCAAGTACTGACGATATATCAACATGAAAATGCCGACATATCAGGTACTGACGATATATCAACATGAAAATGCCGACATATCAGGTACTGACGATATATCAACATGAAAATGCCGACATATCAGGTACTGACGAAATATCAACATGAAAATGCCGACATATCAAGTACTGACGAAATGTCAACAAGAAAATGCCGACATATCAAGTACTGACGATATGTCAATAAGAAAATGCCGACCTATCAGGTACTGACGATATATCAACATGAAAATGCCGACATATCAGGTACTGACGATATATCAACATGAAAATGCCGACATATCAAGTACTGACGATATATCAACATGAAAATGCCGACATATCATGTACTGACGATATATCAATAAGAAAATGCCGACATATCAAGAACTGACGAAATATCAACAAGAAAATGCCGACATATCAGGTACTGACGAAATATCAACATGAAAATGCCGACATATCAGGTACTGACGATATATCAACATGAAAATGCCGACATATCAGGTACTGACGATATATCAACATGAAAATGCCGACATATCAGGTACTGACGAAATATCAACATGAAAATGCCGACATATCTGGTACTGACGATATATCAACATGAAAATGCCGACATATCAGGTACTGACGATATATCAACATGAAAATGCCGACATATCAGGTACTGACGATATATCAACATGAAAATGCCGACATATCAGGTATTGACGAAATATCAACATGAAAATGCCGACATATCAAGTACTGACGAAATGTCAACAAGAAAATGCCGACATATCAAGTACTGACGATATGTCAATAAGAAAATGCCGACCTATCAGGTACTGACGATATATCAACATGAAAATGCCGACATATCAAGTACTGACGATATATCAATAAGAAAATGCCGACATATGAAGTACTGACGATATATCAACATGAAAATGCCGACATATCAGGTACTGACGATATATCAATAAGAAAATGCCGACATATCAAGTACTGACGATATATCAACATGAAAATGCCGACATATCATGTACTGACGATATATCAACATGAAAATGCCGACATATCAAGTACTGACGATATATCAACATGAAAATGCCGACATATCAGGTACTGACGATATATCAATAAGAAAATGCCGACATATCAAGTACTGACGAAATATCAACATGAAAATGCCGACATATCAAGTACTGATGATATATCAACATGAAAATACCGACATATCAAGTATTGACGAAATATCAACATGAAAATGCCGACATATCAAGTACTGACGAAATGTCAACAAGAAAATGCCGACATATCAAGTACTGACGATATATCAAAAAGAAAATGCCGACCTATCAGGTACTGACGATATATCAACATGAAAATGCCGACATATCAAGTACTGACGATATATCAATAAGAAAATGCCGACATATCAAGTACTGACGATATATCAACATGAAAATGCCGACATATCAGGTACTGACGATATATCAACATGAAAATGCCGACATATCAAGTACTGACGATATATCAACATGAAAATGCCGACATATCATGTACTGACGATATATCAATAAGAAAATGCCGACATATCAAGTACTGACGAAATATCAACATGAAAATGCCGACATATCAGGTACTGACGATATATCAACATGAAAATGCCGACCTATCAGGTACTGACGATATATCAATAAGAAAATGCCGACATATCAAGTACTGACGATATATCAACATGAAAATGCCGACATATCAGGTACTGACGATATATCAATAAGAAAATGCCGACATATCAGGTACTGACGATATATCAACATGAAAATGCCGACGTATCAAGTACTGACGATATATCAACATGAAAATGCCGACATATCAAGTACTGACGAAATATCAACATGAAAATGCCGACATATCAAGTACTGACGATATATCAACATGAAAATGCCGACATATCAGGTACTGACGATATATCAATAAGAAAATGCCGACATATCAAGTACTGACGATATATCAACATGAAAATGCCGACATATCAGGTACTGACGATATATCAACATGAAAATGCCGACATATCAAGTACTGACGATATATCAACATGAAAATGCCGACATATCAAGTACTGACGATATATCAACATGAAAATGCCGACATATCAGGTACTGACGATATATCAATAAGAAAATGCCGACATATCAAGTACTGACGAAATATCAACATGAAAATGCCGACATATCAAGTACTGACGATATATCAACATGAAAATGCCGACATCTCAAGTACTGACGAAATGTCAACAAGAAAATGCCGACATATCAAGTACTGACGATATATCAACATGAAAATACCGACATATCAAGTACTGACGAAATATCAACATGAAAATGCCGACATATCAAGTACTGACGAAATGTCAACAAGAAAATGCCGACATATCAAGTACTGAAGATATATCAATAAGAAAATGCCGACCTATCAGGTACTGACGAAATATCAACATGAAAATGCCGACATATCAAGTACTGACGATATATCAATAAGAAAATGCCGACCTATCAGGTACTGACGAAATATCAACATGAAAATGCCGACATATCAGGTACTGACGATATATCAACATGAAAATGCCGACATATCAGGTACTGACGATATATCAACATGAAAATGCCGACATATCAGGTACTGACGATATATCAACATGAAAATGCCGACATATCAGGTACTGACGAAATATCAACATGAAAATGCCGACATATCAAGTACTGACGAAATGTCAACAAGAAAATGCCGACATATCAAGTACTGACGATATATCAATACGAAAATGCCGACCTATCAGGTACTGACGATATATCAACATGAAAATGCCGACATATCAAGTACTGACGATATATCAATAAGAAAATGCCGACATATCAAGTACTGACGATATATCAACATGAAAATGCCGACATATCAGGTACTGACGATATATCAACATGAAAATGCCGACATATCAAGTACTGACGATATATCAACATGAAAATGCCGACATATCATGTACTGACGATATATCAATAAGAAAATGCCGACATATCAAGTACTGACGAAATATCAACATGAAAATGCCGACATATCAGGTACTGACGATATATCAACATGAAAATGCCGACCTATCAGGTACTGACGATATATCAATAAGAAAATGCCGACATATCAAGTACTGACGATATATCAACATGAAAATGCCGACATATCAGGTACTGACGATATATCAATAAGAAAATGCCGACATATCAGGTACTGACGATATATCAACATGAAAATGCCGACATATCAAGTACTGACGATATATCAACATGAAAATGCCGACATATCAAGTACTGACGAAATATCAACATGAAAATGCTGACATATCAAGTACTGACGATATATCAACATGAAAATGCCGACATATCAGGTACTGACGATATATCAATAAGAAAATGCCGACATATCAAGTACTGACGATATATCAACATGAAAATGCCGACATATCAGGTACTGACGATATATCAACATGAAAATGCCGACATATCAAGTACTGACGATATATCAACATGAAAATGCCGACATATCAAGTACTGACGATATATCAACATGAAAATGCCGACCTATCAGGTACTGACGATATATCAATAAGAAAATGCCGACATATCAAGTACTGACGAAATGTCAACATGAAAATGCCGACATATCAAGTACTGACGAAATGTCAATAAGAAAATGCCGACATATCAGGTACTGACGATATATCAACATGAAAATGCCGACATATCAGGTACTGACGATATATCAACATGAAAATGCCGACATGTCAGGTACTGACGAAATATCAACATGAAAATGCCGACATATCAGGTACTGACGATATATCAACATGAAAATGCCGACATATCAGGTACTGACGATATATCAACATGAAAATGCCGACATATCAGGTACTGACGAAATATCAACATGAAAATGCCGACATATCAGGTACCGACGAAATATCAACATGAAAATGCCGACATTTCAGGTACTGACGATATATCAACATGAAAATGCCGACATATCAGGTACTGACGAAATATCAACAAGAAAATGCCGACATATCAGGTACTGACGAAATATCAACATGAAAATGCCGACATATCAGGTACTGACGATATATCAACATGAAAATGCCGACATATCAGGTACTGACGATATATCAACATGAAAATGCCGACATATCAGGTACTGACGAAATATCAACATGAAAATGCCGACATATCTGGTACTGACGATATATCAACATGAAAATGCCGACATATCAGGTACTGACGATATATCAACATGAAAATGCCGACATATCAGGTACTGACGATATATCAACATGAAAATGCCGACATATCAGGTACTGACGAAATATCAACATGAAAATGCCGACATATCAAGTACTGACGAAATGTCAACAAGAAAATGCCGACCTATCAGGTACTGACGATATATCAACATGAAAATGCCGACATATCAAGTACTGACGATATATCAATAAGAAAATGCCGACATATCAAGTACTGACGATATATCAACATGAAAATGCCGACATATCAGGTACTGACGATATATCAATAAGAAAATGCTGACATATCAAGTACTGACGATATATCAACATGAAAATGCCGACATATCAGGTACTGACGATATATCAACATGAAAATGCCGACATATCAAGTACTGACGATATATCAACATGAAAATGCCGACATATCAGGTACTGACGATATATCAACATGAAAATGCCGACATATCAGGTACTGACGATATATCAACATGAAAATGCCGACATATCAGGTACTGACGAAATATCAACATGAAAATGCCGACATATCAAGTACTGACGAAATGTCAACAAGAAAATGCCGACATATCAAGTACTGACGATATGTCAATAAGAAAATGCCGACCTATCAGGTACTGACGATATATCAACATGAAAATGCCGACATATCAAGTACTGACGATATATCAATAAGAAAATGCCGACATATGAAGTACTGACGATATATCAACATGAAAATGCCGACATATCAGGTACTGACGATATATCAATAAGAAAATGCCGACATATCAAGTACTGACGATATATCAACATGAAAATGCCGACATATCATGTACTGATGATATATCAACATGAAAATGCCGACATATCAAGTACTGACGATATATCAACATGAAAATGCCGACATATCAGGTACTGACGATATATCAATAAGAAAATGCCGACATATCAAGTACTGACGAAATATCAACATGAAAATGCCGACATATCAAGTACTGATGATATATCAACATGAAAATACCGACATATCAAGTATTGACGAAATATCAACATGAAAATGCCGACATATCAAGTACTGACGAAATGTCAACAAGAAAATGCCGACATATCAAGTACTGACGATATATCAAAAAGAAAATGCCGACCTATCAGGTACTGACGATATATCAACATGAAAATGCCGACATATCAAGTACTGACGATATATCAATAAGAAAATGCCGACATATCAAGTACTGACGATATATCAACATGAAAATGCCGACATATCAGGTACTGACGATATATCAACATGAAAATGCCGACATATCAAGTACTGACGATATATCAACATGAAAATGCCGACATATCATGTACTGACGATATATCAATAAGAAAATGCCGACATATCAAGTACTGACGAAATATCAACATGAAAATGCCGACATATCAGGTACTGACGATATATCAACATGAAAATGCCGACCTATCAGGTACTGACGATATATCAATAAGAAAATGCCGACATATCAAGTACTGACGATATATCAACATGAAAATGCCGACATATCAGGTACTGACGATATATCAATAAGAAAATGCCGACATATCAGGTACTGACGATATATCAACATGAAAATGCCGACGTATCAAGTACTGACGATATATCAACATGAAAATGCCGACATATCAAGTACTGACGAAATATCAACATGAAAATGCCGACATATCAAGTACTGACGATATATCAACATGAAAATGCCGACATATCAGGTACTGACGATATATCAATAAGAAAATGCCGACATATCAAGTACTGACGATATATCAACATGAAAATGCCGACATATCAGGTACTGACGATATATCAACATGAAAATGCCGACATATCAAGTACTGACGATATATCAACATGAAAATGCCGACATATCAAGTACTGACGATATATCAACATGAAAATGCCGACATATCAGGTACTGACGATATATCAATAAGAAAATGCCGACATATCAAGTACTGACGAAATATCAACATGAAAATGCCGACATATCAAGTACTGACGATATATCAACATGAAAATGCCGACATCTCAAGTACTGACGAAATGTCAACAAGAAAATGCCGACATATCAAGTACTGACGATATATCAACATGAAAATACCGACATATCAAGTACTGACGAAATATCAACATGAAAATGCCGACATATCAAGTACTGACGAAATGTCAACAAGAAAATGCCGACATATCAAGTACTGACGATATATCAATAAGAAAATGCCGACCTATCAGGTACTGACGAAATATCAACATGAAAATGCCGACATATCAAGTACTGACGATATATCAATAAGAAAATGCCGACCTATCAGGTACTGACGAAATATCAACATGAAAATGCCGACATATCAGGTACTGACGATATATCAACATGAAAATGCCGACATATCAGGTACTGACGATATATCAACATGAAAATGCCGACATATCAGGTACTGACGATATATCAACATGAAAATGCCGACATATCAGGTACTGACGAAATATCAACATGAAAATGCCGACATATCAAGTACTGACGAAATGTCAACAAGAAAATGCCGACATATCAAGTACTGACGATATATCAATACGAAAATGCCGACCTATCAGGTACTGACGATATATCAACATGAAAATGCCGACATATCAAGTACTGACGATATATCAATAAGAAAATGCCGACATATCAAGTACTGACGATATATCAACATGAAAATGCCGACATATCAGGTACTGACGATATATCAACATGAAAATGCCGACATATCAAGTACTGACGATATATCAACATGAAAATGCCGACATATCATGTACTGACGATATATCAATAAGAAAATGCCGACATATCAAGTACTGACGAAATATCAACATGAAAATGCCGACATATCAGGTACTGACGATATATCAACATGAAAATGCCGACCTATCAGGTACTGACGATATATCAAAAAGAAAATGCCGACATATCAAGTACTGACGATATATCAACATGAAAATGCCGACATATCAGGTACTGACGATATATCAATAAGAAAATGCCGACATATCAGGTACTGACGATATATCAACATGAAAATGCCGACATATCAAGTACTGACGATATATCAACATGAAAATGCCGACATATCAAGTACTGACGAAATATCAACATGAAAATGCTGACATATCAAGTACTGACGATATATCAACATGAAAATGCCGACATATCAGGTACTGACGATATATCAATAAGAAAATGCCGACATATCAAGTACTGACGATATATCAACATGAAAATGCCGACATATCAGGTACTGACGATATATCAACATGAAAATGCCGACATATCAAGTACTGACGATATATCAACATGAAAATGCCGACATATCAAGTACTGACGATATATCAACATGAAAATGCCGACCTATCAGGTACTGACGATATATCAATAAGAAAATGCCGACATATCAAGTACTGACGAAATGTCAACATGAAAATGCCGACATATCAAGTACTGACGAAATGTCAATAAGAAAATGCCGACATATCAGGTACTGACGATATATCAACATGAAAATGCCGACATATCAGGTACTGACGATATATCAACATGAAAATGCCGACATGTCAGGTACTGACGAAATATCAACATGAAAATGCCGACATATCAGGTACTGACGATATATCAACATGAAAATGCCGACATATCAGGTACTGACGATATATCAACATGAAAATGCCGACATATCAGGTACTGACGAAATATCAACATGAAAATGCCGACATATCAGGTACCGACGAAATATCAACATGAAAATGCCGACATTTCAGGTACTGACGATATATCAACATGAAAATGCCGACATATCAGGTACTGACGAAATATCAACAAGAAAATGCCGACATATCAGGTACTGACGAAATATCAACATGAAAATGCCGACATATCAGGTACTGACGATATATCAACATGAAAATGCCGACATATCAGGTACTGACGATATATCAACATGAAAATGCCGACATATCAGGTACTGACGAAATATCAACATGAAAATGCCGACATATCTGGTACTGACGATATATCAACATGAAAATGCCGACATATCAGGTACTGACGATATATCAACATGAAAATGCCGACATATCAGGTACTGACGATATATCAACATGAAAATGCCGACATATCAGGTACTGACGAAATATCAACATGAAAATGCCGACATATCAAGTACTGACGAAATGTCAACAAGAAAATGCCGACCTATCAGGTACTGACGATATATCAACATGAAAATGCCGACATATCAAGTACTGACGATATATCAATAAGAAAATGCCGACATATCAAGTACTGACGATATATCAACATGAAAATGCCGACATATCAGGTACTGACGATATATCAATAAGAAAATGCCGACATATCAAGTACTGACGATATATCAACATGAAAATGCCGACATATCAGGTACTGACGATATATCAACATGAAAATGCCGACATATCAAGTACTGACGATATATCAACATGAAAATGCCGACATATCAGGTACTGACGATATATCAATAAGAAAATGCCGACATATCAAGTACTGACGAAATATCAACATGAAAATGCCGACATATCAAGTACTGACGATATATCAACATGAAAATACCGACATATCAAGTACTGACGAAATATCAACATGAAAATGCCGACATATCAAGTACTGACGAAATGTCAACAAGAAAATGCCGACATATCAAGTACTGACGATATATCAATAAGAAAATGCCGACCTATCAGGTACTGACGAAATATCAACATGAAAATGCCGACATATCAAGTACTGACGATATATAAATAAGAAAATGCCGACCTATCAGGTACTGACGAAATATCAACATGAAAATGCCGACATATCAGGTACTGACGATATATCAACATGAAAATGCCGACATATCAGGTACTGACGATATATCAACATGAAAATGCCGACATATCAGGTACTGACGATATATCAACATGAAAATGCCGACATATCAGGTACTGACGAAATATCAACATGAAAATGCCGACATATCAAGTACTGACGAAATGTCAACAAGAAAATGCCGACATATCAAGTACTGACGATATATCAATAAGAAAATGCCGACCTATCAGGTACTGACGATATATCAACATGAAAATGCCGACATATCAAGTACTGACGATATATCAATAAGAAAATGCCGACATATCAAGTACTGACGATATATCAACATGAAAATGCCGACATATCAGGTACTGACGATATATCAACATGAAAATGCCGACATATCAAGTACTGACGATATATCAACATGAAAATGCCGACATATCATGAACTGACGATATATCAATAAGAAAATGCCGACATATCAAGTACTGACGAAATATCAACATGAAAATGCCGACATATCAGGTACTGATGATATATCAACATGAAAATGCCGACCTATCAGGTACTGACGATATATCAATAAGAAAATGCCGACATATCAAGTACTGACGATATATCAACATGAAAATGCCGACATATCAGGTACTGACGATACATCAATAAGAAATTGCCGACATATCAGGTACTGACGATATATCAACATGAAAATGCCGACATATCAGGTACTGACGATATATCAACATGAAAATGCCGACATATCAAGTACTGACGAAATATCAACATGAAAATGCCGACATATCAAGTACTGACGATATATCAACATGAAAATGCCGACATATCAGGTACTGACGATATATCAATAAGAAAATGCCGACATATCAAGTACTGACGATATATCAACATGAAAATGCCGACATATCAGGTACTGACGATATATCAACATGAAAATGCCGACATATCAAGTACTGACGATATATCAACATGAAAATGCCGACATATCAAGTACTGACGATATATCAACATGAAAATGCCGACCTATCAGGTACTGACGATATATCAATAAGAAAATGCCGACATATCAAGTACTGACGATATATCAATAAGAAAATGCCGACATATCAAGTACTGATGATATATCAACATGAAAATGCCGACATATCAAGTACTGACGATATATCAACATGAAAATGCCGACATATCAAGTACTGACGATATATCAATAAGAAAATGCCGACATATCAAGTACTGACGATATATCAACATGAAAATGCCAACATATCAAGTACTGACGATATATCAATAAGAAAATGCCGACATATCAAGTACTGACGATATATCAACATGAAAATGCCGACATATCAGGTACTGACGATATATCAACATGAAAATGCCGACATATCAGGTACTGACGATATATCAACATGAAAATGCCGACATATCAAGTACTGACGAAATGTCAACATGAAAATGCCGACATATCAAGTACTGACAAAATGTCAATAAGAAAATGCCGACCTATCAGGTACTGACGAAATATCAACATGAAAATGCCGACATATCAAGTACTGACGATATATCAACATGAAAATGCCGACATATCAGGTACTGACGATATATCAACATGAAAATGCCGACATATCAGGTACTGACGATATATCAATAAGAAAATGCCGACATATCAAGTATTGACGATATATCAACATGAAAATGCCGACATATCAGGTACTGACGATATATCAACATGAAAATGCCGACATATCAGGTACTGACGATATATCAACATGAAAATGCCGACATATCAAGTACTGACGAAATGTCAACATGAAAATGCCGACATATCAAGTACTGACGAAATGTCAATAAGAAAATGCCGACCTATCAGGTAATGACGAAATATCAACATGAAAATGCCGACCTATCAGGTACTGACGATATATCAATAAGAAAATGCCGACATATCAAGTACTGACGATATATCAACATGAAAATGCCGACATATCAAGTACTGACGAAATGTCAACATGAAAATGCTGACATATCAGGTACTGACGAAATATCAACAAGAAAATGCCGACATTTCAAGTACTGACGAAATGTCAACATGAAAATGCCGACATATCAGGTACTGACGAAATATCAACATGAAAATGCCGACATATCAGGTACAGACGAAATATTAACATGAAAATGCCGACATATCAGGTACAGACGAAATATCAACATGAAAATGCCGACATATCAGGTACAGACGAAATATCAACATGAAAATGCCGACATATCAGGTACTGACGAAATATCAACAAGAAAATGCCGACCTATCAGGTACTGACGAAATATCAACATGAAAATGCCGACATATCAGGTACAGACGAAATATCAACATGGAAATGCCGACATATCAAGTACTGACGAAATATCAACATGACAATGCCGACCTGTCAGGTACTGACGAAATATCAACATGAAAATGCTGACATATCAGGTACTGACGAAATATCAACATGAAAATGCCGACATATCAGGTACTGACGAAATATCAACATGAAAATGCCGACCTATCAGGTACTGACGAAATATCAACATGAAAATGCCGACATATCAGGTACTGACGAAATATCAACAAGAAAATGCCGACATATCAAGTACTGACGAAATATCAACATGAAAATGCCGACATATCAGGTACTGACGAAATATCAACATGAAAATGCCGACATATCAGGTACTGACGAAATATCAACAAGAAAATGCCGACATATCAAGTACTGACGAAATGTCAACAAGAAAATGCCGACCTATCAGGTACTGACGAAATGTCAACATGAAAATGCCGACCTATCAGGTACTGACGAAATATCAACATGAAAATGCCGACCTATCAGGTACTGACGAAATATCAACATGAAAATGCCGACATATCAGGTACTGACGAAATATCAACAAGAAAATGCCGACATATCAAGTACTGAGGAAATGTCAACAAGAAAATGCCGACCTATCAGGTACTGACGAAATATCAACATGAAAATGCCGACATATCAAGAACTGACGATATATCAACATGAAAATGCCGACATATCGGGTACTGACGATATATCAACATGAAAATGCCGACATATCAGGTACTGACGATATATCAACATGAAAATGCCGACATATCAGGTACTGACGATATATCAACATGAAAATGCCGACATATCAAGTACTGACGATATATCAACATGAAAATGCCGACATATCAGGTACTGACGATATATCAACAAGAAAATGCCGACCTATCAGGTACTGACGAAATATCAACATGAAAATGCCGACATATCAAGTACTGACGATATATCAACATGAAAATGCCGACATATCAAGTACTGACGATATATATACATGAAAATGCCGACATATCAGGTACTGACGATATATCAACATGAAAATGCCGACATATCAAGTACTGACGAAATGTCAACAAGAAAATGCCGACCTATCAGGTACTGACGAAATATCAACATGAAAATGCCGACCTATCAGGTACTGACGAAATATCAACATGAAAATGCCGACATATCAGGTACTGACGAAATATCAACAAGAAAATGCCGACATATCAAGTACTGACGAAATGTCAACAAGAAAATGCCGACATATCAAGTACTGACGAAATGTCAACAAGAAAATGCCGACCTATCAGGTACTGACGAAATATCAACAAGAAAATGCCGACATATCAAGTACTGACGAAATGTCAACAAGAAAATGCCGACCTATCAGGTACTGACGAAATATCAACATGAAAATGCCGACATATCAAGTACTGACGAAATGTCAACATGAAAATGCCGACATATCAAGTACTGACGAAATATCAACATGAAAATGCCGACATATCAGGTACTGACGAAATATCAACAAGAAAATGCCGACATATCAGGTACTGACGAAATATCAACATGAAAATGCCGACATATCAGGTACTGACGATATATCAACATGAAAATGCCGACATATCAGGTACTGACGATATATCAACATGAAAATGCCGACATATCAGGTACTGACGAAATATCAACATGACAATGCCGACATATCTGGTACTGACGATATATCAACATGAAAATGCCGACATATCAGGTACTGACGATATATCAACATGAAAATGCCGACATATCAGGTACTGACGATATATCAACATGAAAATGCCGACATATCAGGTACTGACGAAATATCAACATGAAAATGCCGACATATCAAGTACTGACGAAATGTCAACAAGAAAATGCCGACATATCAAGTACTGACGATATATCAATAAGAAAATGCCGACCTATCAGGTACTGACGATATATCAACATGAAAATGCCGACATATCAAGTACTGACGATATATCAATAAGAAAATGCCGACATATCAAGTACTGACGATATATCAACATGAAAATGCCGACATATCAGGTACTGACGATATATCAATAAGAAAATGCCGACATATCAAGTACTGACGATATATCAACATGAAAATGCCGACATATCAGGTACTGACGATATATCAGCATGAAAATGCCGACATATCAAGTACTGACGATATATCAACATGAAAATGCCGACATATCAGGTGCTGACGATATATCAATAAGAAAATGCCGACATATCAAGTACTGACGAAATATCAACATGAAAATGCCGACATATCAAGTACTGACGATATATCAACATGAAAATGCCGACATATCAAGTACTGACGAAATGTCAACAAGAAAATGCCGACATATCAAGTACTGACGATATATCAACAAGAAAATGCCGACATATCAAGTACTGACGAAATATCAACATGAAAATGCCGACATATCAAGTACTGACGAAATGTCAACAAGAAAATGCCGACATATCAAGTACTCACGATATATCAATAAGAAAATGCCGACCTATCAGGTACTGACGAAATATCAACATGAAAATGCCGACATATCAAGTACTGACGATATATCAATAAGAAAATGCCGACCTATCAGGTACTGACGAAATATCAACATGAAAATGCCGACATATCAGGTACTGACGATATATCAACATGAAAATGCCGACATATCAGGTACTGACGATATATCAACATGAAAATGCCGACATATCAGGTACTGACGATATATCAACATGAAAATGCCGACATATCAGGTACTGACGAAATATCAACATGAAAATGCCGACATATCAAGTACTGACGAAATGTCAACAAGAAAATGCCGACATATCAAGTACTGACGATATATCAATAAGAAAATGCCGACCTATCAGGTACTGACGATATATCAACATGAAAATGCCGACATATCAAGTACTGACGATATATCAATAAGAAAATGCCGACATATCAAGTACTGACGATATATCAACATGAAAATGCTGACATATCAGGTACTGACGATATATCAACATGAAAATGCCGACATATCAAGTACTGACGATATATCAACATGAAAATGCCGACATATCATGTACTGACGATATATCAATAAGAAAATGCCGACATATCAAGTACTGACGAAATATCAACATGAAAATGCCGACATATCAGGTACTGACGATATATCAACATGAAAATGCCGACCTATCAGGTACTGACGATATATCAATAAGAAAATGCCGACATATCAAGTACTGACGAAATATCAACATGAAAATGCCGACATATCAGGTACTGACGATATATCAACATGAAAATGCCGACATATCAGGTACTGACGATATATCAACATGAAAATGCCGACATATCAGGTACTGACGATATATCAACATGAAAATGCCGACATATCAGGTACTGACGAAATATCAACATGAAAATGCCGACATATCAAGTACTGACGAAATGTCAACAAGAAAATGCCGACATATCAAGTACTGACGATATATCAATAAGAAAATGCCGACCTATCAGGTACTGACGATATATCAACATGAAAATGCCGACATATCAAGTACTGACGATATATCAATAAGAAAATGCCGACATATCAAGTACTGACGATATATCAACATGAAAATGCTGACATATCAGGTACTGACGATATATCAACATGAAAATGCCGACATATCAAGTACTGACGATATATCAACATGAAAATGCCGACATATCATGTACTGACGATATATCAATAAGAAAATGCCGACATATCAAGTACTGACGAAATATCAACATGAAAATGCCGACATATCAGGTACTGACTATATATCAACATGAAAATGCCGACCTATCAGGTACTGACGATATATCAATAAGAAAATGCCGACATATCAAGTACTGACGATATATCAACATGAAAATGCCAACATATCAGGTACTGACGATATATCAATAAGAAAATGCCGACATATCAGGTACTGACGATATATCAACATGAAAATGCCGACATATCAGGTACTGACGATATATCAATAAGAAAATGCCGACATATCAAGTACTGACGATATATCAACATGAAAATGCCGACATATCAGGTACTGACGATATATCAACATGAAAATGCCGACATATCAAGTACTGACGATATATCAACATGAAAATGCCGACATATCAAGTACTGACGATATATCAACATGAAAATGCCGACCTATCAGCTACTGACGATATATCAATAAGAAAATGCCGACATATCAAGTACTGACGAAATGTCAACATGAAAATGCCGACATATCAAGTACTGACGAAATGTCAATAAGAAAATGCCGACATATCAGGTACTGACGATATATCAACATGAAAATGCCGACATATCAGGTACTGACGATATATCAACATGAAAATGCCGACATATCAGGTACTGACTATATATCAACATGAAAATGCCGACATATCAGGTACTGACGAAATATCAACATGAAAATGCCGACATATCAGGTACTGACGAAATATCAACATGAAAATGCCGACATTTCAGGTACTGACGATATATCAACATGAAAATGCCGACATATCAGGTACTGACGATATATCAATAAGAAAATGCCGACATATCAAGTACTGACGATATATCAACATGAAAATGCCGACATATCAAGTACTGACGATATATCAACATGAAAATGCCGACATATCAGGTACTGACGATATATCAATAAGAAAATGCCGACATATCAAGTACTGATGATATATCAACATGAAAATGCCGACATATCAGGTACTGACGATATATCAATAAGAAAATGCCGACATATCAAGTACTGACGAAATATCAACATGAAAATGCCGACATATCAAGTACTGACGAAATATCAACATGAAAATGCCGACATATCAAGTACTGACGATATATCAACATGAAAATGCCGACATATCAAATACTGACGAAATGTCAACAAGAAAATGCCGACATATCAAGTACTGACGATATATCAACAAGAAAATGCCGACATATCAAGTACTGACGAAATATCAACATGAAAATGCCGACATATCAAGTACTGACGAAATGTCAACATGAAAATGCCGACATATCAAGTACTGACGATATATCAACATGAAAATGCCGACCTATCAGGTACTGACGATATATCAATAAGAAAATGCCGACATATCAAGTACTGACGAAATGTCAACATGAAAATGCCGACATATCAAGTACTGACGAAATGTCAATAAGAAAATGCCGACATATCAGGTACTGACGATATATCAACATGAAAATGCCGACATATCAGGTACTGACGATATATCAACATGAAAATGCCGACATATCAGGTACTGACGATATATCAACATGAAAATGCCGACATATCAGGTACTGACGATATATCAACATGAAAATGCCGACATATCAGGTACTGACGATATATCAACATGAAAATGCCGACATATCAGGTACTGACGATATATCAACATGAAAATGCCGACATATCAGGTACTGACGAAATATCAACATGAAAATGCCGACATATCAAGTACTGACGAAATGTCAACAAGAAAATGCCGACATATCAAGTACTGACGATATATCAATAAGAAAATGCCGACCTATCAGGTACTGACGATATATCAACATGAAAATGCCGACATATCAAGTACTGACGATATATCAATAAGAAAATGCCGACATATCAAGTACTGACGATATATCAACATGAAAATGCTGACATATCAGGTACTGACGATATATCAACATGAAAATGCCGACATATCAAGTACTGACGATATATCAACATGAAAATGCCGACATATCATGTACTGACGATATATCAATAAGAAAATGCCGACATATCAAGTACTGACGAAATATCAACATGAAAATGCCGACATATCAGGTACTGACGATATATCAACATGAAAATGCCGACCTATCAGGTACTGACGATATATCAATAAGAAAATGCCGACATATCAAGTACTGACGAAATATCAACATGAAAATGCCGACATATCAGGTACTGACGATATATCAACATGAAAATGCCGACATATCAGGTACTGACGATATATCAACATGAAAATGCCGACATATCAGGTACTGACGATATATCAACATGAAAATGCCGACATATCAGGTACTGACGAAATATCAACATGAAAATGCCGACATATCAAGTACTGACGAAATGTCAACAAGAAAATGCCGACATATCAAGTACTGACGATATATCAATAAGAAAATGCCGACCTATCAGGTACTGACGATATATCAACATGAAAATGCCGACATATCAAGTACTGACGATATATCAATAAGAAAATGCCGACATATCAAGTACTGACGATATATCAACATGAAAATGCTGACATATCAGGTACTGACGATATATCAACATGAAAATGCCGACATATCAAGTACTGACGATATATCAACATGAAAATGCCGACATATCATGTACTGACGATATATCAATAAGAAAATGCCGACATATCAAGTACTGACGAAATATCAACATGAAAATGCCGACATATCAGGTACTGACTATATATCAACATGAAAATGCCGACCTATCAGGTACTGACGATATATCAATAAGAAAATGCCGACATATCAAGTACTGACGATATATCAACATGAAAATGCCAACATATCAGGTACTGACGATATATCAATAAGAAAATGCCGACATATCAGGTACTGACGATATATCAACATGAAAATGCCGACATATCAGGTACTGACGATATATCAATAAGAAAATGCCGACATATCAAGTACTGACGATATATCAACATGAAAATGCCGACATATCAGGTACTGACGATATATCAACATGAAAATGCCGACATATCAAGTACTGACGATATATCAACATGAAAATGCCGACATATCAAGTACTGACGATATATCAACATGAAAATGCCGACCTATCAGCTACTGACGATATATCAATAAGAAAATGCCGACATATCAAGTACTGACGAAATGTCAACATGAAAATGCCGACATATCAAGTACTGACGAAATGTCAATAAGAAAATGCCGACATATCAGGTACTGACGATATATCAACATGAAAATGCCGACATATCAGGTACTGACGATATATCAACATGAAAATGCCGACATATCAGGTACTGACTATATATCAACATGAAAATGCCGACATATCAGGTACTGACGAAATATCAACATGAAAATGCCGACATATCAGGTACTGACGAAATATCAACATGAAAATGCCGACATTTCAGGTACTGACGATATATCAACATGAAAATGCCGACATATCAGGTACTGACGATATATCAATAAGAAAATGCCGACATATCAAGTACTGACGATATATCAACATGAAAATGCCGACATATCAAGTACTGACGATATATCAACATGAAAATGCCGACATATCAGGTACTGACGATATATCAATAAGAAAATGCCGACATATCAAGTACTGATGATATATCAACATGAAAATGCCGACATATCAGGTACTGACGATATATCAATAAGAAAATGCCGACATATCAAGTACTGACGAAATATCAACATGAAAATGCCGACATATCAAGTACTGACGAAATATCAACATGAAAATGCCGACATATCAAGTACTGACGATATATCAACATGAAAATGCCGACATATCAAATACTGACGAAATGTCAACAAGAAAATGCCGACATATCAAGTACTGACGATATATCAACAAGAAAATGCCGACATATCAAGTACTGACGAAATATCAACATGAAAATGCCGACATATCAAGTACTGACGAAATGTCAACATGAAAATGCCGACATATCAAGTACTGACGATATATCAACATGAAAATGCCGACCTATCAGGTACTGACGATATATCAATAAGAAAATGCCGACATATCAAGTACTGACGAAATGTCAACATGAAAATGCCGACATATCAAGTACTGACGAAATGTCAATAAGAAAATGCCGACATATCAGGTACTGACGATATATCAACATGAAAATGCCGACATATCAGGTACTGACGATATATCAACATGAAAATGCCGACATATCAGGTACTGACGATATATCAACATGAAAATGCCGACATATCAGGTACTGACGATATATCAATAAGAAAATGCCGACATATCAAGTACTGACGATATATCAACATGAAAATGCCGACATATCAGGTACTGACGATATATCAGCATGAAAATGCCGACATATCAAGTACTGACGATATATCAACATGAAAATGCCGACATATCAGGTACTGACGATATATCAATAAGAAAATGCCGACATATCAAGTACTGACGATATATCAACATGAAAATGCCGACATATCAGGTACTGACGATATATCAATAAGAAAATGCCGACATATCAAGTACTGACGAAATATCAACATGAAAATGCCGACATATCAAGTACTGACGATATATCAACATGAAAATGCCGACATATCAAGTACTGACGAAATGTCAACAAGAAAATGCCAACATATCAAGTACTGACGATATATCAACAAGAAAATGCCGACATATCAAGTACTGACGAAATATCAACATGAAAATGCCGACATATCAAGTACTGACGAAATGTCAACAAGAAAATGCCGACATATCAAGTACTCACGATATATCGATAAGAAAATGCCGACCTATCAGGTACTGACGAAATATCAACATGAAAATGCCGACATATCAAGTACTGACGATATATCAATAAGAAAATGCCGACCTATCAGGTACTAACGAAATATCAACATGAAAATGCCGACATATCAGGTACTGACGATATATCAACATGAAAATGCCGACATATCAGGTACTGACGATATATCAACATGAAAATGCCGACATATCAGGTACTGACGAAATATCAACATGAAAATGCCGACATATCAAGTACTGACGATATATCAATAAGAAAATGCCGACCTATCAGGTACTGACGATATATCAACATGAAAATGCCGACATATCAAGTACTGACGATATATCAATAAGAAAATGCCGACATATCAAGTACTGACGATATATCAACATGAAAATGCCGACATATCAGGTACTGACGATATATCAACATGAAAATGCCGACATATCAAGTACTGACGATATATCAACATGAAAATGCCGACATATCATGTACTGACGATATATCAATAAGAAAATGCCGACATATCAAGTACTGACGAAATATCAACATGAAAATGCCGACATATCAGGTACTGACGATATATCAACATGAAAATGCCGACATATCAGGTACTGACGATATATCAACATGAAAATGCCGACATATCAGGTACTGACGATATATCAACATGAAAATGCCGACATATCAGGTACTGACGATATATCAACATGAAAATGCCGACATATCAGGTACTGACGAAATATCAACATGAAAATGCCGACATATCAAGTACTGACGAAATGTCAACAAGAAAATGCCGACATATCAAGTACTGACGATATATCAATAAGAAAATGCCGACCTATCAGGTACTGACGATATATCAACATGAAAATGCCGACATATCAAGTACTGACGATATATCAATAAGAAAATGCCGACATATCAAGTACTGACGATATATCAACATGAAAATGCTGACATATCAGGTACTGACGATATATCAACATGAAAATGCCGACATATCAAGTACTGACGATATATCAACATGAAAATGCCGACATATCATGTACTGACGATATATCAATAAGAAAATGCCGACATATCAAGTACTGACGAAATATCAACATGAAAATGCCGACATATCAGGTACTGACTATATATCAACATGAAAATGCCGACCTATCAGGTACTGACGATATATCAATAAGAAAATGCCGACATATCAAGTACTGACGATATATCAACATGAAAATGCCAACATATCAGGTACTGACGATATATCAATAAGAAAATGCCGACATATCAGGTACTGACGATATATCAACATGAAAATGCCGACATATCAGGTACTGACGATATATCAATAAGAAAATGCCGACATATCAAGTACTGACGATATATCAACATGAAAATGCCGACATATCAGGTACTGACGATATATCAACATGAAAATGCCGACATATCAAGTACTGACGATATATCAACATGAAAATGCCGACATATCAAGTACTGACGATATATCAACATGAAAATGCCGACCTATCAGCTACTGACGATATATCAATAAGAAAATGCCGACATATCAAGTACTGACGAAATGTCAACATGAAAATGCCGACATATCAAGTACTGACGAAATGTCAATAAGAAAATGCCGACATATCAGGTACTGACGATATATCAACATGAAAATGCCGACATATCAGGTACTGACGATATATCAACATGAAAATGCCGACATATCAGGTACTGACTATATATCAACATGAAAATGCCGACATATCAGGTACTGACGAAATATCAACATGAAAATGCCGACATATCAGGTACTGACGAAATATCAACATGAAAATGCCGACATTTCAGGTACTGACGATATATCAACATGAAAATGCCGACATATCAGGTACTGACGATATATCAATAAGAAAATGCCGACATATCAAGTACTGACGATATATCAACATGAAAATGCCGACATATCAGGTACTGACGATATATCAGCATGAAAATGCCGACATATCAAGTACTGACGATATATCAACATGAAAATGCCGACATATCAGGTACTGACGATATATCAATAAGAAAATGCCGACATATCAAGTACTGATGATATATCAACATGAAAATGCCGACATATCAGGTACTGACGATATATCAATAAGAAAATGCCGACATATCAAGTACTGACGAAATATCAACATGAAAATGCCGACATATCAAGTACTGACGATATATCAACATGAAAATGCCGACATATCAAGTACTGACGAAATGTCAACAAGAAAATGCCGACATATCAAGTACTGACGATATATCAACAAGAAAATGCCGACATATCAAGTACTGACGAAATATCAACATGAAAATGCCGACATATCAAGTACTGACGAAATGTCAACATGAAAATGCCGACATATCAAGTACTGACGATATATCAACATGAAAATGCCGACCTATCAGGTACTGACGATATATCAATAAGAAAATGCCGACATATCAAGTACTGACGAAATGTCAACATGAAAATGCCGACATATCAAGTACTGACGAAATGTCAATAAGAAAATGCCGACATATCAGGTACTGACGATATATCAACATGAAAATGCCGACATATCAGGTACTGACGATATATCAACATGAAAATGCCGACATATCAGGTACTGACGATATATCAACATGAAAATGCCGACATATCAGGTACTGACGATATATCAATAAGAAAATGCCGACATATCAAGTACTGACGATATATCAACATGAAAATGCCGACATATCAGGTACTGACGATATATCAGCATGAAAATGCCGACATATCAAGTACTGACGATATATCAACATGAAAATGCCGACATATCAGGTACTGACGATATATCAATAAGAAAATGCCGACATATCAAGTACTGACGATATATCAACATGAAAATGCCGACATATCAGGTACTGACGATATATCAATAAGAAAATGCCGACATATCAAGTACTGACGAAATATCAACATGAAAATGCCGACATATCAAGTACTGACGATATATCAACATGAAAATGCCGACATATCAAGTACTGACGAAATGTCAACAAGAAAATGCCAACATATCAAGTACTGACGATATATCAACAAGAAAATGCCGACATATCAAGTACTGACGAAATATCAACATGAAAATGCCGACATATCAAGTACTGACGAAATGTCAACAAGAAAATGCCGACATATCAAGTACTCACGATATATCAATAAGAAAATGCCGACCTATCAGGTACTGACGAAATATCAACATGAAAATGCCGACATATCAAGTACTGACGATATATCAATAAGAAAATGCCGACCTATCAGGTACTAACGAAATATCAACATGAAAATGCCGACATATCAGGTACTGACGATATATCAACATGAAAATGCCGACATATCAGGTACTGACGATATATCAACATGAAAATGCCGACATATCAGGTACTGACGAAATATCAACATGAAAATGCCGACATATCAAGTACTGACGATATATCAATAAGAAAATGCCGACCTATCAGGTACTGACGATATATCAACATGAAAATGCCGACATATCAAGTACTGACGATATATCAATAAGAAAATGCCGACATATCAAGTACTGACGATATATCAACATGAAAATGCCGACATATCAGGTACTGACGATATATCAACATGAAAATGCCGACATATCAAGTACTGACGATATATCAACATGAAAATGCCGACATATCATGTACTGACGATATATCAATAAGAAAATGCCGACATATCAAGTACTGACGAAATATCAACATGAAAATGCCGACATATCAGGTACTGACGATATATCAACATGAAAATGCCGACCTATCAGGTACTGACGATATATCAATAAGAAAATGCCGACATATCAAGTACTGACGATATATCAACATGAAAATGCCAACATATCAGGTACTGACGATATATCAATAAGAAAATGCCGACATATCAGGTACTGACGATATATCAACATGAAAATGCCGACATATCAAGTACTGACGATATATCAACATGAAAATGCCGACATATCAAGTACTGACGAAATATCAACATGAAAATGCCGACATATCAAGTACTGACGATATATCAACATGAAAATGCCGACTTATCAGGTACTGACGATATATCAATAAGAAAATGCCGACATATCAAGTACTGACGATATATCAACATGAAAATGCCGACATATCAGGTACTGACGATATATCAACATGAAAATGCCGACATATCAAGTACTGACGATATATCAACATGAAAATTCCGACATATCAAGTACTGACGATATATCAACATGAAAATGCCAACCTATCAGGTACTGACGATATATCAATAAGAAAATGCCGACATATCAAGTACTGACGAAATGTCAACATGAAAATGCCGACATATCAAGTACTGACGAAATGTCAATAAGAAAATGCCGACATATCAGGTACTGACGATATATCAACATGAAAATGCCGACATATCAGGTACTGACGATATATCAACATGAAAATGCCGACATATCAGGTACTGACGATATATCAACATGAAAATGCCGACATATCAGGTACTGACGAAATATCAACATGAAAATGCCGACATATCAGGTACTGACGAAATATCAACATGAAAATGCCGACATATCAGGTACTGACGAAATATCAACATGAAAATGCCGACATATCAGGTACTGACGATATATCAACATGAAAATGCCGACATATCAGGTACTGACGATATATCAACATGAAAATGCCGACATATCAGGTACTGACGATATATCAACATGAAAATGCCGACATATCAAGTACTGACGATATATCAACATGAAAATGCCAACATATCAGGTACTGACGATATATCAATAAGAAAATGCCGACATATCAGGTACTGACGATATATCAACATGAAAATGCCGACATATCAGGTACTGACGATATATCAATAAGAAAATGCCGACATATCAAGTACTGACGATATATCAACATGAAAATGCCGACATTTCAGGTACTGACGATATATCAACATGAAAATGCCGACATATCAAGTACTGACGATATATCAACATGAAAATGCCGACATATCAAGTACTGACGATATATCAACATGAAAATGCCGACCTATCAGCTACTGACGATATATCAATAAGAAAATGCCGACATATCAAGTACTGACGAAATGTCAACATGAAAATGCCGACATATCAAGTACTGACGAAATGTCAATAAGAAAATGCCGACATATCAGGTACTGACGATATATCAACATGAAAATGCCGACATATCAGGTACTGACGATATATCAACATGAAAATGCCGACATATCAGGTACTGACTATATATCAACATGAAAATGCCGACATATCAGGTACTGACGATATATCAACATGAAAATGCCGACATATCAGGTACTGACTATATATCAACATGAAAATGCCGACATATCAGGTACTGACGAAATATCAACATGAAAATGCCGACATATCAGGTACTGACGAAATATCAACATGAAAATGCCGACATTTCAGGTACTGACGATATATCAACATGAAAATGCCGACATATCAGGTACTGACGATATATCAATAAGAAAATGCCGACATATCAAGTACTGACGATATATCAACATGAAAATGCCGACATATCAGGTACTGACGATATATCAATAAGAAAATGCCGACATATCAAGTACTGATGATATATCAACATGAAAATGCCGACATATCAGGTACTGACGATATATCAATAAGAAAATGCCGACATATCAAGTACTGATGATATATCAACATGAAAATGCCGACATATCAGGTACTGACGATATATCAATAAGAAAATGCCGACATATCAAGTACTGACGAAATATCAACATGAAAATGCCGACATATCAAGTACTGACGATATATCAACATGAAAATGCCGACATATCAAGTACTGACGAAATGTCAACAAGAAAATGCCGACATATCAAGTACTGACGATATATCAACAAGAAAATGCCGACATATCAAGTACTGACGAAATATCAACATGAAAATGCCGACATATCAAGTACTGACGAAATGTCAACATGAAAATGCCGACATATCAAGTACTGACGATATATCAACATGAAAATGCCGACCTATCAGGTACTGACGATATATCAATAAGAAAATGCCGACATATCAAGTACTGACGAAATGTCAACATGAAAATGCCGACATATCAAGTACTGACGAAATGTCAATAAGAAAATGCCGACATATCAGGTACTGACGATATATCAACATGAAAATGCCGACATATCAGGTACTGACGATATATCAACATGAAAATGCCGACATATCAGGTACTGACGATATATCAACATGAAAATGCTGACATATCAGGTACTGACGATATATCAATAAGAAAATGCCGACATATCAATTACTGACGATATATCAACATGAAAATGCCGACATATCAGGTACTGACGATATATCAGCATGAAAATGCCGACATATCAAGTACTGACGATATATCAACATGAAAATGCCGACATATCAGGTACTGACGATATATCAATAAGAAAATGCCGACATATCAAGTACTGACGAAATATCAACATGAAAATGCCGACATATCAAGTACTGACGATATATCAATAAGAAAATGCCGACATATCAAGTACTGACGATATATCAACATGAAAATGCCGACATATCAAGTACTGACGAAATGTCAACAAGAAAATGCCAACATATCAAGTACTGACGATATATCAACAAGAAAATGCCGACATATCAAGTACTCACGATATATCAATAAGAAAATGCCGACCTATCAGGTACTGACGAAATATCAACATGAAAATGCCGACATATCAAGTACTGACGATATATCAATAAGAAAATGCCGACCTATCAGGTACTAACGAAATATCAACATGAAAATGCCGACATATCAGGTACTGACGATATATCAACATGAAAATGCCGACATATCAGGTACTGACGATATATCAACATGAAAATGCCGACATATCAGGTACTGACGAAATATCAACATGAAAATGCCGACATATCAAGTACTGACGATATATCAATAAGAAAATGCCGACCTATCAGGTACTGACGATATATCAACATGAAAATGCCGACATATCAAGTACTGACGATATATCAATAAGAAAATGCCGACATATCAAGTACTGACGATATATCAACATGAAAATGCCGACATATCAGGTACTGACGATATATCAACATGAAAATGCCGACATATCAAGTACTGACGATATATCAACATGAAAATGCCGACATATCATGTACTGACGATATATCAATAAGAAAATGCCGACATATCAAGTACTGACGAAATATCAACATGAAAATGCCGACATATCAGGTACTGACGATATATCAACATGAAAATGCCGACCTATCAGGTACTGACGATATATCAATAAGAAAATGCCGACATATCAAGTACTGACGATATATCAACATGAAAATGCCAACATATCAGGTACTGACGATATATCAATAAGAAAATGCCGACATATCAGGTACTGACGATATATCAACATGAAAATGCCGACATATCAAGTACTGACGATATATCAACATGAAAATGCCGACATATCAAGTACTGACGAAATATCAACATGAAAATGCCGACATATCAAGTACTGACGATATATCAACATGAAAATGCCGACTTATCAGGTACTGACGATATATCAATAAGAAAATGCCGACATATCAAGTACTGACGATATATCAACATGAAAATGCCGACATATCAGGTACTGACGATATATCAACATGAAAATGCCGACATATCAAGTACTGACGATATATCAACATGAAAATTCCGACATATCAAGTACTGACGATATATCAACATGAAAATGCCAACCTATCAGGTACTGACGATATATCAATAAGAAAATGCCGACATATCAAGTACTGACGAAATGTCAACATGAAAATGCCGACATATCAAGTACTGACGAAATGTCAATAAGAAAATGCCGACATATCAGGTACTGACGATATATCAACATGAAAATGCCGACATATCAGGTACTGACGATATATCAACATGAAAATGCCGACATATCAGGTACTGACGATATATCAACATGAAAATGCCGACATATCAGGTACTGACGAAATATCAACATGAAAATGCCGACATATCAGGTACTGACGAAATATCAACATGAAAATGCCGACATATCAGGTACTGACGAAATATCAACATGAAAATGCCGACATATCAGGTACTGACGATATATCAACATGAAAATGCCGACATATCAGGTACTGACGATATATCAACATGAAAATGCCGACATATCAGGTACTGACGATATATCAACATGAAAATGCCGACATATCAAGTACTGACGATATATCAACATGAAAATGCCGACATATCAGGTACTGACGATATATCAACATGAAAATGCCGACATATCAAGTACTGACGATATATCAACATGAAAATGCCGACATATCATGTACTGACGATATATCAATAAGAAAATGCCGACATATCAAGTACTGACGAAATATCAACATGAAAATGCCGACATATCAGGTACTGACGATATATCAACATGAAAATGCCGACCTATCAGGTACTGACGATATATCAATAAGAAAATGCCGACATATCAAGTACTGACGATATATCAACATGAAAATGCCGACATATCAAGTACTGACGATATATCAACATGAAAATGCCGACATATCAAGTACTGACAATATATCAACATGAAAATGCCGACATATCAGGTACTGACGATATATCAATAAGAAAATGCCGACATATCAAGTACTGACGATATATCAACATGAAAATGCCGACATATCAGGTACTGACGATATATCAACATGAAAATGCCGACATATCAAGTACTGACGATATATCAACATGAAAATGCCGACATATCAAGTACTGACGATATATCAACATGAAAATGCCGACATATCAGGTACTGACGATATATCAATAAGAAAATGCCGACATATCAAGTACTGACGAAATATCAACATGAAAATGCCGACATATCAAGTACTGACGATATATCAACATGAAAATGCCGACATCTCAATTACTGACGAAATGTCAACTAGAAAATGCCGACATATCAAGTACTGACGATATATCAACATGAAAATACCGACATATCAAGTACTGACGAAATATCAACATGAAAATGCCGACATATCAAGTACTGACGAAATGTCAACAAGAAAATGCCGACATATCAAGTACTGACGATATGTCAATAAGAAAATGCCGACCTATCAGGTACTGACGATATATCAACATGAAAATGCCGACATATCAAGTACTGACGATATATCAATAAGAAAATGCCGACATATGAAGTACTGACGATATATCAACATGAAAATGCCGACATATCAGGTACTGACGATATATCAACATGAAAATGCCGACATATCAAGTACTGACGATATATCAACATGAAAATGCCGACATATCATGTACTGACGATATATCAACATGAAAATGCCGACATATCAAGTACTGACGATATATCAACATGAAAATGCCGACATATCAGGTACTGACGATATGTCAATAAGAAAATGCCGACATATCAAGTACTGACGAAATATCAACATGAAAATGCCGACATATCAAGTACTGATGATATATCAACATGAAAATACCGACATATCAAGTATTGACGAAATATCAACATGAAAATGCCGACATATCAAGTACTGACGAAATGTCAACAAGAAAATGCCGACATATCAAGTACTGACGATATATCAAAAAGAAAATGCCGACCTATCAGGTACTGACGATATATCAACATGAAAATGCCGACATACCAAGTACTGACGATATATCAATAAGAAAATGCCGACATATCAAGTACTGACGATATATCAACATGAAAATGCCGACATATCAGGTACTGACGATATATCAACATGAAAATGCCGACATATCAAGTACTGACGATATATCAACATGAAAATGCCGACATATCATGTACTGACGATATATCAAGAAGAAAATGCCGACATATCAAGTACTGACGAAATATCAACATGAAAATGCCGACATATCAGGTACTGACGATATATCAACATGAAAATGCCGACCTATCAGGTACTGACGATATATCAATAAGAAAATGCCGACATATCAAGTACTGACGATATATCAACATGAAAATGCCGACATATCAGGTACTGACGATATATCAATAAGAAAATGCCGACATATCAGGTACTGACGATATATCAACATGAAAATGCCGACGTATCAAGTACTGACGAAATATCAACATGAAAATGCCGACATATCAAGTACTGACGATATATCAACATGAAAATGCCGACATATCAGGTACTGACGATATATCAATAAGAAAATGCCGACATATCAAGTACTGACGATATATCAACATGAAAATGCCGACATATCAGGTACTGACGATATATCAACATGAAAATGCCGACATATCAAGTACTGACGATATATCAACATGAAAATGCCGACATATCAAGTACTGACGATATATCAACATGAAAATGCCGACATATCAGGTACTGACGATATATCAATAAGAAAATGCCGACATATCAAGTACTGACGAAATATCAACATGAAAATGCCGACATATCAAGTACTGACGATATATCAACATGAAAATGCCGACATCTCAAGTACTGACGAAATGTCAACAAGAAAATGCCGACATATCAAGTACTGACGATATATCAACATGAAAATACCGACATATCAAGTACTGACGAAATATCAACATGAAAATGCCGACATATCAAGTACTGACGAAATGTCAACAAGAAAATGCCGACATATCAAGTACTGACGATATATCAATAAGAAAATGCCGACCTATCAGGTACTGACGAAATATCAACATGAAAATGCCGACATATCAAGTACTGACGATATATCAATAAGAAAATGCCGACATATCAGGTACTGACGAAATATCAACATGAAAATGCCGACATATCAGGTACTGACGATATATCAACATGAAAATGCCGACATATCAGGTACTGACGATATATCAACATGAAAATGCCGACATATCAGGTACTGACGATATATCAACATGAAAATGCCGACATATCAGGTACTGACGAAATATCAACATGAAAATGCCGACATATCAAGTACTGACGAAATGTCAACAAGAAAATGCCGACATATCAAGTACTGACGATATATCAATACGAAAATGCCGACCTATCAGGTACTGACGATATATCAACATGAAAATGCCGACATATCAAGTACTGACGATATATCAATAAGAAAATGCCGACATATCAAGTACTGACGATATATCAACATGAAAATGCCGACATATCAGGTACTGACGATATATCAACATGAAAATGCCGACATATCAAGTACTGACGATATATCAACATGAAAATGCCGACATATCATGTACTGACGATATATCAATAAGAAAATGCCGACATATCAAGTACTGACGAAATATCAACATGAAAATGCCGACATATCAGGTACTGACGATATATCAACATGAAAATGCCGACCTATCAGGTACTGACGATATATCAATAAGAAAATGCCGACATATCAAGTACTGACGATATATCAACATGAAAATGCCGACATATCAGGTACTGACGATATATCAATAAGAAAATGCCGACATATCAGGTACTGACGATATATCAACATGAAAATGCCGACATATCAAGTACTGACGATATATCAACATGAAAATGCCGACATATCAAGTACTGACGAAATATCAACATGAAAATGCTGACATATCAAGTACTGACGATATATCAACATGAAAATGCCGACATATCAGGTACTGACGATATATCAATAAGAAAATGCTGACATATCAAGTACTGACGATATATCAACATGAAAATGCCGACATATCAGGTACTGACGATATATCAACATGAAAATGCCGACATATCAAGTACTGACGATATATCAACATGAAAATGCCGACATATCAAGTACTGACGATATATCAACATGAAAATGCCGACCTATCAGGTACTGACGATATATCAATAAGAAAATGCCGACATATCAAGTACTGACGAAATGTCAACATGAAAATGCCGACATATCAGGTACTGACGAAATATCAACATGAAAATGCCGACATATCAGGTACCGACGAAATATCAACATGAAAATGCCGACATTTCAGGTACTGACGATATATCAACATGAAAATGCCGACATATCAGGTACTGACGAAATATCAACAAGAAAATGCCGACATATCAGGTACTGACGAAATATCAACATGAAAATGCCGACATATCAGGTACTGACGATATATCAACATGAAAATGCCGACATATCAGGTACTGACGATATATCAACATGAAAATGCCGACATATCAGGTACTGACGAAATATCAACATGAAAATGCCGACATATCAAGTACTGACGAAATGTCAACAAGAAAATGCCGACCTATCAGGTACTGACGATATATCAACATGAAAATGCCGACATATCAAGTACTGACGATATATCAATAAGAAAATGCCGACATATCAAGTACTGACGATATATCAACATGAAAATGCCGACATATCAGGTACTGACGATATATCAATAAGAAAATGCCGACATATGAAGTACTGACGATATATCAACATGAAAATGCCGACATATCAGGTACTGACGATATATCAACATGAAAATGCCGACATATCAAGTACTGACGATATATCAACATGAAAATGCCGACATATCAGGTACTGACGATATATCAATAAGAAAATGCCGACATATCAAGTACTGACGAAATATCAACATGAAAATGCCGACATATCAAGTACTGACGATATATCAACATGAAAATACCGACATATCAAGTACTGACGAAATATCAACATGAAAATGCCGACATATCAAGTACTGACGAAATGTCAACAAGAAAATGCCGACATATCAAGTACTGACGATATATCAATAAGAAAATGCCGACGTATCAGGTACTGACGAAATATCAACATGAAAATGCCGACATATCAAGTACTGACGATATATCAATAAGAAAATGCCGACCTATCAGGTACTGACGAAATATCAACATGAAAATGCCGACATATCAGGTACTGACGATATATCAACATGAAAATGCCGACATATCAGGTACTGACGATATATCAACATGAAAATGCCGACATATCAGGTACTGACGATATATCAACATGAAAATGCCGACATATCAGGTACTGACGAAATATCAACATGAAAATGCCGACATATCAAGTACTGACGAAATGTCAACAAGAAAATGCCGACATATCAAGTACTGACGATATATCAATAAGAAAATGCCGACCTATCAGGTACTGACGAAATATCAACATGAAAATGCCGACATATCAAGTACTGACGATATATCAATAAGAAAATGCCGACATATCAAGTACTGACGATATATCAACATGAAAATGCCGACATATCAGGTACTGACGATATATCAACATGAAAATGCCGACATATCAAGTACTGACGATATATCAACATGAAAATGCCGACATATCATGTACTGACGATATATCAATAAGAAAATGCCGACATATCAAGTACTGACGAAATATCAACATGAAAATGCCGACATATCAGGTACTGACGATATATCAACATGAAAATGCCGACCTATCAGGTACTGACGATATATCAATAAGAAAATGCCGACATATCAAGTACTGACGATATATCAACATGAAAATGCCGACATATCAGGTACTGACGATATATCAATAAGAAAATGCCGACATATCAGGTACTGACGATATATCAACATGAAAATGCCGACATATCAAGTACTGACGATATATCAACATGAAAATGCCGACATATCAAGTACTGACGAAATATCAACATGAAAATGCTGACATATCAAGTACTGACGATATATCAACATGAAAATGCCGACATATCAGGTACTGACGATATATCAATAAGAAAATGCCGACATATCAAGTACTGACGATATATCAACATGAAAATGCCGACATATCAGGTACTGACGATATATCAACATGAAAATGCCGACATATCAAGTACTGACGATATATCAACATGAAAATGCCGACATATCAAGTACTGACGATATATCAACATGAAAATGCCGACCTATCAGGTACTGACGATATATCAATAAGAAAATGCCGACATATCAAGTACTGACGAAATGTCAACATGAAAATGCCGACATATCAGGTACTGACGAAATATCAACATGAAAATGCCGACATATCAGGTACCGACGAAATATCAACATGAAAATGCCGACATTTCAGGTACTGACGATATATCAACATGAAAATGCCGACATATCAGGTACTGACGAAATATCAACAAGAAAATGCCGACATATCAGGTACTGACGAAATATCAACATGAAAATGCCGACATATCAGGTACTGACGATATATCAACATGAAAATGCCGACATATCAGGTACTGACGATATATCAACATGAAAATGCCGACATATCAGGTACTGACGAAATATCAACACAAAAAGGCCGACATATCAAGTACTGACGAAATGTCAACAAGAAAATGCCGACCTATCAGGTACTGACGATATATCAACATGAAAATGCCGACATATCAAGTACTGACGATATATCAATAAGAAAATGCCGACATATCAAGTACTGACGATATATCAACATGAAAATGCCGACATATCAGGTACTGACGATATATCAATAAGAAAATTCCGACATATCAAGTACTGACGATATATCAACATGAAAATGCCGACATATCAGGTACTGACGATATATCAACATGAAAATGCCGACATATCAAGTACTGACGATATATCAACATGAAAATGCCGACATATCAGGTACTGACGATATATCAATAAGAAAATGCCGACATATCAAGTACTGACGAAATATCAACATGAAAATGCCGACATATCAAGTACTGACGATATATCAACATGAAAATACCGACATATCAAGTACTGACGAAATATCAACATGAAAATGCCGACATATCAAGTACTGACGAAATGTCAACAAGAAAATGCCGACATATCAAGTACTGACGATATATCAATAAGAAAATGCCGACCTATCAGGTACTGACGAAATATCAACATGAAAATGCCGACATATCAAGTACTGACGATATATCAATAAGAAAATGCCGACCTATCAGGTACTGACGAAATATCAACATGAAAATGCCGACATATCAGGTACTGACGATATATCAACATGAAAATGCCGACATATCAGGTACTGACGATATATCAACATGAAAATGCCGACATATCAGGTACTGACGATATATCAACATGAAAATGCCGACATATCAGGTACTGACGAAATATCAACATGAAAATGCCGACATATCAAGTACTGACGAAATGTCAACAAGAAAATGCCGACATATCAAGTACTGACGATATATCAATAAGAAAATGCCGACCTATCAGGTACTGACGATATATCAACATGAAAATGCCGACATATCAAGTACTGACGATATATCAATAAGAAAATGCCGACATATCAAGTACTGACGATATATCAACATGAAAATGCCGACATATCAGGTACTGACGATATATCAACATGAAAATGCCGACATATCAAGTACTGACGATATATCAACATGAAAATGCCGACATATCATGTACTGACGATATATCAATAAGAAAATGCCGACATATCAAGTACTGACGAAATATCAACATGAAAATGCCGACATATCAGGTACTGACAATATATCAACATGAAAATGCCGACCTATCAGGTACTGACGATATATCAATAAGAAAATGCCGACATATCAAGTACTGACGATATATCAACATGAAAATGCCGACATATCAGGTACTGACGATATATCAATAAGAAAATGCCGACATATCAGGTACTGACGATATATCAACATGAAAATGCCGACATATCAGGTACTGACGATATATCAACATGAAAATGCCGACATATCAAGTACTGACGAAATATCAACATGAAAATGCCGACATATCAAGTACTGACGATATATCAACATGAAAATGCCGACATATCAGGTACTGACGATATATCAATAAGAAAATGCCGACATATCAAGTACTGACGATATATCAACATGAAAATGCCGACATATCAGGTACTGACGATATATCAACATGAAAATGCCGACATATCAAGTACTGACGATATATCAACATGAAAATGCCGACATATCAAGTACTGACGATATATCAACATGAAAATGCCGACCTATCAGGTACTGACGATATATCAATAAGAAAATGCCGACATATCAAGTACTGACGATATATCAACATGAAAATGCCGACCTATCAGGTACTGACGATATATCAATAAGAAAATGCCGACATATCAAGTACTGACGATATATCAACATGAAAATGCCGACATATCAAGTACTGACGATATATCAACATGAAAATGCCGACATATCAAGTACTGACGATATATCAATAAGAAAATGCCGACATATCAAGTACTGACGATATATCAACATGAAAATGCCAACATATCAAGTACTGACGATATATCAATAAGAAAATGCCGACATATCAAGTACTGACGATATATCAACATGAAAATGCCGACATATCAGGTACTGACGATATATCAACATGAAAATGCCGACATATCAGGTACTGACGATATATCAACATGAAAATGCCGACATATCAAGTACTGACGAAATGTCAACATGAAAATGCCGACATATCAAGTACTGACAAAATGTCAATTAGAAAATGCCGACCTATCAGGTACTGACGAAATATCAACATGAAAATGCCGACATATCAGGTACTGACGATATATCAATAAGAAAATGCCGACATATCAAGTACTGACGACATATCAACATGAAAATGCCGACCTATCAGGTACTGACAATATATCAATAAGAAAATGCCGACATATCAAGTACTGACGATATATCAACATCAAAATGCCGACATATCAAGTACTGACGATATATCAATAAGAAAATGCCGACATATCAAGTACTGACGATATATCAACATGAAAATGCCGACCTATCAGGTACTGACGATATATCAATAAGAAAATGCCGACATATCAAGTACTGACGATATATCAACATGAAAATGCCGACATATCAAGTACTGACGATATATCAATAAGAAAATGCCGACATATCAAGTACTGACGATATATCAACATGAAAATGCCGACATATCAAGTACTGACGATATATCAACATGAAAATGCCGACATATCAGGTACTGACGATATATCAATAAGTAAATGCCGAGATATCAAGTATTGACGATATATCAACATGAAAATGCCGACATATCAGGTACTGACGATATATCAACATGAAAATGCCGACATATCAGGTACTGACGATATATCAACATGAAAATGCCGACATATCAAGTACTGACGAAATGTCAACATGAAAATGCCGACATATCAAGTACTGACGAAATGTCAATAAGAAAATGCCGACCTATCAGGTACTGACGAAATATCAACATGAAAATGCCGACCTATCAGGTACTGACGATATATCAATAAGAAAATGCCGACATATCAAGTACTGACGATATATCAACATGAAAATGCCGACATATCAAGTACTGACGAAATGTCAACATGAAAATGCTGACATATCAGGTACTGACGAAATATCAACAAGAAAATGCCGACCTATCAGGTACTGACGAAATATCAACATGAAAATGCCGACATATCAAGTACTGACGAAATATCAACATGAAAATGCCGACATATCAGGTACTGACGATATATCAACATGAAAATGTCGACATATCAGGTACTGACGATATATCAACATGAAAATGCCGACATATCAGGTACTGACGATATATCAACATGAAAATGCCGACATATCAGGTACTGACGAAATATCAACATGAAAATGCCGACATATCAGGTACTGACGAAATATCAACATGAAAATGCCGACATATCAGGTACAGACGAAATATCAACATGGAAATGCCGACATATCAAGTACTGACGAAATATCAACATGACAATGCCGACCTGTCAGGTACTGACGAAATATCAACATGAAAATGCTGACATATCAGGTACTGACGAAATATCAACATGAAAATGCCGACATATCAGGTACTGACGAAATATCAACATGAAAATGCCGACATATCAAGTACTGACGAAATGTCAACAAGAAAATGCCGACCTATCAGGTACTGACGAAATATCAACAAGAAAATGCCGACATATCAAGTACTGACGAAATGTCAACAAGAAAATGCCGACCTATCAGGTACTGACGAAATATCAACATGAAAATGCCGACCTATCAGGTACTGACGAAATATCAACATGAAAATGCCGACATATCAGGTACTGACGAAATATCAACAAGAAAATGCCGACATATCAAGTACTGACGAAATGTCAACAAGAAAATGCCGACATATCAAGTACTGACGAAATGTCAACAAGAAAATGCCGACCTATCAGGTACTGACGAAATATCAACAAGAAAATGCCGACATATCAAGTACTGACGAAATGTCAACAAGAAAATGCCGACCTATCAGGTACTGACGAAATATCAACATGAAAATGCCGACATATCAAGTACTGACGAAATGTCAACATGAAAATGCCGACATATCAAGTACTGACGAAATATCAACATGAAAATGCCGACATATCAGGTACTGACGAAATATCAACAAGAAAATGCCGACATATCAGGTACTGACGAAATATCAACATGAAAATGCCGACATATCAAGTACTGACGAAATGTCAACAAGAAAATGCCGACATATCAGGTACTGACGAAATATCAACAAGAAAATGCTGACATATCAAGTACTGACGAAATGTCAAGAAGAAAATGCCGACCTATCAGGTACTGACGAAATATCAACATGAAAATGCCGACATATCAAGTACTGACGATATATCAATAAGAAAATGCCGACATATCAAGTACTGACGAAATATCAACATCAAAATGCCGACATATCAGGTACTGACGAAATATCAACATGAAAATGCCGACATATCAAGTACTGACGAAATATCAACAAGAAAATGCCGACCTATCAGGTACTGACGATATATCAACAAGAAAATGCCGACATATCAAGTACTGACGATATATCAACATGAAAATGCCGACATATCAGGTACTGACGATATATCAACATGAAAATGCCGACATATCAAGTACTGACGATATATCAACATGAAAATGCCGACATATCATGTACTGACGATATATCAATAAGAAAATGCCGACATATCAAGTACTGACGAAATATCAACATGAAAATGCCGACATATCAGGTACTGACGATATATCAACATGAAAATGCCGACCTATCAGGTACTGACGATATATCAATAAGAAAATGCTGACATATCAAGTACTGACGATATATCAACATGAAAATGCCGACATATCAGGTACTGACGATATATCAATAAGAAAATGCCGACATATCAGGTACTGACGATATATCAACATGAAAATGCCGACATATCAAGTACTGACGATATATCAACATGAAAATGCCGACATATCAAGTACTGACGAAATATCAACATGAAAATGCCGACATATCAAGTACTGACGATATATCAACATGAAAATGCCGACATATCAGGTACTGACGATATATCAATAAGAAAATGCCGACATATCAAGTACTGACGATATATCAACATGAAAATGCCGACATATCAGGTACTGACGATATATCAACATGAAAATGCCGACATATCAAGTACTGACGATATATCAACATGAAAATGCCGACATATCAAGTACTGACGATATATCAACATGAAAATGCCGACCTATCAGGTACTGACGATATATCAATAAGAAAATGCCGACATATCAAGTACTGACGATATATCAATAAGAAAATGCCGACATATCAAGTACTGACGATATATCAACATGAAAATGCCGACATATCAAGTACTGACGATATATCAACATGAAAATGCCGACATATCAAGTACTGACGATATATCAATAAGAAAATGCCGACATATCAAGTACTGACGATATATCAACATGAAAATGCCAACATATCAAGTACTGACGATATATCAATAAGAAAATGCCGACATATCAAGTACTGACGATATATCAACATGAAAATGCCGACATATCAGGTACTGACGATATATCAACATGAAAATGCCGACATATCAGGTACTGACGATATATCAACATGAAAATGCCGACATATCAAGTACTGACGAAATGTCAACATGAAAATGCCGACATATCAAGTACTGACAAAATGTCAAAAAGAAAATGCCGACCTATCAGGTACTGACGAAATATCAACATGAAAATGCCGACATATCAGGTACTGACGATATATCAATAAGAAAATGCCGACATATCAAGTACTGACGACATATCAACATGAAAATGCCGACCTATCAGGTACTGACGATATATCAATAAGAAAATGCCGACATATCAAGTACTGACGATATATCAACATCAAAATGCCGACATATCAAGTACTGACGATATATCAATAAGAAAATGCCGACATATCAAGTACTGACGATATATCAACATGAAAATGCCGACCTATCAGGTACTGACGATATATCAATAAGAAAATGCCGACATATCAAGTACTGACGATATATCAACATGAAAATGCCGACATATCAAGTACTGACGATATATCAATAAGAAAATGCCGACATATCAAGTACTGACGATATATCAACATGAAAATGCCGACATATCAAGTACTGACGATATATCAACATGAAAATGCCGACATATCAGGTACTGACGATATATCAATAAGAAAATCCCGACATATCAAGTATTGACGATATATCAACATGAAAATGCCGACATATCAGGTACTGACGATATATCAACATGAAAATGCCGACATATCAGGTACTGACGATATATCAACATGAAAATGCCGACATATCAAGTACTGACGAAATGTCAACATGAAAATGCCGACATATCAAGTACTGACGAAATGTCAATAAGAAAATGCCGACCTATCAGGTACTGACGAAATATCAACATGAAAATGCCGACCTATCAGGTACTGACGATATATCAATAAGAAAATGCCGACATATCAAGTACTGACGATATATCAACATGAAAATGCCGACATATCAAGTACTGACGAAATGTCAACATGAAAATGCCGACATATCAGGTACTGACGAAATATCAACAAGAAAATGCCGACATATCAAGTACTGACGAAATGTCAACATGAAAATGCCGACATATCAGGTACTGACGAAATATCAACATGAAAATGCCGACATATCAGGTACAGACGAAATATCAACATGAAAATGCCGACATATCAGGTACAGACGAAATATCAACATGAAAATGCCGACATATCAGGTACAGACGAAATATCAACATGAAAATGCCGACATATCAGGTACTGACGAAATATCAACAAGAAAATGCCGACCTATCAGGTACTGACGAAATATCAACATGAAAATGCCGACATATCAGGTACAGACGAAATATCAACATGGAAATGCCGACATATCAAGTACTGACGAAATATCAACATGACAATGCCGACCTGTCAGGTACTGACGAAATATCAACATGAAAATGCTGACATATCAGGTACTGACGATATATCAACATGAAAATGCCGACATATCAGGTACTGACGATATATCAATAAGAAAATGCCGACATATCAAGTACTGACGAAATATCAACATGAAAATGCCGACATATCAGGTACTGACGAAATATCAACATGAAAATGCCGACATATCAGGTACTGACGATATATCAACATGAAAATGCCGACATATCAGGTACTGACGATATATCAACATGAAAATGCCGACATATCAGGTACTGACGAAATATCAACATGAAAATGCCGACATATCAGGTACTGACGAAATATCAACATGAAAATGCCGACATTTCAGGTACTGACGATATATCAACATGAAAATGCCGACATATCAGGTACTGACGAAATATCAACAAGAAAATGCCGACATATCAGGTACTGACGAAATATCAACATGAAAATGCCGACATATCAGGTACTGACGATATATCAACATGAAAATGCCGACATATCAGGTACTGACGATATATCAACATGAAAATGCCGACATATCAGGTACTGACGAAATATCAACATGACAATGCCGACATATCTGGTACTGACGATATATCAACATGAAAATGCCGACATATCAGGTACTGACGATATATCAACATGAAAATGCCGACATATCAGGTACTGACGATATATCAACATGAAAATGCCGACATATCAGGTACTGACGAAATATCAACATGAAAATGCCGACATATCAAGTACTGACGAAATGTCAACAAGAAAATGCCGACATATCAAGTACTGACGATATATCAATAAGAAAATGCCGACCTATCAGGTACTGACGATATATCAACATGAAAATGCCGACATATCAAGTACTGACGATATATCAATAAGAAAATGCCGACATATCAAGTACTGACGATATATCAACATGAAAATGCCGACATATCAGGTACTGACGATATATCAATAAGAAAATGCCGACATATCAAGTACTGACGATATATCAACATGAAAATGCCGACATATCAGGTACTGACGATATATCAGCATGAAAATGCCGACATATCAAGTACTGACGATATATCAACATGAAAATGCCGACATATCAGGTGCTGACGATATATCAATAAGAAAATGCCGACATGTCAAGTACTGACGAAATATCAACATGAAAATGCCGACATATCAAGTACTGACGATATATCAACATGAAAATGCCGACATATCAAGTACTGACGAAATGTCAACAAGAAAATGCCGACATATCAAGTACTGACGATATATCAACAAGAAAATGCCGACATATCAAGTACTGACGAAATATCAACATGAAAATGCCGACATATCAAGTACTGACGAAATGTCAACAAGAAAATGCCGACATATCAAGTACTCACGATATATCAATAAGAAAATGCCGACCTATCAGGTACTGACGAAATATCAACATGAAAATGCCGACATATCAAGTACTGACGATATATCAATAAGAAAATGCCGACCTATCAGGTACTGACGAAATATCAACATGAAAATGCCGACATATCAGGTACTGACGATATATCAACATGAAAATGCCGACATATCAGGTACTGACGATATATCAACATGAAAATGCCGACATATCAGGTACTGACGATATATCAACATGAAAATGCCGACATATCAGGTACTGACGAAATATCAACATGAAAATGCCGACATATCAAGTACTGACGAAATGTCAACAAGAAAATGCCGACATATCAAGTACTGACGATATATCAATAAGAAAATGCCGACCTATCAGGTACTGACGATATATCAACATGAAAATGCCGACATATCAAGTACTGACGATATATCAATAAGAAAATGCCGACATATCAAGTACTGACGATATATCAACATGAAAATGCTGACATATCAGGTACTGACGATATATCAACATGAAAATGCCGACATATCAAGTACTGACGATATATCAACATGAAAATGCCGACATATCATGTACTGACGATATATCAATAAGAAAATGCCGACATATCAAGTACTGACGAAATATCAACATGAAAATGCCGACATATCAGGTACTGACGATATATCAACATGAAAATGCCGACCTATCAGGTACTGACGATATATCAATAAGAAAATGCCGACATATCAAGTACTGACGATATATCAACATGAAAATGCCAACATATCAGGTACTGACGATATATCAATAAGAAAATGCCGACATATCAGGTACTGACGATATATCAACATGAAAATGCCGACATATCAAGTACTGACGATATATCAACATGAAAATGCCGACATATCAAGTACTGACGAAATATCAACATGAAAATGCCGACATATCAAGTACTGACGATATATCAACATGAAAATGCCGACATATCAGGTACTGACGATATATCAATAAGAAAATGCCGACATATCAAGTACTGACGATATATCAACATGAAAATGCCGACATATCAGGTACTGACGATATATCAACATGAAAATGCCGACATATCAAGTACTGACGATATATCAACATGAAAATGCCGACATATCAAGTACTGACGATATATCAACATGAAAATGCCGACCTATCAGGTACTGACGATATATCAATAAGAAAATGCCGACATATCAAGTACTGACGAAATGTCAACATGAAAATGCCGACATATCAAGTACTGACGAAATGTCAATAAGAAAATGCCGACATATCAGGTACTGACGATATCTCAACATGAAAATGCCGACATATCAGGTACTGACGATATATCAACATGAAAATGCCGACATATCAGGTACTGACGATATATCAACATGAAAATGCCGACATATCAGGTACTGACGAAATATCAACATGAAAATGCCGACATATCAGGTACTGACGAAATATCAACATGAAAATGCCGACATTTCAGGTACTGACGATATATCAACATGAAAATGCCGACATATCAGGTACTGACGATATATCAATAAGAAAATGCCGACATATCAAGTACTGACGATATATCAACATGAAAATGCCGACATATCAGGTACTGACGATATATCAGCATGAAAATGCCGACATATCAAGTACTGACGATATATCAACATGAAAATGCCGACATATCAGGTACTGACGATATATCAATAAGAAAATGCCGACATATCAAGTACTGATGATATATCAACATGAAAATGCCGACATATCAGGTACTGACGATATATCAATAAGAAAATGCCGACATATCAAGTACTGACGAAATATCAACATGAAAATGCCGACATATCAAGTACTGACGATATATCAACATGAAAATGCCGACATATCAAGTACTGACGAAATGTCAACAAGAAAATGCCGACATATCAAGTACTGACGATATATCAACAAGAAAATGCCGACATATCAAGTACTGACGAAATATCAACATGAAAATGCCGACATATCAAGTACTGACGAAATGTCAACATGAAAATGCCGACATATCAAGTACTGACGATATATCAACATGAAAATGCCGACCTATCAGGTACTGACGATATATCAATAAGAAAATGCCGACATATCAAGTACTGACGAAATGTCAACATGAAAATGCCGACATATCAAGTACTGACGAAATGTCAATAAGAAAATGCCGACATATCAGGTACTGACGATATATCAACATGAAAATGCCGACATATCAGGTACTGACGATATATCAACATGAAAATGCCGACATATCAGGTACTGACGATATATCAACATGAAAATGCCGACATATCAGGTACTGACGATATATCAATAAGAAAATGCCGACATATCAAGTACTGACGATATATCAACATGAAAATGCCGACATATCAGGTACTGACGATATATCAGCATGAAAATGCCGACATATCAAGTACTGACGATATATCAACATGAAAATGCCGACATATCAGGTACTGACGATATATCAATAAGAAAATGCCGACATATCAAGTACTGACGATATATCAACATGAAAATGCCGACATATCAGGTACTGACGATATATCAATAAGAAAATGCCGACATATCAAGTACTGACGAAATATCAACATGAAAATGCCGACATATCAAGTACTGACGATATATCAACATGAAAATGCCGACATATCAAGTACTGACGAAATGTCAACAAGAAAATGCCGACATATCAAGTACTGACGATATATCAACAAGAAAATGCCGACATATCAAGTACTGACGAAATATCAACATGAAAATGCCGACATATCAAGTACTGACGAAATGTCAACAAGAAAATGCCGACATATCAAGTACTCATGATATATCAATAAGAAAATGCCGACCTATCAGGTACTGACGAAATATCAACATGAAAATGCCGACATATCAAGTACTGACGATATATCAATAAGAAAATGCCGACCTATCAGGTACTGACGAAATATCAACATGAAAATGCCGACATATCAGGTACTGACGATATATCAACATGAAAATGCCGACATATCAGGTACTGACGATATATCAACATGAAAATGCCGACATATCAGGTACTGACGAAATATCAACATGAAAATGCCGACATATCAAGTACTGACGATATATCAATAAGAAAATGCCGACCTATCAGCTACTGACGATATATCAACATGAAAATGCCGACATATCAAGTACTGACGATATATCAATAAGAAAATGCCGACATATCAAGTACTGACGATATATCAACATGAAAATGCCGACATATCAGGTACTGACGATATATCAACATGAAAATGCCGACATATCAAGTACTGACGATATATCAACATGAAAATGCCGACATATCATGTACTGACGATATATCAATAAGAAAATGCCGACATATCAAGTACTGACGAAATATCAACATGAAAATGCTGACATATCAGGTACTGACGATATATCAACATGAAAATGCCGACCTATCAGGTACTGACGATATATCAATAAGAAAATGCCGACATATCAAGTACTGACGATATATCAACATGAAAATGCCAACATATCAGGTACTGACGATATATCAATAAGAAAATGCCGACATATCAGGTACTGACGATATATCAACATGAAAATGCCGACATATCAAGTACTGACGATATATCAACATGAAAATGCCGACATATCAAGTACTGACGAAATATCAACATGAAAATGCCGACATATCAAGTACTGACGATATATCAACATGAAAATGCCGACTTATCAGGTACTGACGATATATCAATAAGAAAATGCCGACATATCAAGTACTGACGATATATCAACATGAAAATGCCGACATATCAGGTACTGACGATATATCAACATGAAAATGCCGACATATCAAGTACTGACGATATATCAACATGAAAATTCCGACATATCAAGTACTGACGATATATCAACATGAAAATGCCAACCTATCAAGTACTGACGATATATCAACATGAAAATGCCAACCTATCAGGTACTGACGATATATCAATAAGAAAATGCCGACATATCAAGTACTGACGAAATGTCAACATGAAAATGCCGACATATCAAGTACTGACGAAATGTCAATAAGAAAATGCCGACATATCAGGTACTGACGATATATCAACATGAAAATGCCGACATATCAGGTACTGACGAGATATCAACATGAAAATGCCGACATATCAGGTACTGACGATATATCAACATGAAAATGCCGACATATCAGGTACTGACGAAATATCAACATGAAAATGCCGACATATCAGGTACTGACGAAATATCAACATGAAAATGCCGACATTTCAGGTACTGACGATATATCAACATGAAAATGCCGACATATCAGGTACTGACGATATATCAATAAGAAAATGCCGACATATCAAGTACTGACGATATATCAACATGAAAATGCCGACATATCAGGTACTGACGATATATCAGCATGAAAATGCCGACATATCAAGTACTGACGATATATCAACATGAAAATGCCGACATATCAGGTACTGACGATATATCAATAAGAAAATGCCGACATATCAAGTACTGACGATATATCAACATGAAAATGCCGACATATCAGGTACTGACGATATATCAATAAGAAAATGCCGACATATCAAGTACTGACGATATATCAACATGAAAATGCCGACATATCAGGTACTGACGATATATCAGCATGAAAATGCCGACATATCAAGTACTGACGATATATCAACATGAAAATGCCGACATATCAGGTACTGACGATATATCAATAAGAAAATGTCGACATATCAAGTACTGACGAAATATCAACATGAAAATGCCGACATATCAAGTACTGACGATATATCAACATGAAAATGCCGACATATCAAGTACTGACGAAATGTCAACAAGAAAATGCCGACATATCAAGTACTGACGATATATCAACAAGAAAATGCCGACATATCAAGTACTGACGAAATATCAACATGAAAATGCCGACATATCAAGTACTGACGAAATGTCAACAAGAAAATGCCGACATATCAAGTACTCACGATATATCAATAAGAAAATGCCGACCTATCAGGTACTGACGAAATATCAACATGAAAATGCCAACATATCAAGTACTGACGATATATCAATAAGAAAATGCCGACCTATCAGGTACTGACGAAATATCAACATGAAAATGCCGACATATCAGGTACTGACGATATATCAACATGAAAATGCCGACATATCAGGTACTGACGATATATCAACATGAAAATGCCGACATATCAGGTACTGATGATATATCAACATGAAAATGCCGACATATCAGGTACTGACGAAATATCAACATGAAAATGCCGACATATCAAGTACTGACGAAATGTCAACAAGAAAATGCCGACATATCAAGTACTGACGATATATCAATAAGAAAATGCCGACCTATCAGGTACTGACGATATATCAACATGAAAATGCCGACATATCAAGTACTGACGATATATCAATAAGAAAATGCCGACATATCAAGTACTGACGATATATCAACATGAAAATGCCGACATATCAGGTACCGACGATATATCAACATGAAAATGCCGACATATCAAGTACTGATGATATATCAACATGAAAATGCCGACATATCAAGTACTGATGATATATCAACATGAAAATGCCGACATATCATGTACTGACGATATATCAATAAGAAAATGCCGACATATCAAGTACTGACGAAATATCAACATGAAAATGCCGACATATCAGGTACTGACGATATATCAACATGAAAATGCCGACCTATCAGGTACTGACGATATATCAATAAGAAAATGCCGACATATCAAGTACTGACGATATATCAACATGAAAATGCCGACATATCAGGTACTGACGATATATCAACATGAAAATGCCGACATATCAAGTACTGACGATATATCAACATGAAAACGCCGACATATCAAGTACTGACGATATATCAACATGAAAATGCCGACATATCAAGTACTGACGATATATCAACATGAAAATGCCGACATATCAGGTACTGACGATATATCAATAAGAAAATGCCGACATATCAGGTACTGACGATATATCAATAAGAAAATGCCGACATATCAAGTACTGACGATATATCAACATGAAAATGCCGACATATCAGGTACTGACGATATATCAACATGAAAATGCCGACATATCAAGTACTGACGATATATCAACATGAAAATGCCGACATATCAAGTACTGACGATATATCAACATGAAAATGCCGACCTATCAGGTACTGACGATATATCAATAAGAAAATGCCGACATATCAAGTACTGACGAAATGTCAACATGAAAATGCCGACATATCAGGTACTGACGATATATCAACATGAAAATGCCGACATATCAGGTACTGACGATATATCAACATGAAAATGCCGACATATCAGGTACTGACGATATATCAACATGAAAATGCCGACATATCAGGTACTGACGAAATATCAACATGAAAATGCCGACATATCAGGTACTGACGAAATATCAACATGAAAATGCCGACATTTCAGGTAATGACGATATATCAACATGAAAATGCCGACATATCAGGTACTGACGAAATATCAACAAGAAAATGCCGACATATCAGGTACTGACGAAATATCAACATGAAAATGCCGACATATCAGGTACTGACGATATATCAACATGAAAATGCCGACATATCAGGTACTGACGATATATCAACATGAAAATGCCGACATATCAAGTACTGACGATATATCAACATGAAAATGCCGACATATCAAGTACTGACGATATATCAACATGAAAATGCCGACATATCAAGTACTGACGATATATCAACATGAAAATGCCGACATATCAGGTACTGACGATATATCAATAAGAAAATGCCGACATATCAAGTACTGACGAAATATCAACATGAAAATGCCGACATATCAAGTACTGACGATATATCAACATGAAAATGCCGACATCTCAAGTACTGATGAAATGTCAACAAGAAAATGCCGACATATCAAGTACTGACGATATGTCAACATGAAAATACCGACATATCAAGTACTGACGAAATATCAACATGAAAATGCCGACATATCAAGTACTGACGAAATGTCAACAAGAAAATGCCGACATATCAAGTACTGACGATATATCAATAAGAAAATGCCGACCTATCAGGTACTGACGAAATATCAACATGAAAATGCCGACATATCAAGTACTGACGATATATCAACATGAAAATGCCGACATATCAGGTACTGACGATATATCAACATGAAAATGCCGACATATCAAGTACTGACGATATATCAACATGAAAATGCCGACATATCAGGTACTGACGAAATGTCAACAAGAAAATGCCGACATATCAAGTACTGACGATATATCAATAAGAAAATGCCGACCTATCAGGTACTGACGATATATCAACATGAAAATGCCGACATATCAAGTACTGACGATATATCAATAAGAAAATGCCGACATATCAAGTACTGACGATATATCAACATGAAAATGCCGACATATCAGGTACTGACGATATATCAACATGAAAATGCCGACATATCAAGTACTGACGATATATCAACATGAAAATGCCGACATATCATGTACTGACGATATATCAATAAGAAAATGCCGACATATCAAGTACTGACGAAATATCAACAAGAAAATGCCGACATATCAGGTACTGACGAAATATCAACATGAAAATGCCGACATATCAGGTACTGACGATATATCAACATGAAAATGCCGACATATCAGGTACTGACGATATATCAACATGAAAATGCCGACATATCAGGTACTGACGAAATATCAACATGAAAATGCCGACATATCTGGTACTGACGATATATCAACATGAAAATGCCGACATATCAGGTACTGACGATATATCAACATGAAAATGCCGACATATCAGGTACTGACGATATATCAACATGAAAATGCCGACATATCAGGTACTGACGAAATATCAACATGAAAATGCCGACATATCAAGTACTGACGAAATGTCAACAAGAAAATGCCGACATATCAAGTACTGACGATATGTCAATAAGAAAATGCCGACCTATCAGGTACTGACGATATATCAACATGAAAATGCCGACATATCAAGTACTGACGATATATCAATAAGAAAATGCCGACATATCAAGTACTGACGATATATCAACATGAAAATGCCGACATATCAGGTACTGACGATATATCAATAAGAAAATGCCGACATATCAAGTACTGACGATATATCAACATGAAAATGCCGACATATCATGTACTGACGATATATCAACATGAAAATGCCGACATATCAAGTACTGACGATATATCAACATGAAAATGCCGACATATCAGGTACTGACGATATATCAATAAGAAAATGCCGACATATCAAGTACTGACGAAATATCAACATGAAAATGCCGACATATCAAGTACTGATGATATATCAACATGAAAATACCGACATATCAAGTATTGACGAAATATCAACATGAAAATGCCGACATATCAAGTACTGACGAAATGTCAACAAGAAAATGCCGACATATCAAGTACTGACGATATATCAAAAAGAAAATGCCGACCTATCAGGTACTGACGATATATCAACATGAAAATGCCGACATATCAAGTACTGACGATATATCAATAAGAAAATGCCGACATATCAAGTACTGACGATATATCAACATGAAAATGCCGACATATCAGGTACTGACGATATATCAACATGAAAATGCCGAATATCAAGTACTGACGATATATCAACATGAAAATGCCGACATATCATGTACTGACGATATATCAATAAGAAAATGCCGACATATCAAGTACTGACGAAATATCAACATGAAAATGCCGACATATCAGGTACTGACGATATATCAACATGAAAATGCCGACCTATCAGGTACTGACGATATATCAATAAGAAAATGCCGACATATCAAGTACTGACGATATATCAACATGAAAATGCCGACATATCAGGTACTGACGATATATCAATAAGAAAATGCCGACATATCAGGTACTGACGATATATCAACATGAAAATGCCGACATATCAAGTACTGACGATATATCAACATGAAAATGCCGACATATCAAGTACTGACGAAATATCAACATGAAAATGCCGACATATCAAGTACTGACGATATATCAACATGAAAATGCCGACATATCAGGTACTGACGATATATCAATAAGAAAATGCCGACATATCAAGTACTGACGATATATCAACATGAAAATGCCGACATATCAAGTACTGACGATATATCAACATGAAAATGCCGACATATCAGGTACTGACGATATATCAACATGAAAATGCCGACATATCAAGTACTGACGATATATCAACATGAAAATGCCGACATATCAAGTACTGACGATATATCAACATGAAAATGCCGACATATCAGGTACTGACAATATATCAATAAGAAAATGCCGACATATCAAGTACTGACAAAATATCAACATGAAAATGCCGACATATCAAGTACTGACGATATATCAACATGAAAATGCCGACATCTCAAGTACTGATGAAATGTCAACAAGAAAATGCCGACATATCAAGTACTGACGATATATCAACATGAAAATACCGACATATCAAGTACTGACGAAATATCAACATGAAAATGCCGACATATCAAGTACTGACGAAATGTCAACAAGAAAATGCCGACATATCAAGTACTGACGATATATCAATAAGAAAATGCCGACCTATCAGGTACTGACGAAATATCAACATCAAAATGCCGACATATCAAGTACTGACGATATATCAATAAGAAAATGCCGACCTATCAGGTACTGACGAAATATCAACATGAAAATGCCGACATATCAGGTACTGACGATATATCAACATGAAAATGCCGACATATCAGGTACTGACGATATATCAACATGAAAATGCCGACATATCAGGTACTGACGATATATCAACATGAAAATGCCGACATATCAGGTACTGACGAAATATCAACATGAAAATGCCGACATATCAAGTACTGACGAAATGTCAACAAGAAAATGCCGACATATCAAGTACTGACGATATATCAATACGAAAATGCCGACCTATCAGGTACTGACGATATATCAACATGAAAATGCCGACATATCAAGTACTGACGATATATCAATAAGAAAATGCCGACATATCAAGTACTGACGATATATCAACATGAAAATGCCGACATATCAGGTACTGACGATATATCAACATGAAAATGCCGACATATCAAGTACTGACGATATATCAACATGAAAATGCCGACATATCATGTACTGACGATATATCAATAAGAAAATGCCGACATATCAAGTACTGACGAAATATCAACATGAAAATGCCGACATATCAGGTACTGACGATATATCAACATGAAAATGCCGACCTATCAGGTACTGACGATATATCAATAAGAAAATGCCGACATATCAAGTACTGACGATATATCAACATGAAAATGCCGACATATCAGGTACTGACGATATATCAATAAGAAAATGCCGACATATCAGGTACTGACGATATATCAACATGAAAATGCCGACATATCAAGTACTGACGATATATCAACATGAAAATGCCGACATATCAAGTACTGACGAAATATCAACATGAAAATGCTGACATATCAAGTACTGACGATATATCAACATGAAAATGCCGACATATCAGGTACTGACGATATATCAATAAGAAAATGCCGACATATCAAGTACTGACGATATATCAACATGAAAATGCCGACATATCAGGTACTGACGATATATCAACATGAAAATGCCGACATATCAAGTACTGACGATATATCAACATGAAAATGCCGACATATCAAGTACTGACGATATATCAACATGAAAATGCCGACCTATCAGGTACTGACGATATATCAATAAGAAAATGCCGACATATCAAGTACTGACGAAATGTCAATAAGAAAATGCCGACATATCAGGTACTGACGATATATCAACATGAAAATGCCGACATATCAGGTACTGACGATATATCAACATGAAAATGCCGACATATCAGGTACTGACGATATATCAACATGAAAATGCCGACATATCAGGTACTGACGATATATCAACATGAAAATGCCGACATATCAGGTACTGACGAAATATCAACATGAAAATGCCGACATATCAGGTACCGACGAAATATCAACATGAAAATGCCGACATTTCAGGTACCGACGATATATCAACATGAAAATGCCGACATATCAGGTACTGACGAAATATCAACATGAAAATGCCGACATTTCAGGTACTGACGATATATCAACATGAAAATGCCGACATATCAGGTACTGACGAAATATCAACAAGAAAATGCCGACATATCAGGTACTGACGAAATATCAACATGAAAATGCCGACATATCAGGTACTGACGATATATCAACATGAAAATGCCGACATATCAGGTACTGACGATATATCAACATGAAAATGCCGACATATCAGGTACTGACGAAATATCAACATGAAAATGCCGACATATCTGGTACTGACGATATATCAACATGAAAATGCCGACATATCAGGTACTGACGATATATCAACATGAAAATGCCGACATATCAGGTACTGACGATATATCAACATGAAAATGCCGACATATCAGGTACTGACGAAATATCAACATGAAAATGCCGACATATCAAGTACTGACGAAATGTCAACAAGAAAATGCCGACCTATCAGGTACTGACGATATATCAACATGAAAATGCCGACATATCAAGTACTGACGATATATCAATAAGAAAATGCCGACATATCAAGTACTGACGATATATCAACATGAAAATGCCGACATATCAGGTACTGACGATATATCAATAAGAAAATGCCGACATATCAAGTACTGACGATATATCAACATGAAAATGCCGACATATCAGGTACTGACGATATATCAACATGAAAATGCCGACATATCAAGTACTGACGATATATCAATAAGAAAATGCCGACATATCAAGTACTGAAGAAATATCAACATGAAAATGCCGACATATCAGGTACTGACGATATATCAACATGAAAATGCCGACCTATCAGGTACTGACGATATATCAATAAGAAAATGCCGACATATCAAGTACTGACGATATATCAACATGAAAATGCCGACATATCAGGTACTGACGATATATCAATAAGAAAATGCCGACATATCAGGTACTGACGATATATCAACATGAAAATGCCGACATATCAAGTACTGACGATATATCAACATGAAAATGCCGACATATCAAGTACTGACGAAATATCAACATGAAAATGCCGACATATCAAGTACTGACGATATATCAACATGAAAATGCCGACATATCAGGTACTGACGATATATCAATAAGAAAATGCCGACATATCAAGTACTGACGATATATCAACATGAAAATGCCGACATATCAAGTACTGACGATATATCAACATGAAAATGCCGACATATCAGGTACTGACGATATATCAACATGAAAATGCCGACATATCAAGTACTGACGATATATCAACATGAAAATGCCGACATATCAAGTACTGACGATATATCAACATGAAAATGCCGACATATCAGGTACTGACAATATATCAATAAGAAAATGCCGACATATCAAGTACTGACAAAATATCAACATGAAAATGCCGACATATCAAGTACTGACGATATATCAACATGAAAATGCCGACATCTCAAGTACTGATGAAATGTCAACAAGAAAATGCCGACATATCAAGTACTGACGATATATCAACATGAAAATACCGACATATCAAGTACTGACGAAATATCAACATGAAAATGCCGACATATCAAGTACTGACGAAATGTCAACAAGAAAATGCCGACATATCAAGTACTGACGATATATCAATAAGAAAATGCCGACCTATCAGGTACTGACGAAATATCAACATGAAAATGCCGACATATCAAGTACTGACGATATATCAATAAGAAAATGCCGACCTATCAGGTACTGACGAAATATCAACATGAAAATGCCGACATATCAGGTACTGACGATATATCAACATGAAAATGCCGACATATCAGGTACTGACGATATATCAACATGAAAATGCCGACATATCAGGTACTGACGATATATCAACATGAAAATGCCGACATATCAGGTACTGACGAAATATCAACATGAAAATGCCGACATATCAAGTACTGACGAAATGTCAACAAGAAAATGCCGACATATCAAGTACTGACGATATATCAATACGAAAATGCCGACCTATCAGGTACTGACGATATATCAACATGAAAATGCCGACATATCAAGTACTGACGATATATCAATAAGAAAATGCCGACATATCAAGTACTGACGATATATCAACATGAAAATGCCGACATATCAGGTACTGACGATATATCAACATGAAAATGCCGACATATCAAGTACTGACGATATATCAACATGAAAATGCCGACATATCATGTACTGACGATATATCAATAAGAAAATGCCGACATATCAAGTACTGACGAAATATCAACATGAAAATGCCGACATATCAGGTACTGACGATATATCAACATGAAAATGCCGACCTATCAGGTACTGACGATATATCAATAAGAAAATGCCGACATATCAAGTACTGACGATATATCAACATGAAAATGCCGACATATCAGGTACTGACGATATATCAATAAGAAAATGCCGACATATCAGGTACTGACGATATATCAACATGAAAATGCCGACATATCAAGTACTGACGATATATCAACATGAAAATGCCGACATATCAAGTACTGACGAAATATCAACATGAAAATGCTGACATATCAAGTACTGACGATATATCAACATGAAAATGCCGACATATCAGGTACTGACGATATATCAATAAGAAAATGCCGACATATCAAGTACTGACGATATATCAACATGAAAATGCCGACATATCAGGTACTGACGATATATCAACATGAAAATGCCGACATATCAAGTACTGACGATATATCAACATGAAAATGCCGACATATCAAGTACTGACGATATATCAACATGAAAATGCCGACCTATCAGGTACTGACGATATATCAATAAGAAAATGCCGACATATCAAGTACTGACGAAATGTCAATAAGAAAATGCCGACATATCAGGTACTGACGATATATCAACATGAAAATGCCGACATATCAGGTACTGACGATATATCAACATGAAAATGCCGACATATCAGGTACTGACGATATATCAACATGAAAATGCCGACATATCAGGTACTGACGATATATCAACATGAAAATGCCGACATATCAGGTACTGACGAAATATCAACATGAAAATGCCGACATATCAGGTACCGACGAAATATCAACATGAAAATGCCGACATTTCAGGTACCGACGATATATCAACATGAAAATGCCGACATATCAGGTACTGACGAAATATCAACATGAAAATGCCGACATTTCAGGTACTGACGATATATCAACATGAAAATGCCGACATATCAGGTACTGACGAAATATCAACAAGAAAATGCCGACATATCAGGTACTGACGAAATATCAACATGAAAATGCCGACATATCAGGTACTGACGATATATCAACATGAAAATGCCGACATATCAGGTACTGACGATATATCAACATGAAAATGCCGACATATCAGGTACTGACGAAATATCAACATGAAAATGCCGACATATCTGGTACTGACGATATATCAACATGAAAATGCCGACATATCAGGTACTGACGATATATCAACATGAAAATGCCGACATATCAGGTACTGACGATATATCAACATGAAAATGCCGACATATCAGGTACTGACGAAATATCAACATGAAAATGCCGACATATCAAGTACTGACGAAATGTCAACAAGAAAATGCCGACCTATCAGGTACTGACGATATATCAACATGAAAATGCCGACATATCAAGTACTGACGATATATCAATAAGAAAATGCCGACATATCAAGTACTGACGATATATCAACATGAAAATGCCGACATATCAGGTACTGACGATATATCAATAAGAAAATGCCGACATATCAAGTACTGACGATATATCAACATGAAAATGCCGACATATCAGGTACTGACGATATATCAACATGAAAATGCCGACATATCAAGTACTGACGATATATCAACATGAAAATGCCGACATATCAGGTACTGACGATATATCAATAAGAAAATGCCGACATATCAGGTACTGACGATATATCAATAAGAAAATGCCGACATATCAAGTACTGACGATATATCAACATGAAAATACCGACATATCAGGTACTGACGATATATCAATAAGAAAATGCCGACATATCAAGTACTGACGAAATATCAACATGAAAATGCCGACATATCAAGTACTGACGATATATCAACATGAAAATGCCGACATATCAGGTACTGACGATATATCAACATGAAAATGCCGACATATCAAGTACTGACGATATATCAACATGAAAATGCCGACATATCAGGTACTGACGATATATCAATAAGAAAATGCCGACATATCAGGTACTGACGATATATCAACATGAAAATGCCGACCTATCAGGTACTGACGATATATCAATAAGAAAATGCCGACATATCAGGTACTGACGATATATCAACATGAAAATGCCGACATATCAGGTACTGACGATATATCAATAAGAAAATGCCGACATATCAGGTACTGATGATATATCAACATGAAAATGCCGACCTATCAGGTACTGACGATATATCAATAAGAAAATGCCGACATATCAAGTACTGACGATATATCAACATGAAAATGCCGACATATCAGGTACTGACGATATATCAATAAGAAAATGCCAACATATCAGGTACTGACGATATATCAACATGAAAATGCCGACATATCAAGTACTGACGATATATCAACATGAAAATGCCGACATATCAAGTACTGACGAAATATCAACATGAAAATGCCGACATATCAAGTACTGACGATATATCAACATGAAAATGCCGACATATCAGGTACTGACGATATATCAATAAGAAAATGCCGACATATCAAGTACTGACGATATATCAACATGAAAATGCCGACATATCAGGTACTGACGATATATCAACATGAAAATGCCGACATATCAAGTACTGACGATATATCAACATGAAAATGCCGACATATCAAGTACTGACGATATATCAACATGAAAATGCCGACATATCAGGTACTGACAATATATCAATAAGAAAATGCCGACATATCAAGTACTGACGAAATATCAACATGAAAATGCCGACATATCAAGTACTGACGATATATCAACATGAAAATGCCGACATCTCAAGTACTGACGAAATGTCAACAAGAAAATGCCGACATATCAAGTACTGACGATATATCAACATGAAAATACCGACATATCAAGTACTGACGAAATATCAACATGAAAATGCCGACATATCAAGTACTGACGAAATGTCAACAAGAAAATGCCGACATATCAAGTACTGACGATATATCAATAAGAAAATGCCGACCTATCAGGTACTGACGAAATATCAACATGAAAATGCCGACATATCAAGTACTGACGATATATCAATAAGAAAATGCCGACCTATCAGGTACTGACGAAATATCAACATGAAAATGCCGACATATCAGGTACTGACGATATATCAACATGAAAATGCCGACATATCAGGTACTGACGATATATCAACATGAAAATGCCGACATATCAGGTACTGACGATATATCAACATGAAAATGCCGACATATCAGGTACTGATGAAATATCAACATGAAAATGCCGACATATCAAGTACTGACGAAATGTCAACAAGAAAATGCCGACATATCAAGTACTGACGATATATCAATACGAAAATGCCGACCTATCAGGTACTGACGATATATCAACATGAAAATGCCGACATATCAAGTACTGACGATATATCAATAAGAAAATGCCGACATATCAAGTACTGACGATATATCAACATGAAAATGCCGACATATCAGGTACTGACGATATATCAACATGAAAATGCCGACATATCAAGTACTGACGATATATCAACATGAAAATGCCGACATATCATGTACTGACGAAATATCAATAAGAAAATGCCGACATATCAAGTACTGACGAAATATCAACATGAAAATGCCGACATATCAGGTACTGACGATATATCAACATGAAAATGCCGACCTATCAGGTACTGACGATATATCAATAAGAAAATGCCGACATATCAAGTACTGACGATATATCAACATGAAAATGCCGACATATCAGGTACTGACGATATATCAATAAGAAAATGCCGACATATCAGGTACTGACGATATATCAACATGAAAATGCCGACATATCAAGTACTGACGATATATCAACATGAAAATGCCGACATATCAAGTACTGACGAAATATCAACATGAAAATGCTGACATATCAAGTACTGACGATATATCAACATGAAAATGCCGACATATCAGGTACTGACGATATATCAATAAGAAAATGCCGACATATCAAGTACTGACGATATATCAACATGAAAATGCCGACATATCAGGTACTGACGATATATCAACATGAAAATGCCGACATATCAAGTACTGACGATATATCAACATGAAAATGCCGACATATCAAGTACTGACGATATATCAACATGAAAATGCCGACCTATCAGGTACTGACGATATATCAATAAGAAAATGCCGACATATCAAGTACTGACGAAATGTCAATAAGAAAATGCCGACATATCAGGTACTGACGATATATCAACATGAAAATGCCGACATATCAGGTACTGACGATATATCGACATGAAAATGCCGACATGTCAGGTACTGACGAAATATCAACATGAAAATGCCGACATATCAGGTACTGACGATATATCAACATGAAAATGCCGACATATCAGGTACTGACGATATATCAACATGAAAATGCCGACATATCAGGTACTGACGAAATATCAACATGAAAATGCCGACATATCAGGTACCGACGAAATATCAACATGAAAATGCCGACATTTCAGGTACTGACGATATATCAACATGAAAATGCCGACATATCAGGTACTGACGAAATATCAACAAGAAAATGCCGACATATCAGGTACTGACGAAATATCAACATGAAAATGCCGACATATCAGGTACTGACGATATATCAACATGAAAATGCCGACATATCAGGTACTGACGATATATCAACATGAAAATGCCGACATATCAGGTACTGACGAAATATCAACATGAAAATGCCGACATATCTGGTACTGACGATATATCAACATGAAAATGCCGACATATCAGGTACTGACGATATATCAACATGAAAATGCCGACATATCAGGTACTGACGATATATCAACATGAAAATGCCGACATATCAGGTACTGACGAAATATCAACATGAAAATGCCGACATATCAAGTACTGACGAAATGTCAACAAGAAAATGCCGACCTATCAGGTACTGACGATATATCAACATGAAAATGCCGACATATCAAGTACTGACGATATATCAATAAGAAAATGCCGACATATCAAGTACTGACGATATATAAACATGAAAATGCCGACATATCAGGTACTGACGATATATCAATAAGAAAATGCCGACATATCAAGTACTGACGATATATCAACATGAAAATGCCGACATATCAGGTACTGACGATATATCAACATGAAAATGCCGACATATCAAGTACTGACGATATATCAACATGAAAATGCCGACATATCAGGTACTGACGATATATCAATAAGAAAATGCCGACATATCAAGTACTGACGAAATATCAACATGAAAATGCCGACATATCAAGTACTGACGATATATCAACATGAAAATACCGACATATCAAGTACTGACGAAATATCAACATGAAAATGCCGACATATCAAGTACTGACGAAATGTCAACAAGAAAATGCCGACATATCAAGTACTGACGATATATCAATAAGAAAATGCCGACCTATCAGGTACTGACGAAATATCAACATGAAAATGCCGACATATCAAGTACTGACGATATATCAATAAGAAAATGCCGACCTATCAGGTACTGACGAAATATCAACATGAAAATGCCGACATATCAGGTACTGACGATATATCAACATGAAAATGCCGACATATCAGGTACTGACGATATATCAACATGAAAATGCCGACATATCAGGTACTGACGATATATCAACATGAAAATGCCGACATATCAGGTACTGACGAAATATCAACATGAAAATGCCGACATATCAAGTACTGACGAAATGTCAACAAGAAAATGCCGACATATCAAGTACTGACGATATATCAATAAGAAAATGCCGACCTATCAGGTACTGACGATATATCAACATGAAAATGCCGACATATCAAGTACTGACGATATATCAATAAGAAAATGCCGACATATCAAGTACTGACGATATATCAACATGAAAATGCCGACATATCAGGTACTGACGATATATCAATAAGAAAATGCCGACATATCAAGTACTGACGATATATCAGCATGAAAATGCCGACATATCAAGTACTGACGATATATCAACATGAAAATGCCGACATATCAGGTGCTGACGATATATCAATAAGAAAATGCCGACATATCAAGTACTGACGAAATATCAACATGAAAATGCCGACATATCAAGTACTGACGATATATCAACATGAAAATGCCGACATATCAAGTACTGACGAAATGTCAACAAGAAAATGCCGACATATCAAGTACTGACGATATATCAACAAGAAAATGCCGACATATCAAGTACTGACGAAATATCAACATGAAAATGCCGACATATCAAGTACTGACGAAATGTCAACAAGAAAATGCCGACATATCAAGTACTCACGATATATCAATAAGAAAATGCCGACCTATCAGGTACTGACGAAATATCAACATGAAAATGCCGGCATATCAAGTACTGACGATATATCAATAAGAAAATGCCGACCTATCAGGTACTGACGAAATATCAACATGAAAATGCCGACATATCAGGTACTGACGATATATCAACATGAAAATGCCGACATATCAGGTACTGACGATATATCAACATGAAAATGCCGACATATCAGGTACTGACGAAATATCAACATGAAAATGCCGACATATCAAGTACTGACGAAATGTCAACAAGAAAATGCCGACATATCAAGTACTGACGATATATCAATAAGAAAATGCCGACCTATCAGGTACTGACGATATATCAACATGAAAATGCCGACATATCAAGTACTGACGATATATCAATAAGAAAATGCCGACATATCAAGTACTGACGATATATCAACATGAAAATGCTGACATATCAGGTACTGACGATATATCAACATGAAAATGCCGACATATCAAGTACTGACGATATATCAACATGAAAATGCCGACATATCATGTACTGACGATATATCAATAAGAAAATGCCGACATATCAAGTACTGACGAAATATCAACATGAAAATGCCGACATATCAGGTACTGACGATATATCAACATGAAAATGCCGACCTATCAGGTACTGACGATATATCGATAAGAAAATGCCGACATATCAAGTACTGACGATATATCAACATGAAAATGCCAACATATCAGGTACTGACGATATATCAATAAGAAAATGCCGACATATCAGGTACTGACGATATATCAACATGAAAATGCCGACATATCAAGTACTGACGATATATCAACATGAAAATGCCGACATATCAAGTACTGACGAAATATCAACATGAAAATGCCGACATATCAAGTACTGACGATATATCAACATGAAAATGCCGACATATCAGGTACTGACGATATATCAATAAGAAAATGCCGACATATCAAGTACTGACGATATATCAACATGAAAATGCCGACATATCAGGTACTGACGATATATCAACATGAAAATGCCGACATATCAAGTACTGACGATATATCAACATGAAAATGCCGACATATCAAGTACTGACGATATATCAACATGAAAATGCCGACCTATCAGGTACTGACGATATATCGATAAGAAAATGCCGACATATCAAGTACTGACGAAATGTCAACATGAAAATGCCGACATATCAAGTACTGACGAAATGTCAATAAGAAAATGCCGACATATCAGGTACTGACGATATATCAACATGAAAATGCCGACATATCAGGTACTGACGATATATCAACATGAAAATGCCGACATATCAGGTACTGACGATATATCAACATGAAAATGCCGACATATCAGGTACTGACGAAATATCAACATGAAAATGCCGACATATCAGGTACTGACGAAATATCAACATGAAAATGCCGACATTTCAGGTACTGACGATATATCAACATGAAAATGCTGACATATCAGGTACTGACGATATATCAATAAGAAAATGCCGACATATCAAGTACTGACGATATATCAACATGAAAATGCCGACATATCAGGTACTGACGATATATCAGCATGAAAATGCCGACATATCAAGTACTGACGATATATCAACATGAAAATGCCGACATATCAGGTACTGACGATATATCAATAAGAAAATGCCGACATATCAAGTACTGACGATATATCAACATGAAAATGCCGACATATCAGGTACTGACGATATATCAATAAGAAAATGCCGACATATCAAGTACTGACGAAATATCAACATGAAAATGCCGACATATCAAGTACTGACGATATATCAACATGAAAATGCCGACATATCAAGTACTGACGAAATGTCAACAAGAAAATGCCGACATATCAAGTACTGACGATATATCAACAAGAAAATGCCGACATATCAAGTACTGACGAAATATCAACATGAAAATGCCGACATATCAAGTACTGACGAAATGTCAACATGAAAATGCCGACATATCAAGTACTGACGATATATCAACATGAAAATGCCGACCTATCAGGTACTGACGATATATCAATAAGAAAATGCCGACATATCAAGTACTGACGAAATGTCAACATGAAAATGCCGACATATCAAGTACTGACGAAATGTCAATAAGAAAATGCCGACATATCAGGTACTGACGATATATCAACATGAAAATGCCGACATATCAGGTACTGACGATATATCAACATGAAAATGCCGACATATCAGGTACTGACGATATATCAACATGAAAATGCCGACATATCAGGTACTGACGATATATCAATAAGAAAATGCCGACATATCAAGTACTGACGATATATCAACATGAAAATGCCGACATATCAGGTACTGACGATATATCAATAAGAAAATGCCGACATATCAAGTACTGACGAAATATCAACATGAAAATGCCGACATATCAAGTACTGACGATATATCAACATGAAAATGCCGACATATCAAGTACTGACGAAATGTCAACAAGAAAATGCCGACATATCAAGTACTGACGATATATCAACAAGAAAATGCCGACATATCAAGTACTGACGAAATATAAACATGAAAATGCCGACATATCAAGTACTGACGAAATGTCAACAAGAAAATGCCGACATATCAAGTACTCACGATATATCAATAAGAAAATGCCGACCTATCAGGTACTGACGAAATATCAACATGAAAATGCCGACATATCAAGTACTGACGATATATCAATAAGAAAATGCCGACCTATCAGGTACTGACGAAATATCAACATGAAAATGCCGACATATCAGGTACTGACGATATATCAACATGAAAATGCCGACATATCAGGTACTGACGATATATCAACATGAAAATGCCGACATATCAGGTACTGACGATATATCAACATGAAAATGCCGACATATCAGGTACTGACGAAATATCAACATGAAAATGCCGACATATCAAGTACTGACGATATATCAATAAGAAAATGCCGACCTATCAGGTACTGACGATATATCAACATGAAAATGCCGACATATCAAGTACTGACGATATATCAATAAGAAAATGCCGACATATCAAGTACTGACGATATATCAACATGAAAATGCCGACATATCAGGTACTGACGATATATCAACATGAAAATGCCGACATATCAAGTACTGACGATATATCAACATGAAAATGCCGACATATCATGTACTGACGATATATCAATAAGAAAATGCCGACATATCAAGTACTGACGAAATATCAACATGAAAATGCCGACATATCAGGTACTGACGATATATCAACATGAAAATGCCGACCTATCAGGTACTGACGATATATCAATAAGAAAATGCCGACATATCAAGTACTGACGATATATCAACATGAAAATGCCAACATATCAGGTACTGACGATATATCAATAAGAAAATGCCGACATATCAGGTACTGACGATATATCAACATGAAAATGCCGACATATCAAGTACTGACGATATATCAACATGAAAATGCCGACATATCAAGTACTGACGAAATATCAACATGAAAATGCCGACATATCAAGTACTGACGATATATCAACATGAAAATGCCGACTTATCAGGTACTGACGATATATCAATAAGAAAATGCCGACATATCAAGTACTGACGATATATCAACATGAAAATGCCGACATATCAGGTACTGACGATATATCAACATGAAAATGCCTACATATCAAGTACTGACGATATATCAACATGAAAATTCCGACATATCAAGTACTGACGATATATCAACATGAAAATGCCAACCTATCAGGTACTTACGATATATCAATAAGAAAATGCCGACATATCAAGTACTGACGAAATGTCAACATGAAAATGCCGACATATCAAGTACTGACGAAATGTCAATAAGAAAATGCCGACATATCAGGTACTGACGATATATCAACATGAAAATGCCGACATATCAGGTACTGACGATATATCAACATGAAAATGCCGACATATCAGGTACTGACAATATATCAACATGAAAATGCCGACATATCAGGTACTGACGAAATATCAACATGAAAATGCCGACATATCAGGTACTGACGAAATATCAACATGAAAATGCCGACATTTCAGGTACTGACGATATATCAACATGAAAATGCCGACATATCAGGTACTGACGATATATCAATAAGAAAATGCCGACATATCAAGTACTGACGATATATCAACATGAAAATGCCGACATATCAGGTACTGACGATATATCAGCATGAAAATGCCGACATATCAAGTACTGACGATATATCAACATGAAAATGCCGACATATCAGGTACTGACGATATATCAATAAGAAAATGCCGACATATCAAGTACTGACGATATATCAACATGAAAATGCCGACATATCAGGTACTGACGATATATCAATAAGAAAATGCCGACATATCAAGTACTGACGATATATCAACATGAAAATGCCGACATATCAGGTACTGACGATATATCAGCATGAAAATGCCGACATATCAAGTACTGACGATATATCAACATGAAAATGCCGACATATCAGGTACTGACGATATATCAATAAGAAAATGTCGACATATCAAGTACTGACGAAATATCAACATGAAAATGCCGACATATCAAGTACTGACGATATATCAACATGAAAATGCCGACATATCAAGTACTGACGAAATGTCAACAAGAAAATGCCGACATATCAAGTACTGACGATATATCAACAAGAAAATGCCGACATATCAAGTACTGACGAAATATCAACATGAAAATGCCGACATATCAAGTACTGACGAAATATCAACATGAAAATGCCGACATATCAAGTACTGACGATATATCAACATGAAAATGCCGACTTATCAGGTACTGACGATATATCAATAAGAAAATGCCGACATATCAAGTACTGACGATATATCAACATGAAAATGCCGACATATCAGGTACTGACGATATATCAACATGAAAATGCCTACATATCAAGTACTGACGATATATCAACATGAAAATTCCGACATATCAAGTACTGACGATATATCAACATGAAAATGCCAACCTATCAGGTACTGACGATATATCAATAAGAAAATGCCGACATATCAAGTACTGACGAAATGTCAACATGAAAATGCCGACATATCAAGTACTGACGAAATGTCAATAAGAAAATGCCGACATATCAGGTACTGACGATATATCAACATGAAAATGCCGACATATCAGGTACTGACGATATATCAACATGAAAATGCCGACATATCAGGTACTGACGATATATCAACATGAAAATGCTGACATATCAGGTACTGACGAAATATCAACATGAAAATGCCGACATATCAGGTACTGATGAAATATCAACATGAAAATGCCGACATTTCAGGTACTGACGATATATCAACATGAAAATGCCGACATATCAGGTACTGACGATATATCAATAAGAAAATGCCGACATATCAAGTACTGACGATATATCAACATGAAAATGCCGACATATCAGGTACTGACGATATATCAGCATGAAAATGCCGACATATCAAGTACTGACGATATATCAACATGAAAATGCCGACATATCAGGTACTGACGATATATCAATAAGAAAATGCCGACATATCAAGTACTGACGATATATCAACATGAAAATGCCGACATATCAGGTACTGACGATATATCAATAAGAAAATGCCGACATATCAAGTACTGACGATATATCAACATGAAAATGCCGACATATCAGGTACTGACGATATATCAGCATGAAAATGCCGACATATCAAGTACTGACGATATATCAACATGAAAATGCCGACATATCAGGTACTGACGATATATCAATAAGAAAATGTCGACATATCAAGTACTGACGAAATATCAACATGAAAATGCCGACATATCAAGTACTGACGATATATCAACATGAAAATGCCGACATATCAAGTACTGACGAAATGTCAACAAGAAAATGCCGACATATCAAGTACTGACGATATATCAACAAGAAAATGCCGACATATCAAGTACTGACGAAATATCAACATGAAAATGCCGACATATCAAGTACTGACGAAATGTCAACAAGAAAATGCCGACATATCAAGTACTCACGATATATCAATAAGAAAATGCCGACCTATCAGGTACTGACGAAATATCAACATGAAAATGCCGACATATCAAGTACTGACGATATATCAATAAGAAAATGCCGACCTATCAGGTACTGACGAAATATCAACATTAAAATGCCGACATATCAGGTACTGACGATATATCAACATGAAAATGCCGACATATCAGGTACTGACGATATATCAACATGAAAATGCCGACATATCAGGTACTGACGAAATATCAACATGAAAATGCCGACATATCAAGTACTGACGAAATGTCAACAAGAAAATGCCGACATATCAAGTACTGACGATATATCAATAAGAAAATGCCGACCTATCAGGTACTGACGATATATCAACATGAAAATGCCGACATATCAAGTACTGACGATATATCAATAAGAAAATGCCGACATATCAAGTACTGACGATATATCAATAAGAAAATGCCGACCTATCAGGTACTGACGATATATCAACATGAAAATGCCGACATATCATGTACTGACGATATATCAATAAGAAAATGCCGACATATCAAGTACTGACGAAATATCAACATGAAAATGCCGACATATCAGGTACTGACGATATATCAACATGAAAATGCCGACCTATCAGGTACTGACGATATATCAATAAGAAAATGCCGACATATCAAGTACTGACGATATATCAACATGAAAATGCCAACATATCAGGTACTGACGATATATCAATAAGAAAATGCCGACATATCAAGTACTGACGATATATCAACATGAAAATGCCGACATATCAAGTACTGACGATATATCAACATGAAAATGCCGACATATCAAGTACTGACGAAATATCAACATGAAAATGCCGACATATCAAGTACTGACGATATATCAACATGAAAATGCCGACATATCAGGTACTGACGATATATCAATAAGAAAATGCCGACATATCAAGTACTGACGATATATCAACATGAAAATGCCGACATATCAGGTACTGACGATATATCAACATGAAAATGCCGACATATCAAGTACTGACGATATATCAACATGAAAATGCCGACATATCAAGTACTGACGATATATCAACATGAAAATGCCCACCTATCAGGTACTGACGATATATCAATAAGAAAATGCCGACATATCAAGTACTGACGAAATGTCAACATGAAAATGCCGACATATCAAGTACTGACGAAATGTCAATAAGAAAATGCCGACATATCAGGTACTGACGATATATCAACATGAAAATGCCGACATATCAGGTACTGACGATATATCAACATGAAAATGCCGACATATCAGGTACTGACGATATATCAACATGAAAATGCCGACATATCAGGTACTGACGAAATATCAACATGAAAATGCCGACATATCAGGTACTGACGAAATATCAACATGAAAATGCCGACATTTCAGGTACTGACGATATATCAACATGAAAATGCCGACATATCAGGTACTGACGAAATATCAACAAGAAAATGCCGACATATCAGGTACTGACGAAATATCAACATGAAAATGCCGACATATCAGGTACTGACGATATATCAACATGAAAATGCCGACATATCAGGTACTGACGATATATCAACATGAAAATGCCGACATATCAGGTACTGACGAAATATCAACATGAAAATGCCGACATATCTGGTACTGACGATATATCAACATTAAAATGCCGACATATCAGGTACTGACGATATATCAACATGAAAATGCCGACATATCAGGTACTGACGATATATCAACATGAAAATGCCGACATGTCAGGTACTGACGAAATATCAACATGAAAATGCCGACATATCAAGTACTGACGAAATGTCAACAAGAAAATGCCGACATATCAAGTACTGACGATATATCAATAAGAAAATGCTGACCTATCAGGTACTGACGATATATCAACATGAAAATGCCGACATATCAAGTACTGACGATATATCAATAAGAAAATGCCGACATATCAAGTACTGACGATATATCAACATGAAAATGCCGACATATCAGGTACTGACGATATATCAATAAGAAAATGCCGACATATCAAGTACTGACGATATATCAACATGAAAATGCCGACATATCAGGTACTGACGATATATCAACATGAAAATGCCGACATATCAAGTACTGACGATATATCAACATGAAAATGCCGACATATCAGGTACTGACGATATATCAATAAGAAAATGCCGACATATAAAGTACTGACGAAATATCAACATGAAAATGCCGACATATCAAGTACTGACGATATATCAACATGAAAATACCGACATATCAAGTATTGACGAAATATCAACATGAAAATGCCGACATATCAAGTACTGACGAAATGTCAACAAGAAAATGCCGACCTATCAGGTACTGACGAAATATCAACATGAAAATGCCGACATATCAGGTACTGACGATATATCAACATGAAAATGCCGACATATCAGGTACTGACGATATATCAACATGAAAATGCCGACATATCAGGTACTGACGAAATATCAACATGAAAATGCCGACATATCAAGTACTGACGAAATGTCAACAAGAAAATGCCGACATATCAAGTACTGACGATATATCAATAAGAAAATGCCGACCTATCAGGTACTGACGATATATCAACATGAAAATGCCGACATATCAAGTACTGACGATATATCAACATGAAAATGCCGACATATCAGGTACTGACGATATATCAACATGAAAATGCCGACATATCAAGTACTGACGATATATCAACATGAAAATGCCGACATATCAAGTACTGACGATATATCAACATGAAAATGCCGACATATCATGTACTGACGATATATCAACATGAAAATGCCGACATATCAAGTACTGACGAAATATCAACATGAAAATGCCGACATATCAGGTACTGACGATATATCAACATGAAAATGCCGACCTATCAGGTACTGACGATATATCAATAAGAAAATGCCGACATATCAAGTACTGACGATATATCAACATGAAAATGCCGACATATCAGGTACTGACGATATATCAATAAGAAAATGCCGACATATCAAGTACTGACGAAATATCAACATGAAAATGCCGACATATCAAGTACTGACGATATATCAACATGAAAATGCCGACATCTCAAGTACTGACGAAATGTCAACAAGAAAATGCCGACATATCAAGTACTGACGATATATCAACATGAAAATACCGACATATCAAGTACTGACGAAATATCAACATGAAAATGCCGACATATCAAGTACTGACGAAATGTCAACAAGAAAATGCCGACATATCAAGTACTGACGATATATCAATAAGAAAATGCCGACCTATCAGGTACTGACGATATATCAACATGAAAATGCCGACATATCAAGTACTGACGATATATCAATAAGAAAATGCCGACATATCAAGTACTGACGATATATCAACATGAAAATGCCGACATATCAGGTACTGACGATATATCAACATGAAAATGCCGACATATCAAGTACTGACGATATATCAACATGAAAATGCCGACATATCATGTACTGACGATATATCAATAAGAAAATGCCGACATATCAAGAACTGACGAAATATCAACAAGAAAATGCCGACATATCAGGTACTGACGAAATATCAACATGAAAATGCCGACATATCAGGTACTGACGATATATCAACATGAAAATGCCGACATATCAGGTACTGACGATATATCAACATGAAAATGCCGACATATCAGGTACTGACGAAATATCAACATGAAAATGCCGACATATCTGGTACTGACGATATATCAACATGAAAATGCCGACATATCAGGTACTGATGATATATCAACATGAAAATGCCGACATATCAGGTACTGACGATATATCAACATGAAAATGCCGACATATCAGGTACTGACGAAATATCAACATGAAAATGCCGACATATCAAGTACTGACGAAATGTCAACAAGAAAATGCCGACATATCAAGTACTGACGATATGTCAATAAGAAAATGCCGACCTATCAGGTACTGACGATATATCAACATGAAAATGCCGACATATCAAGTACTGACGATATATCAATAAGAAAATGCCGACATATGAAGTACTGACGATATATCAACATGAAAATGCCGACATATCAGGTACTGACGATATATCAATAAGAAAATGCCGACATATCAAGTACTGACGATATATCAACATGAAAATGCCGACATATCATGTACTGACGATATATCAACATGAAAATGCCGACATATCAAGTACTGACGATATATCAACATGAAAATGCCGACATATCAGGTACTGACGATATATCAATAAGAAAATGCCGACATATCAAGTACTGACGAAATATCAACATGAAAATGCCGACATATCAAGTACTGATGATATATCAACATGAAAATACCGACATATCAAGTATTGACGAAATATCAACATGAAAATGCCGACATATCAAGTACTGACGAAATGTCAACAAGAAAATGCCGACATATCAAGTACTGACGATATATCAAAAAGAAAATGCCGACCTATCAGGTACTGACGATATATCAACATGAAAATGCCGACATATCAAGTACTGACGATATATCAATAAGAAAATGCCGACATATCAAGTACTGACGATATATCAACATGAAAATGCCGACATATCAGGTACTGACGATATATCAACATGAAAATGCCGACATATCAAGTACTGACGATATATCAACATGAAAATGCCGACATATCATGTACTGACGATATATCAATAAGAAAATGCCGACATATCAAGTACTGACGAAATATCAACATGAAAATGCCGACATATCAGGTACTGACGATATATCAACATGAAAATGCCGACCTATCAGGTACTGACGATATATCAATAAGAAAATGCCGACATATCAAGTACTGACGATATATCAACATGAAAATGCCGACATATCAGGTACTGACGATATATCAATAAGAAAATGCCGACATATCAGGTACTGACGATATATCAACATGAAAATGCCGACGTATCAAGTACTGACGATATATCAACATGAAAATGCCGACATATCAAGTACTGACGAAATATCAACATGAAAATGCCGACATATCAAGTACTGACGATATATCAACATGAAAATGCCGACATATCAGGTACTGACGATATATCAATAAGAAAATGCCGACATATCAAGTACTGACGATATATCAACATGAAAATGCCGACATATCAGGTACTGACGATATATCAACATGAAAATGCCGACATATCAAGTACTGACGATATATCAACATGAAAATGCCGACATATCAAGTACTGACGATATATCAACATGAAAATGCCGACATATCAGGTACTGACGATATATCAATAAGAAAATGCCGACATATCAAGTACTGACGAAATATCAACATGAAAATGCCGACATATCAAGTACTGACGATATATCAACATGAAAATGCCGACATCTCAAGTACTGACGAAATGTCAACAAGAAAATGCCGACATATCAAGTACTGACGATATATCAACATGAAAATACCGACATATCAAGTACTGACGAAATATCAACATGAAAATGCCGACATATCAAGTACTGACGAAATGTCAACAAGAAAATGCCGACATATCAAGTACTGACGATATATCAATAAGAAAATGCCGACCTATCAGGTACTGACGAAATATCAACATGAAAATGCCGACATATCAAGTACTGACGATATATCAATAAGAAAATGCCGACCTATCAGGTACTGACGAAATATCAACATGAAAATGCCGACATATCAGGTACTGACGATATATCAGCATGAAAATGCCGACATATCAGGTACTGACGATATATCAACATGAAAATGCCGACATATCAGGTACTGACGATATATCAACATGAAAATGCCGACATATCAGGTACTGACGAAATATCAACATGAAAATGCCGACATATCAAGTACTGACGAAATGTCAACAAGAAAATGCCGACATATCAAGTACTGACGATATATCAATACGAAAATGCCGACCTATCAGGTACTGACGATATATCAACATGAAAATGCCGACATATCAAGTACTGACGATATATCAATAAGAAAATGCCGACATATCAAGTACTGACGATATATCAACATGAAAATGCCGACATATCAGGTACTGACGATATATCAACATGAAAATGCCGACATATCAAGTACTGACGATATATCAACATGAAAATGCCGACATATCATGTACTGACGATATATCAATAAGAAAATGCCGACATATCAAGTACTGACGAAATATCAACATGAAAATGCCGACATATCAGGTACTGACGATATATCAACATGAAAATGCCGACCTATCAGGTACTGACGATATATCAATAAGAAAATGCCGACATATCAAGTACTGACGATATATCAACATGAAAATGCCGACATATCAGGTACTGACGATATATCAATAAGAAAATGCCGACATATCAGGTACTGACGATATATCAACATGAAAATGCCGACATATCAAGTACTGACGATATATCAACATGAAAATGCCGACATATCAAGTACTGACGAAATATCAACATGAAAATGCTGACATATCAAGTACTGACGATATATCAACATGAAAATGCCGACATATCAGGTACTGACGATATATCAATAAGAAAATGCCGACATATCAAGTACTGACGATATATCAACATGAAAATGCCGACATATCAGGTACTGACGATATATCAACATGAAAATGCCGACATATCAAGTACTGACGATATATCAACATGAAAATGCCGACATATCAAGTACTGACGATATATCAACATGAAAATGCCGACCTATCAGGTACTGACGATATATCAATAAGAAAATGCCGACATATCAAGTACTGACGAAATGTCAACATGAAAATGCCGACATATCAAGTACTGACGAAATGTCAATAAGAAAATGCCGACATATCAGGTACTGACGATATATCAACATGAAAATGCCGACATGTCAGGTACTGACGAAATATCAACATGAAAATGCCGACATATCAGGTACTGACGATATATCAACATGAAAATGCCGACATATCAGGTACTGACGATATATCAACATGAAAATGCCGACATATCAGGTACTGACGAAATATCAACATGAAAATGCCGACATATCAGGTACCGACGAAATATCAACATGAAAATGCCGACATTTCAGGTACTGACGATATATCAACATGAAAATGCCGACATATCAGGTACTGACGAAATATCAACAAGAAAATGCCGACATATCAGGTACTGACGAAATATCAACATGAAAATGCCGACATATCAGGTACTGACGATATATCAACATGAAAATGCCGACATATCAGGTACTGACGATATATCAACATGAAAATGCCGACATATCAGGTACTGACGAAATATCAACATGAAAATGCCGACATATCTGGTACTGACGATATATCAACATGAAAATGCCGACATATCAGGTACTGACGATATATCAACATGAAAATGCCGACATATCAGGTACTGACGATATATCAACATGAAAATGCCGACATATCAGGTACTGACGAAATATCAACATGAAAATGCCGACATATCAAGTACTGACGAAATGTCAACAAGAAAATGCCGACCTATCAGGTACTGACGATATATCAACATGAAAATGCCGACATATCAAGTACTGACGATATATCAATAAGAAAATGCCGACATATCAAGTACTGACGATATATCAACATGAAAATGCCGACATATCAGGTACTGACGATATATCAATAAGAAAATGCCGACATATCAAGTACTGACGATATATCAACATGAAAATGCCGACATATCAGGTACTGACGATATATCAACATGAAAATGCCGACATATCAAGTACTGACGATATATCAACATGAAAATGCCGACATATCAGGTACTGACGATATATCAACATGAAAATGCCGACATATCAGGTACTGACGATATATCAACATGAAAATGCCGACATATCAGGTACTGACGAAATATCAACATGAAAATGCCGACATATCAAGTACTGACGAAATGTCAACAAGAAAATGCCGACATATCAAGTACTGACGATATGTCAATAAGAAAATGCCGACCTATCAGGTACTGACGATATATCAACATGAAAATGCCGACATATCAGGTACTGACGATATATCAACATGAAAATGCCGACATATCAAGTACTGACGATATATCAACATGAAAATGCCGACATATCATGTACTGACGATATATCAATAAGAAAATGCCGACATATCAAGAACTGACGAAATATCAACAAGAAAATGCCGACATATCAGGTACTGACGAAATATCAACATGAAAATGCCGACATATCAGGTACTGACGATATATCAACATGAAAATGCCGACATATCAGGTACTGACGATATATCAACATGAAAATGCCGACATATCAGGTACTGACGAAATATCAACATGAAAATGCCGACATATCTGGTACTGACGATATATCAACATGAAAATGCCGACATATCAGGTACTGACGATATATCAACATGAAAATGCCGACATATCAGGTACTGACGATATATCAACATGAAAATGCCGACATATCAGGTATTGACGAAATATCAACATGAAAATGCCGACATATCAAGTACTGACGAAATGTCAACAAGAAAATGCCGACATATCAAGTACTGACGATATGTCAATAAGAAAATGCCGACCTATCAGGTACTGACGATATATCAACATGAAAATGCCGACATATCAAGTACTGACGATATATCAATAAGAAAATGCCGACATATGAAGTACTGACGATATATCAACATGAAAATGCCGACATATCAGGTACTGACGATATATCAATAAGAAAATGCCGACATATCAAGTACTGACGATATATCAACATGAAAATGCCGACATATCATGTACTGACGATATATCAACATGAAAATGCCGACATATCAAGTACTGACGATATATCAACATGAAAATGCCGACATATCAGGTACTGACGATATATCAATAAGAAAATGCCGACATATCAAGTACTGACGAAATATCAACATGAAAATGCCGACATATCAAGTACTGATGATATATCAACATGAAAATACCGACATATCAAGTATTGACGAAATATCAACATGAAAATGCCGACATATCAAGTACTGACGAAATGTCAACAAGAAAATGCCGACATATCAAGTACTGACGATATATCAAAAAGAAAATGCCGACCTATCAGGTACTGACGATATATCAACATGAAAATGCCGACATATCAAGTACTGACGATATATCAATAAGAAAATGCCGACATATCAAGTACTGACGATATATCAACATGAAAATGCCGACATATCAGGTACTGACGATATATCAACATGAAAATGCCGACATATCAAGTACTGACGATATATCAACATGAAAATGCCGACATATCATGTACTGACGATATATCAATAAGAAAATGCCGACATATCAAGTACTGACGAAATATCAACATGAAAATGCCGACATATCAGGTACTGACGATATATCAACATGAAAATGCCGACCTATCAGGTACTGACGATATATCAATAAGAAAATGCCGACATATCAAGTACTGACGATATATCAACATGAAAATGCCGACATATCAGGTACTGACGATATATCAATAAGAAAATGCCGACATATCAGGTACTGACGATATATCAACATGAAAATGCCGACGTATCAAGTACTGACGATATATCAACATGAAAATGCCGACATATCAAGTACTGACGAAATATCAACATGAAAATGCCGACATATCAAGTACTGACGATATATCAACATGAAAATGCCGACATATCAGGTACTGACGATATATCAATAAGAAAATGCCGACATATCAAGTACTGACGATATATCAACATGAAAATGCCGACATATCAGGTACTGACGAAATATCAACATGAAAATGCCGACATATCAGGTACCGACGAAATATCAACATGAAAATGCCGACATTTCAGGTACTGACGATATATCAACATGAAAATGCCGACATATCAGGTACTGACGAAATATCAACAAGAAAATGCCGACATATCAGGTACTGACGAAATATCAACATGAAAATGCCGACATATCAGGTACTGACGATATATCAACATGAAAATGCCGACATATCAGGTACTGACGATATATCAACATGAAAATGCCGACATATCAGGTACTGACGAAATATCAACATGAAAATGCCGACATATCTGGTACTGACGATATATCAACATGAAAATGCCGACATATCAGGTACTGACGATATATCAACATGAAAATGCCGACATATCAGGTACTGACGATATATCAACATGAAAATGCCGACATATCAGGTACTGACGAAATATCAACATGAAAATGCCGACATATCAAGTACTGACGAAATGTCAACAAGAAAATGCCGACCTATCAGGTACTGACGATATATCAACATGAAAATGCCGACATATCAAGTACTGACGATATATCAATAAGAAAATGCCGACATATCAAGTACTGACGATATATCAACATGAAAATGCCGACATATCAGGTACTGACGATATATCAATAAGAAAATGCCGACATATCAAGTACTGACGATATATCAACATGAAAATGCCGACATATCAGGTACTGACGATATATCAACATGAAAATGCCGACATATCAAGTACTGACGATATATCAACATGAAAATGCCGACATATCAGGTACTGACGATATATCAACATGAAAATGCCGACATATCAGGTACTGACGATATATCAACATGAAAATGCCGACATATCAGGTACTGACGAAATATCAACATGAAAATGCCGACATATCAAGTACTGACGAAATGTCAACAAGAAAATGCCGACATATCAAGTACTGACGATATGTCAATAAGAAAATGCCGACCTATCAGGTACTGACGATATATCAACATGAAAATGCCGACATATCAGGTACTGACGATATATCAACATGAAAATGCCGACATATCAAGTACTGACGATATATCAACATGAAAATGCCGACATATCATGTACTGACGATATATCAATAAGAAAATGCCGACATATCAAGAACTGACGAAATATCAACAAGAAAATGCCGACATATCAGGTACTGACGAAATATCAACATGAAAATGCCGACATATCAGGTACTGACGATATATCAACATGAAAATGCCGACATATCAGGTACTGACGATATATCAACATGAAAATGCCGACATATCAGGTACTGACGAAATATCAACATGAAAATGCCGACATATCTGGTACTGACGATATATCAACATGAAAATGCCGACATATCAGGTACTGACGATATATCAACATGAAAATGCCGACATATCAGGTACTGACGATATATCAACATGAAAATGCCGACATATCAGGTATTGACGAAATATCAACATGAAAATGCCGACATATCAAGTACTGACGAAATGTCAACAAGAAAATGCCGACATATCAAGTACTGACGATATGTCAATAAGAAAATGCCGACCTATCAGGTACTGACGATATATCAACATGAAAATGCCGACATATCAAGTACTGACGATATATCAATAAGAAAATGCCGACATATGAAGTACTGACGATATATCAACATGAAAATGCCGACATATCAGGTACTGACGATATATCAATAAGAAAATGCCGACATATCAAGTACTGACGATATATCAACATGAAAATGCCGACATATCATGTACTGACGATATATCAACATGAAAATGCCGACATATCAAGTACTGACGATATATCAACATGAAAATGCCGACATATCAGGTACTGACGATATATCAATAAGAAAATGCCGACATATCAAGTACTGACGAAATATCAACATGAAAATGCCGACATATCAAGTACTGATGATATATCAACATGAAAATACCGACATATCAAGTATTGACGAAATATCAACATGAAAATGCCGACATATCAAGTACTGACGAAATGTCAACAAGAAAATGCCGACATATCAAGTACTGACGATATATCAAAAAGAAAATGCCGACCTATCAGGTACTGACGATATATCAACATGAAAATGCCGACATATCAAGTACTGACGATATATCAATAAGAAAATGCCGACATATCAAGTACTGACGATATATCAACATGAAAATGCCGACATATCAGGTACTGACGATATATCAACATGAAAATGCCGACATATCAAGTACTGACGATATATCAACATGAAAATGCCGACATATCATGTACTGACGATATATCAATAAGAAAATGCCGACATATCAAGTACTGACGAAATATCAACATGAAAATGCCGACATATCAGGTACTGACGATATATCAACATGAAAATGCCGACCTATCAGGTACTGACGATATATCAATAAGAAAATGCCGACATATCAAGTACTGACGATATATCAACATGAAAATGCCAACATATCAGGTACTGACGATATATCAATAAGAAAATGCCGACATATCAGGTACTGACGATATATCAACATGAAAATGCCGACGTATCAAGTACTGACGATATATCAACATGAAAATGCCGACATATCAAGTACTGACGAAATATCAACATGAAAATGCCGACATATCAAGTACTGACGATATATCAACATGAAAATGCCGACATATCAGGTACTGACGATATATCAATAAGAAAATGCCGACATATCAAGTACTGACGATATATCAACATGAAAATGCCGACATATCAGGTACTGACGATATATCAACATGAAAATGCCGACATATCAAGTACTGACGATATATCAACATGAAAATGCCGACATATCAAGTACTGACGATATATCAACATGAAAATGCCGACATATCAGGTACTGACGATATATCAATAAGAAAATGCCGACATATCAAGTACTGACGAAATATCAACATGAAAATGCCGACATATCAAGTACTGACGATATATCAACATGAAAATGCCGACATCTCAAGTACTGACGAAATGTCAACAAGAAAATGCCGACATATCAAGTACTGACGATATATCAACATGAAAATACCGACATATCAAGTACTGACGAAATATCAACATGAAAATGCCGACATATCAAGTACTGACGAAATGTCAACAAGAAAATGCCGACATATCAAGTACTGAAGATATATCAATAAGAAAATGCCGACCTATCAGGTACTGACGAAATATCAACATGAAAATGCCGACATATCAAGTACTGACGATATATCAATAAGAAAATGCCGACCTATCAGGTACTGACGAAATATCAACATGAAAATGCCGACATATCAGGTACTGACGATATATCAACATGAAAATGCCGACATATCAGGTACTGACGATATATCAACATGAAAATGCCGACATATCAGGTACTGACGATATATCAACATGAAAATGCCGACATATCAGGTACTGACGAAATATCAACATGAAAATGCCGACATATCAAGTACTGACGAAATGTCAACAAGAAAATGCCGACATATCAAGTACTGACGATATATCAATACGAAAATGCCGACCTATCAGGTACTGACGATATATCAACATGAAAATGCCGACATATCAAGTACTGACGATATATCAATAAGAAAATGCCGACATATCAAGTACTGACGATATATCAACATGAAAATGCCGACATATCAGGTACTGACGATATATCAACATGAAAATGCCGACATATCAAGTACTGACGATATATCAACATGAAAATGCCGACATATCATGTACTGACGATATATCAATAAGAAAATGCCGACATATCAAGTACTGACGAAATATCAACATGAAAATGCCGACATATCAGGTACTGACGATATATCAACATGAAAATGCCGACCTATCAGGTACTGACGATATATCAATAAGAAAATGCCGACATATCAAGTACTGACGATATATCAACATGAAAATGCCGACATATCAGGTACTGACGATATATCAATAAGAAAATGCCGACATATCAGGTACTGACGATATATCAACATGAAAATGCCGACATATCAAGTACTGACGATATATCAACATGAAAATGCCGACATATCAAGTACTGACGAAATATCAACATGAAAATGCTGACATATCAAGTACTGACGATATATCAACATGAAAATGCCGACATATCAGGTACTGACGATATATCAATAAGAAAATGCCGACATATCAAGTACTGACGATATATCAACATGAAAATGCCGACATATCAGGTACTGACGATATATCAACATGAAAATGCCGACATATCAAGTACTGACGATATATCAACATGAAAATGCCGACATATCAAGTACTGACGATATATCAACATGAAAATGCCGACCTATCAGGTACTGACGATATATCAATAAGAAAATGCCGACATATCAAGTACTGACGAAATGTCAACATGAAAATGCCGACATATCAAGTACTGACGAAATGTCAATAAGAAAATGCCGACATATCAGGTACTGACGATATATCAACATGAAAATGCCGACATATCAGGTACTGACGATATATCAACATGAAAATGCCGACATGTCAGGTACTGACGAAATATCAACATGAAAATGCCGACATATCAGGTACTGACGATATATCAACATGAAAATGCCGACATATCAGGTACTGACGATATATCAACATGAAAATGCCGACATATCAGGTACTGACGAAATATCAACATGAAAATGCCGACATATCAGGTACCGACGAAATATCAACATGAAAATGCCGACATTTCAGGTACTGACGATATATCAACATGAAAATGCCGACATATCAGGTACTGACGAAATATCAACAAGAAAATGCCGACATATCAGGTACTGACGAAATATCAACATGAAAATGCCGACATATCAGGTACTGACGATATATCAACATGAAAATGCCGACATATCAGGTACTGACGATATATCAACATGAAAATGCCGACATATCAGGTACTGACGAAATATCAACATGAAAATGCCGACATATCTGGTACAGACGATATATCAACATGAAAATGCCGACATATCAGGTACTGACGATATATCAACATGAAAATGCCGACATATCAGGTACTGACGATATATCAACATGAAAATGCCGACATATCAGGTACTGACGAAATATCAACATGAAAATGCCGACATATCAAGTACTGACGAAATGTCAACAAGAAAATGCCGACCTATCAGGTACTGACGATATATCAACATGAAAATGCCGACATATCAAGTACTGACGATATATCAATAAGAAAATGCCGACATATCAAGTACTGACGATATATCAACATGAAAATGCCGACATATCAGGTACTGACGATATATCAATAAGAAAATGCTGACATATCAAGTACTGACGATATATCAACATGAAAATGCCGACATATCAGGTACTGACGATATATCAACATGAAAATGCCGACATATCAAGTACTGACGATATATCAACATGAAAATGCCGACATATCAGGTACTGACGATATATCAACATGAAAATGCCGACATATCAGGTACTGACGATATATCAACATGAAAATGCCGACATATCAGGTACTGACGAAATATCAACATGAAAATGCCGACATATCAAGTACTGACGAAATGTCAACAAGAAAATGCCGACATATCAAGTACTGACGATATGTCAATAAGAAAATGCCGACCTATCAGGTACTGACGATATATCAACATGAAAATGCCGACATATCAAGTACTGACGATATATCAATAAGAAAATGCCGACATATGAAGTACTGACGATATATCAACATGAAAATGCCGACATATCAGGTACTGACGATATATCAATAAGAAAATGCCGACATATCAAGTACTGACGATATATCAACATGAAAATGCCGACATATCATGTACTGATGATATATCAACATGAAAATGCCGACATATCAAGTACTGACGATATATCAACATGAAAATGCCGACATATCAGGTACTGACGATATATCAATAAGAAAATGCCGACATATCAAGTACTGACGAAATATCAACATGAAAATGCCGACATATCAAGTACTGATGATATATCAACATGAAAATACCGACATATCAAGTATTGACGAAATATCAACATGAAAATGCCGACATATCAAGTACTGACGAAATGTCAACAAGAAAATGCCGACATATCAAGTACTGACGATATATCAAAAAGAAAATGCCGACCTATCAGGTACTGACGATATATCAACATGAAAATGCCGACATATCAAGTACTGACGATATATCAATAAGAAAATGCCGACATATCAAGTACTGACGATATATCAACATGAAAATGCCGACATATCAGGTACTGACGATATATCAACATGAAAATGCCGACATATCAAGTACTGACGATATATCAACATGAAAATGCCGACATATCATGTACTGACGATATATCAATAAGAAAATGCCGACATATCAAGTACTGACGAAATATCAACATGAAAATGCCGACATATCAGGTACTGACGATATATCAACATGAAAATGCCGACCTATCAGGTACTGACGATATATCAATAAGAAAATGCCGACATATCAAGTACTGACGATATATCAACATGAAAATGCCGACATATCAGGTACTGACGATATATCAATAAGAAAATGCCGACATATCAGGTACTGACGATATATCAACATGAAAATGCCGACGTATCAAGTACTGACGATATATCAACATGAAAATGCCGACATATCAAGTACTGACGAAATATCAACATGAAAATGCCGACATATCAAGTACTGACGATATATCAACATGAAAATGCCGACATATCAGGTACTGACGATATATCAATAAGAAAATGCCGACATATCAAGTACTGACGATATATCAACATGAAAATGCCGACATATCAGGTACTGACGATATATCAACATGAAAATGCCGACATATCAAGTACTGACGATATATCAACATGAAAATGCCGACATATCAAGTACTGACGATATATCAACATGAAAATGCCGACATATCAGGTACTGACGATATATCAATAAGAAAATGCCGACATATCAAGTACTGACGAAATATCAACATGAAAATGCCGACATATCAAGTACTGACGATATATCAACATGAAAATGCCGACATCTCAAGTACTGACGAAATGTCAACAAGAAAATGCCGACATATCAAGTACTGACGATATATCAACATGAAAATACCGACATATCAAGTACTGACGAAATATCAACATGAAAATGCCGACATATCAAGTACTGACGAAATGTCAACAAGAAAATGCCGACATATCAAGTACTGACGATATATCAATAAGAAAATGCCGACCTATCAGGTACTGACGAAATATCAACATGAAAATGCCGACATATCAAGTACTGACGATATATCAATAAGAAAATGCCGACCTATCAGGTACTGACGAAATATCAACATGAAAATGCCGACATATCAGGTACTGACGATATATCAACATGAAAATGCCGACATATCAGGTACTGACGATATATCAACATGAAAATGCCGACATATCAGGTACTGACGATATATCAACATGAAAATGCCGACATATCAGGTACTGACGAAATATCAACATGAAAATGCCGACATATCAAGTACTGACGAAATGTCAACAAGAAAATGCCGACATATCAAGTACTGACGATATATCAATACGAAAATGCCGACCTATCAGGTACTGACGATATATCAACATGAAAATGCTGACATATCAAGTACTGACGATATATCAATAAGAAAATGCCGACATATCAAGTACTGACGATATATCAACATGAAAATGCCGACATATCAGGTACTGACGATATATCAACATGAAAATGCCGACATATCAAGTACTGACGATATATCAACATGAAAATGCCGACATATCATGTACTGACGATATATCAATAAGAAAATGCCGACATATCAAGTACTGACGAAATATCAACATGAAAATGCCGACATATCAGGTACTGACGATATATCAACATGAAAATGCCGACCTATCAGGTACTGACGATATATCAATAAGAAAATGCCGACATATCAAGTACTGACGATATATCAACATGAAAATGCCGACATATCAGGTACTGACGATATATCAATAAGAAAATGCCGACATATCAGGTACTGACGATATATCAACATGAAAATGCCGACATATCAAGTACTGACGATATATCAACATGAAAATGCCGACATATCAAGTACTGACGAAATATCAACATGAAAATGCTGACATATCAAGTACTGACGATATATCAACATGAAAATGCCGACATATCAGGTACTGACGATATATCAATAAGAAAATGCCGACATATCAAGTACTGACGATATATCAACATGAAAATGCCGACATATCAGGTACTGACGATATATCAACATGAAAATGCCGACATATCAAGTACTGACGATATATCAACATGAAAATGCCGACATATCAAGTACTGACGATATATCAACATGAAAATGCCGACCTATCAGGTACTGACGATATATCAATAAGAAAATGCCGACATATCAAGTACTGACGAAATGTCAACATGAAAATGCCGACATATCAAGTACTGACGAAATGTCAATAAGAAAATGCCGACATATCAGGTACTGACGATATATCAACATGAAAATGCCGACATATCAGGTACTGACGATATATCAACATGAAAATGCCGACATGTCAGGTACTGACGAAATATCAACATGAAAATGCCGACATATCAGGTACTGACGATATATCAACATGAAAATGCCGACATATCAGGTACTGACGATATATCAACATGAAAATGCCGACATATCAGGTACTGACGAAATATCAACATGAAAATGCCGACATATCAGGTACCGACGAAATATCAACATGAAAATGCCGACATTTCAGGTACTGACGATATATCAACATGAAAATGCCGACATATCAGGTACTGACGAAATATCAACAAGAAAATGCCGACATATCAGGTACTGACGAAATATCAACATGAAAATGCCGACATATCAGGTACTGACGATATATCAACATGAAAATGCCGACATATCAGGTACTGACGATATATCAACATGAAAATGCCGACATATCAGGTACTGACGAAATATCAACATGAAAATGCCGACATATCTGGTACTGACGATATATCAACATGAAAATGCCGACATATCAGGTACTGACGATATATCAACATGAAAATGCCGACATATCAGGTACTGACGATATATCAACATGAAAATGCCGACATATCAGGTACTGACGAAATATCAACATGAAAATGCCGACATATCAAGTACTGACGAAATGTCAACAAGAAAATGCCGACCTATCAGGTACTGACGATATATCAACATGAAAATGCCGACATATCAAGTACTGACGATATATCAATAAGAAAATGCCGACATATCAAGTACTGACGATATATCAACATGAAAATGCCGACATATCAGGTACTGACGATATATCAATAAGAAAATGCCGACATATCAAGTACTGACGATATATCAACATGAAAATGCCGACATATCAGGTACTGACGATATATCAACATGAAAATGCCGACATATCAAGTACTGACGATATATCAACATGAAAATGCCGACATATCAGGTACTGACGATATATCAATAAGAAAATGCCGACATATCAAGTACTGACGAAATATCAACATGAAAATGCCGACATATCAAGTACTGACGATATATCAACATGAAAATACCGACATATCAAGTACTGACGAAATATCAACATGAAAATGCCGACATATCAAGTACTGACGAAATGTCAACAAGAAAATGCCGACATATCAAGTACTGACGATATATCAATAAGAAAATGCCGACCTATCAGGTACTGACGAAATATCAACATGAAAATGCCGACATATCAAGTACTGACGATATATAAATAAGAAAATGCCGACCTATCAGGTACTGACGAAATATCAACATGAAAATGCCGACATATCAGGTACTGACGATATATCAACATGAAAATGCCGACATATCAGGTACTGACGATATATCAACATGAAAATGCCGACATATCAGGTACTGACGATATATCAACATGAAAATGCCGACATATCAGGTACTGACGAAATATCAACATGAAAATGCCGACATATCAAGTACTGACGAAATGTCAACAAGAAAATGCCGACATATCAAGTACTGACGATATATCAATAAGAAAATGCCGACCTATCAGGTACTGACGATATATCAACATGAAAATGCCGACATATCAAGTACTGACGATATATCAATAAGAAAATGCCGACATATCAAGTACTGACGATATATCAACATGAAAATGCCGACATATCAGGTACTGACGATATATCAACATGAAAATGCCGACATATCAAGTACTGACGATATATCAACATGAAAATGCCGACATATCATGAACTGACGATATATCAATAAGAAAATGCCGACATATCAAGTACTGACGAAATATCAACATGAAAATGCCGACATATCAGGTACTGATGATATATCAACATGAAAATGCCGACCTATCAGGTACTGACGATATATCAATAAGAAAATGCCGACATATCAAGTACTGACGATATATCAACATGAAAATGCCGACATATCAGGTACTGACGATACATCAATAAGAAATTGCCGACATATCAGGTACTGACGATATATCAACATGAAAATGCCGACATATCAGGTACTGACGATATATCAACATGAAAATGCCGACATATCAAGTACTGACGAAATATCAACATGAAAATGCCGACATATCAAGTACTGACGATATATCAACATGAAAATGCCGACATATCAGGTACTGACGATATATCAATAAGAAAATGCCGACATATCAAGTACTGACGATATATCAACATGAAAATGCCGACATATCAGGTACTGACGATATATCAACATGAAAATGCCGACATATCAAGTACTGACGATATATCAACATGAAAATGCCGACATATCAAGTACTGACGATATATCAACATGAAAATGCCGACCTATCAGGTACTGACGATATATCAATAAGAAAATGCCGACATATCAAGTACTGACGATATATCAATAAGAAAATGCCGACATATCAAGTACTGATGATATATCAACATGAAAATGCCGACATATCAAGTACTGACGATATATCAACATGAAAATGCCGACATATCAAGTACTGACGATATATCAATAAGAAAATGCCGACATATCAAGTACTGACGATATATCAACATGAAAATGCCAACATATCAAGTACTGACGATATATCAATAAGAAAATGCCGACATATCAAGTACTGACGATATATCAACATGAAAATGCCGACATATCAGGTACTGACGATATATCAACATGAAAATGCCGACATATCAGGTACTGACGATATATCAACATGAAAATGCCGACATATCAAGTACTGACGAAATGTCAACATGAAAATGCCGACATATCAAGTACTGACAAAATGTCAATAAGAAAATGCCGACCTATCAGGTACTGACGAAATATCAACATGAAAATGCCGACATATCAAGTACTGACGATATATCAACATGAAAATGCCGACATATCAGGTACTGACGATATATCAACATGAAAATGCCGACATATCAGGTACTGACGATATATCAATAAGAAAATGCCGACATATCAAGTATTGACGATATATCAACATGAAAATGCCGACATATCAGGTACTGACGATATATCAACATGAAAATGCCGACATATCAGGTACTGACGATATATCAACATGAAAATGCCGACATATCAAGTACTGACGAAATGTCAACATGAAAATGCCGACATATCAAGTACTGACGAAATGTCAATAAGAAAATGCCGACCTATCAGGTAATGACGAAATATCAACATGAAAATGCCGACCTATCAGGTACTGACGATATATCAATAAGAAAATGCCGACATATCAAGTACTGACGATATATCAACATGAAAATGCCGACATATCAAGTACTGACGAAATGTCAACATGAAAATGCTGACATATCAGGTACTGACGAAATATCAACAAGAAAATGCCGACATTTCAAGTACTGACGAAATGTCAACATGAAAATGCCGACATATCAGGTACTGACGAAATATCAACATGAAAATGCCGACATATCAGGTACAGACGAAATATCAACATGAAAATGCCGACATATCAGGTACAGACGAAATATCAACATGAAAATGCCGACATATCAGGTACAGACGAAATATCAACATGAAAATGCCGACATATCAGGTACTGACGAAATATCAACAAGAAAATGCCGACCTATCAGGTACTGACGAAATATCAACATGAAAATGCCGACATATCAGGTACAGACGAAATATCAACATGGAAATGCCGACATATCAAGTACTGACGAAATATCAACATGACAATGCCGACCTGTCAGGTACTGACGAAATATCAACATGAAAATGCTGACATATCAGGTACTGACGAAATATCAACATGAAAATGCCGACATATCAGGTACTGACGAAATATCAACATGAAAATGCCGACCTATCAGGTACTGACGAAATATCAACATGAAAATGCCGACATATCAGGTACTGACGAAATATCAACAAGAAAATGCCGACATATCAAGTACTGACGAAATATCAACATGAAAATGCCGACATATCAGGTACTGACGAAATATCAACATGAAAATGCCGACATATCAGGTACTGACGAAATATCAACAAGAAAATGCCGACATATCAAGTACTGACGAAATGTCAACAAGAAAATGCCGACCTATCAGGTACTGACGAAATGTCAACATGAAAATGCCGACCTATCAGGTACTGACGAAATATCAACATGAAAATGCCGACCTATCAGGTACTGACGAAATATCAACATGAAAATGCCGACATATCAGGTACTGACGAAATATCAACAAGAAAATGCCGACATATCAAGTACTGAGGAAATGTCAACAAGAAAATGCCGACCTATCAGGTACTGACGAAATATCAACATGAAAATGCCGACATATCAAGAACTGACGATATATCAACATGAAAATGCCGACATATCGGGTACTGACGATATATCAACATGAAAATGCCGACATATCAGGTACTGACGATATATCAACATGAAAATGCCGACATATCAGGTACTGACGATATATCAACATGAAAATGCCGACATATCAAGTACTGACGATATATCAACATGAAAATGCCGACATATCAGGTACTGACGATATATCAACAAGAAAATGCCGACCTATCAGGTACTGACGAAATATCAACATGAAAATGCCGACATATCAAGTACTGACGATATATCAACATGAAAATGCCGACATATCAAGTACTGACGATATATATACATGAAAATGCCGACATATCAGGTACTGACGATATATCAACATGAAAATGCCGACATATCAAGTACTGACGAAATGTCAACAAGAAAATGCCGACCTATCAGGTACTGACGAAATATCAACATGAAAATGCCGACCTATCAGGTACTGACGAAATATCAACATGAAAATGCCGACATATCAGGTACTGACGAAATATCAACAAGAAAATGCCGACATATCAAGTACTGACGAAATGTCAACAAGAAAATGCCGACATATCAAGTACTGACGAAATGTCAACAAGAAAATGCCGACCTATCAGGTACTGACGAAATATCAACAAGAAAATGCCGACATATCAAGTACTGACGAAATGTCAACAAGAAAATGCCGACCTATCAGGTACTGACGAAATATCAACATGAAAATGCCGACATATCAAGTACTGACGAAATGTCAACATGAAAATGCCGACATATCAAGTACTGACGAAATATCAACATGAAAATGCCGACATATCAGGTACTGACGAAATATCAACAAGAAAATGCCGACATATCAGGTACTGACGAAATATCAACATGAAAATGCCGACATATCAGGTACTGACGATATATCAACATGAAAATGCCGACATATCAGGTACTGACGATATATCAACATGAAAATGCCGACATATCAGGTACTGACGAAATATCAACATGACAATGCCGACATATCTGGTACTGACGATATATCAACATGAAAATGCCGACATATCAGGTACTGACGATATATCAACATGAAAATGCCGACATATCAGGTACTGACGATATATCAACATGAAAATGCCGACATATCAGGTACTGACGAAATATCAACATGAAAATGCCGACATATCAAGTACTGACGAAATGTCAACAAGAAAATGCCGACATATCAAGTACTGACGATATATCAATAAGAAAATGCCGACCTATCAGGTACTGACGATATATCAACATGAAAATGCCGACATATCAAGTACTGACGATATATCAATAAGAAAATGCCGACATATCAAGTACTGACGATATATCAACATGAAAATGCCGACATATCAGGTACTGACGATATATCAATAAGAAAATGCCGACATATCAAGTACTGACGATATATCAACATGAAAATGCCGACATATCAGGTACTGACGATATATCAGCATGAAAATGCCGACATATCAAGTACTGACGATATATCAACATGAAAATGCCGACATATCAGGTGCTGACGATATATCAATAAGAAAATGCCGACATATCAAGTACTGACGAAATATCAACATGAAAATGCCGACATATCAAGTACTGACGATATATCAACATGAAAATGCCGACATATCAAGTACTGACGAAATGTCAACAAGAAAATGCCGACATATCAAGTACTGACGATATATCAACAAGAAAATGCCGACATATCAAGTACTGACGAAATATCAACATGAAAATGCCGACATATCAAGTACTGACGAAATGTCAACAAGAAAATGCCGACATATCAAGTACTCACGATATATCAATAAGAAAATGCCGACCTATCAGGTACTGACGAAATATCAACATGAAAATGCCGACATATCAAGTACTGACGATATATCAATAAGAAAATGCCGACCTATCAGGTACTGACGAAATATCAACATGAAAATGCCGACATATCAGGTACTGACGATATATCAACATGAAAATGCCGACATATCAGGTACTGACGATATATCAACATGAAAATGCCGACATATCAGGTACTGACGATATATCAACATGAAAATGCCGACATATCAGGTACTGACGAAATATCAACATGAAAATGCCGACATATCAAGTACTGACGAAATGTCAACAAGAAAATGCCGACATATCAAGTACTGACGATATATCAATAAGAAAATGCCGACCTATCAGGTACTGACGATATATCAACATGAAAATGCCGACATATCAAGTACTGACGATATATCAATAAGAAAATGCCGACATATCAAGTACTGACGATATATCAACATGAAAATGCTGACATATCAGGTACTGACGATATATCAACATGAAAATGCCGACATATCAAGTACTGACGATATATCAACATGAAAATGCCGACATATCATGTACTGACGATATATCAATAAGAAAATGCCGACATATCAAGTACTGACGAAATATCAACATGAAAATGCCGACATATCAGGTACTGACGATATATCAACATGAAAATGCCGACCTATCAGGTACTGACGATATATCAATAAGAAAATGCCGACATATCAAGTACTGACGAAATATCAACATGAAAATGCCGACATATCAGGTACTGACGATATATCAACATGAAAATGCCGACATATCAGGTACTGACGATATATCAACATGAAAATGCCGACATATCAGGTACTGACGATATATCAACATGAAAATGCCGACATATCAGGTACTGACGAAATATCAACATGAAAATGCCGACATATCAAGTACTGACGAAATGTCAACAAGAAAATGCCGACATATCAAGTACTGACGATATATCAATAAGAAAATGCCGACCTATCAGGTACTGACGATATATCAACATGAAAATGCCGACATATCAAGTACTGACGATATATCAATAAGAAAATGCCGACATATCAAGTACTGACGATATATCAACATGAAAATGCTGACATATCAGGTACTGACGATATATCAACATGAAAATGCCGACATATCAAGTACTGACGATATATCAACATGAAAATGCCGACATATCATGTACTGACGATATATCAATAAGAAAATGCCGACATATCAAGTACTGACGAAATATCAACATGAAAATGCCGACATATCAGGTACTGACTATATATCAACATGAAAATGCCGACCTATCAGGTACTGACGATATATCAATAAGAAAATGCCGACATATCAAGTACTGACGATATATCAACATGAAAATGCCAACATATCAGGTACTGACGATATATCAATAAGAAAATGCCGACATATCAGGTACTGACGATATATCAACATGAAAATGCCGACATATCAGGTACTGACGATATATCAATAAGAAAATGCCGACATATCAAGTACTGACGATATATCAACATGAAAATGCCGACATATCAGGTACTGACGATATATCAACATGAAAATGCCGACATATCAAGTACTGACGATATATCAACATGAAAATGCCGACATATCAAGTACTGACGATATATCAACATGAAAATGCCGACCTATCAGCTACTGACGATATATCAATAAGAAAATGCCGACATATCAAGTACTGACGAAATGTCAACATGAAAATGCCGACATATCAAGTACTGACGAAATGTCAATAAGAAAATGCCGACATATCAGGTACTGACGATATATCAACATGAAAATGCCGACATATCAGGTACTGACGATATATCAACATGAAAATGCCGACATATCAGGTACTGACTATATATCAACATGAAAATGCCGACATATCAGGTACTGACGAAATATCAACATGAAAATGCCGACATATCAGGTACTGACGAAATATCAACATGAAAATGCCGACATTTCAGGTACTGACGATATATCAACATGAAAATGCCGACATATCAGGTACTGACGATATATCAATAAGAAAATGCCGACATATCAAGTACTGACGATATATCAACATGAAAATGCCGACATATCAAGTACTGACGATATATCAACATGAAAATGCCGACATATCAGGTACTGACGATATATCAATAAGAAAATGCCGACATATCAAGTACTGATGATATATCAACATGAAAATGCCGACATATCAGGTACTGACGATATATCAATAAGAAAATGCCGACATATCAAGTACTGACGAAATATCAACATGAAAATGCCGACATATCAAGTACTGACGAAATATCAACATGAAAATGCCGACATATCAAGTACTGACGATATATCAACATGAAAATGCCGACATATCAAATACTGACGAAATGTCAACAAGAAAATGCCGACATATCAAGTACTGACGATATATCAACAAGAAAATGCCGACATATCAAGTACTGACGAAATATCAACATGAAAATGCCGACATATCAAGTACTGACGAAATGTCAACATGAAAATGCCGACATATCAAGTACTGACGATATATCAACATGAAAATGCCGACCTATCAGGTACTGACGATATATCAATAAGAAAATGCCGACATATCAAGTACTGACGAAATGTCAACATGAAAATGCCGACATATCAAGTACTGACGAAATGTCAATAAGAAAATGCCGACATATCAGGTACTGACGATATATCAACATGAAAATGCCGACATATCAGGTACTGACGATATATCAACATGAAAATGCCGACATATCAGGTACTGACGATATATCAACATGAAAATGCCGACATATCAGGTACTGACGATATATCAATAAGAAAATGCCGACATATCAAGTACTGACGATATATCAACATGAAAATGCCGACATATCAGGTACTGACGATATATCAGCATGAAAATGCCGACATATCAAGTACTGACGATATATCAACATGAAAATGCCGACATATCAGGTACTGACGATATATCAATAAGAAAATGCCGACATATCAAGTACTGACGATATATCAACATGAAAATGCCGACATATCAGGTACTGACGATATATCAATAAGAAAATGCCGACATATCAAGTACTGACGAAATATCAACATGAAAATGCCGACATATCAAGTACTGACGATATATCAACATGAAAATGCCGACATATCAAGTACTGACGAAATGTCAACAAGAAAATGCCAACATATCAAGTACTGACGATATATCAACAAGAAAATGCCGACATATCAAGTACTGACGAAATATCAACATGAAAATGCCGACATATCAAGTACTGACGAAATGTCAACAAGAAAATGCCGACATATCAAGTACTCACGATATATCAATAAGAAAATGCCGACCTATCAGGTACTGACGAAATATCAACATGAAAATGCCGACATATCAAGTACTGACGATATATCAATAAGAAAATGCCGACCTATCAGGTACTAACGAAATATCAACATGAAAATGCCGACATATCAGGTACTGACGATATATCAACATGAAAATGCCGACATATCAGGTACTGACGATATATCAACATGAAAATGCCGACATATCAGGTACTGACGAAATATCAACATGAAAATGCCGACATATCAAGTACTGACGATATATCAATAAGAAAATGCCGACCTATCAGGTACTGACGATATATCAACATGAAAATGCCGACATATCAAGTACTGACGATATATCAATAAGAAAATGCCGACATATCAAGTACTGACGATATATCAACATGAAAATGCCGACATATCAGGTACTGACGATATATCAACATGAAAATGCCGACATATCAAGTACTGACGATATATCAACATGAAAATGCCGACATATCATGTACTGACGATATATCAATAAGAAAATGCCGACATATCAAGTACTGACGAAATATCAACATGAAAATGCCGACATATCAGGTACTGACGATATATCAACATGAAAATGCCGACATATCAGGTACTGACGATATATCAACATGAAAATGCCGACATATCAGGTACTGACGATATATCAACATGAAAATGCCGACATATCAGGTACTGACGATATATCAACATGAAAATGCCGACATATCAGGTACTGACGAAATATCAACATGAAAATGCCGACATATCAAGTACTGACGAAATGTCAACAAGAAAATGCCGACATATCAAGTACTGACGATATATCAATAAGAAAATGCCGACCTATCAGGTACTGACGATATATCAACATGAAAATGCCGACATATCAAGTACTGACGATATATCAATAAGAAAATGCCGACATATCAAGTACTGACGATATATCAACATGAAAATTCTGACATATCAGGTACTGACGATATATCAACATGAAAATGCCGACATATCAAGTACTGACGATATATCAACATGAAAATGCCGACATATCATGTACTGACGATATATCAATAAGAAAATGCCGACATATCAAGTACTGACGAAATATCAACATGAAAATGCCGACATATCAGGTACTGACTATATATCAACATGAAAATGCCGACCTATCAGGTACTGACGATATATCAATAAGAAAATGCCGACATATCAAGTACTGACGATATATCAACATGAAAATGCCAACATATCAGGTACTGACGATATATCAATAAGAAAATGCCGACATATCAGGTACTGACGATATATCAACATGAAAATGCCGACATATCAGGTACTGACGATATATCAATAAGAAAATGCCGACATATCAAGTACTGACGATATATCAACATGAAAATGCCGACATATCAGGTACTGACGATATATCAACATGAAAATGCCGACATATCAAGTACTGACGATATATCAACATGAAAATGCCGACATATCAAGTACTGACGATATATCAACATGAAAATGCCGACCTATCAGCTACTGACGATATATCAATAAGAAAATGCCGACATATCAAGTACTGACGAAATGTCAACATGAAAATGCCGACATATCAAGTACTGACGAAATGTCAATAAGAAAATGCCGACATATCAGGTACTGACGATATATCAACATGAAAATGCCGACATATCAGGTACTGACGATATATCAACATGAAAATGCCGACATATCAGGTACTGACTATATATCAACATGAAAATGCCGACATATCAGGTACTGACGAAATATCAACATGAAAATGCCGACATATCAGGTACTGACGAAATATCAACATGAAAATGCCGACATTTCAGGTACTGACGATATATCAACATGAAAATGCCGACATATCAGGTACTGACGATATATCAATAAGAAAATGCCGACATATCAAGTACTGACGATATATCAACATGAAAATGCCGACATATCAGGTACTGACGATATATCAGCATGAAAATGCCGACATATCAAGTACTGACGATATATCAACATGAAAATGCCGACATATCAGGTACTGACGATATATCAATAAGAAAATGCCGACATATCAAGTACTGATGATATATCAACATGAAAATGCCGACATATCAGGTACTGACGATATATCAATAAGAAAATGCCGACATATCAAGTACTGACGAAATATCAACATGAAAATGCCGACATATCAAGTACTGACGATATATCAACATGAAAATGCCGACATATCAAGTACTGACGAAATGTCAACAAGAAAATGCCGACATATCAAGTACTGACGATATATCAACAAGAAAATGCCGACATATCAAGTACTGACGAAATATCAACATGAAAATGCCGACATATCAAGTACTGACGAAATGTCAACATGAAAATGCCGACATATCAAGTACTGACGATATATCAACATGAAAATGCCGACCTATCAGGTACTGACGATATATCAATAAGAAAATGCCGACATATCAAGTACTGACGAAATGTCAACATGAAAATGCCGACATATCAAGTACTGACGAAATGTCAATAAGAAAATGCCGACATATCAGGTACTGACGATATATCAACATGAAAATGCCGACATATCAGGTACTGACGATATATCAACATGAAAATGCCGACATATCAGGTACTGACGATATATCAACATGAAAATGCCGACATATCAGGTACTGACGATATATCAATAAGAAAATGCCGACATATCAAGTACTGACGATATATCAACATGAAAATGCCGACATATCAGGTACTGACGATATATCAGCATGAAAATGCCGACATATCAAGTACTGACGATATATCAACATGAAAATGCCGACATATCAGGTACTGACGATATATCAATAAGAAAATGCCGACATATCAAGTACTGACGATATATCAACATGAAAATGCCGACATATCAGGTACTGACGATATATCAATAAGAAAATGCCGACATATCAAGTACTGACGAAATATCAACATGAAAATGCCGACATATCAAGTACTGACGATATATCAACATGAAAATGCCGACATATCAAGTACTGACGAAATGTCAACAAGAAAATGCCAACATATCAAGTACTGACGATATATCAACAAGAAAATGCCGACATATCAAGTACTGACGAAATATCAACATGAAAATGCCGACATATCAAGTACTGACGAAATGTCAACAAGAAAATGCCGACATATCAAGTACTCACGATATATCAATAAGAAAATGCCGACCTATCAGGTACTGACGAAATATCAACATGAAAATGCCGACATATCAAGTACTGACGATATATCAATAAGAAAATGCCGACCTATCAGGTACTAACGAAATATCAACATGAAAATGCCGACATATCAGGTACTGACGATATATCAACATGAAAATGCCGACATATCAGGTACTGACGATATATCAACATGAAAATGCCGACATATCAGGTACTGACGAAATATCAACATGAAAATGCCGACATATCAAGTACTGACGATATATCAATAAGAAAATGCCGACCTATCAGGTACTGACGATATATCAACATGAAAATGCCGACATATCAAGTACTGACGATATATCAATAAGAAAATGCCGACATATCAAGTACTGACGATATATCAACATGAAAATGCCGACATATCAGGTACTGACGATATATCAACATGAAAATGCCGACATATCAAGTACTGACGATATATCAACATGAAAATGCCGACATATCATGTACTGACGATATATCAATAAGAAAATGCCGACATATCAAGTACTGACGAAATATCAACATGAAAATGCCGACATATCAGGTACTGACGATATATCAACATGAAAATGCCGACCTATCAGGTACTGACGATATATCAATAAGAAAATGCCGACATATCAAGTACTGACGATATATCAACATGAAAATGCCAACATATCAGGTACTGACGATATATCAATAAGAAAATGCCGACATATCAGGTACTGACGATATATCAACATGAAAATGCCGACATATCAAGTACTGACGATATATCAACATGAAAATGCCGACATATCAAGTACTGACGAAATATCAACATGAAAATGCCGACATATCAAGTACTGACGATATATCAACATGAAAATGCCGACTTATCAGGTACTGACGATATATCAATAAGAAAATGCCGACATATCAAGTACTGACGATATATCAACATGAAAATGCCGACATATCAGGTACTGACGATATATCAACATGAAAATGCCGACATATCAAGTACTGACGATATATCAACATGAAAATTCCGACATATCAAGTACTGACGATATATCAACATGAAAATGCCAACCTATCAGGTACTGACGATATATCAATAAGAAAATGCCGACATATCAAGTACTGACGAAATGTCAACATGAAAATGCCGACATATCAAGTACTGACGAAATGTCAATAAGAAAATGCCGACATATCAGGTACTGACGATATATCAACATGAAAATGCCGACATATCAGGTACTGACGATATATCAACATGAAAATGCCGACATATCAGGTACTGACGATATATCAACATGAAAATGCCGACATATCAGGTACTGACGAAATATCAACATGAAAATGCCGACATATCAGGTACTGACGAAATATCAACATGAAAATGCCGACATATCAGGTACTGACGAAATATCAACATGAAAATGCCGACATATCAGGTACTGACGATATATCAACATGAAAATGCCGACATATCAGGTACTGACGATATATCAACATGAAAATGCCGACATATCAGGTACTGACGATATATCAACATGAAAATGCCGACATATCAAGTACTGACGATATATCAACATGAAAATGCCAACATATCAGGTACTGACGATATATCAATAAGAAAATGCCGACATATCAGGTACTGACGATATATCAACATGAAAATGCCGACATATCAGGTACTGACGATATATCAATAAGAAAATGCCGACATATCAAGTACTGACGATATATCAACATGAAAATGCCGACATTTCAGGTACTGACGATATATCAACATGAAAATGCCGACATATCAAGTACTGACGATATATCAACATGAAAATGCCGACATATCAAGTACTGACGATATATCAACATGAAAATGCCGACCTATCAGCTACTGACGATATATCAATAAGAAAATGCCGACATATCAAGTACTGACGAAATGTCAACATGAAAATGCCGACATATCAAGTACTGACGAAATGTCAATAAGAAAATGCCGACATATCAGGTACTGACGATATATCAACATGAAAATGCCGACATATCAGGTACTGACGATATATCAACATGAAAATGCCGACATATCAGGTACTGACTATATATCAACATGAAAATGCCGACATATCAGGTACTGACGATATATCAACATGAAAATGCCGACATATCAGGTACTGACTATATATCAACATGAAAATGCCGACATATCAGGTACTGACGAAATATCAACATGAAAATGCCGACATATCAGGTACTGACGAAATATCAACATGAAAATGCCGACATTTCAGGTACTGACGATATATCAACATGAAAATGCCGACATATCAGGTACTGACGATATATCAATAAGAAAATGCCGACATATCAAGTACTGACGATATATCAACATGAAAATGCCGACATATCAGGTACTGACGATATATCAATAAGAAAATGCCGACATATCAAGTACTGATGATATATCAACATGAAAATGCCGACATATCAGGTACTGACGATATATCAATAAGAAAATGCCGACATATCAAGTACTGATGATATATCAACATGAAAATGCCGACATATCAGGTACTGACGATATATCAATAAGAAAATGCCGACATATCAAGTACTGACGAAATATCAACATGAAAATGCCGACATATCAAGTACTGACGATATATCAACATGAAAATGCCGACATATCAAGTACTGACGAAATGTCAACAAGAAAATGCCGACATATCAAGTACTGACGATATATCAACAAGAAAATGCCGACATATCAAGTACTGACGAAATATCAACATGAAAATGCCGACATATCAAGTACTGACGAAATGTCAACATGAAAATGCCGACATATCAAGTACTGACGATATATCAACATGAAAATGCCGACCTATCAGGTACTGAGGATATATCAATAAGAAAATGCCGACATATCAAGTACTGACGAAATGTCAACATGAAAATGCCGACATATCAAGTACTGACGAAATGTCAATAAGAAAATGCCGACATATCAGGTACTGACGATATATCAACATGAAAATGCCGACATATCAGGTACTGACGATATATCAACATGAAAATGCCGACATATCAGGTACTGACGATATATCAACATGAAAATGCTGACATATCAGGTACTGACGATATATCAATAAGAAAATGCCGACATATCAATTACTGACGATATATCAACATGAAAATGCCGACATATCAGGTACTGACGATATATCAGCATGAAAATGCCGACATATCAAGTACTGACGATATATCAACATGAAAATGCCGACATATCAGGTACTGACGATATATCAATAAGAAAATGCCGACATATCAAGTACTGACGAAATATCAACATGAAAATGCCGACATATCAAGTACTGACGATATATCAATAAGAAAATGCCGACATATCAAGTACTGACGAAATATCAACATGAAAATGCCGACATATCAAGTACTGACGATATATCAACATGAAAATGCCGACATATCAAGTACTGACGAAATGTCAACAAGAAAATGCCAACATATCAAGTACTGACGATATATCAACAAGAAAATGCCGACATATCAAGTACTCACGATATATCAATAAGAAAATGCCGACCTATCAGGTACTGACGAAATATCAACATGAAAATGCCGACATATCAAGTACTGACGATATATCAATAAGAAAATGCCGACCTATCAGGTACTAACGAAATATCAACATGAAAATGCCGACATATCAGGTACTGACGATATATCAACATGAAAATGCCGACATATCAGGTACTGACGATATATCAACATGAAAATGCCGACATATCAGGTACTGACGAAATATCAACATGAAAATGCCGACATATCAAGTACTGACGATATATCAATAAGAAAATGCCGACCTATCAGGTACTGACGATATATCAACATGAAAATGCCGACATATCAAGTACTGACGATATATCAATAAGAAAATGCCGACATATCAAGTACTGACGATATATCAACATGAAAATGCCGACATATCAGGTACTGACGATATATCAACATGAAAATGCCGACATATCAAGTACTGACGATATATCAACATGAAAATGCCGACATATCATGTACTGACGATATATCAATAAGAAAATGCCGACATATCAAGTACTGACGAAATATCAACATGAAAATGCCGACATATCAGGTACTGACGATATATCAACATGAAAATGCCGACCTATCAGGTACTGACGATATATCAATAAGAAAATGCCGACATATCAAGTACTGACGATATATCAACATGAAAATGCCAACATATCAGGTACTGACGATATATCAATAAGAAAATGCCGACATATCAGGTACTGACGATATATCAACATGAAAATGCCGACATATCAAGTACTGACGATATATCAACATGAAAATGCCGACATATCAAGTACTGACGAAATATCAACATGAAAATGCCGACATATCAAGTACTGACGATATATCAACATGAAAATGCCGACTTATCAGGTACTGACGATATATCAATAAGAAAATGCCGACATATCAAGTACTGACGATATATCAACATGAAAATGCCGACATATCAGGTACTGACGATATATCAACATGAAAATGCCGACATATCAAGTACTGACGATATATCAACATGAAAATTCCGACATATCAAGTACTGACGATATATCAACATGAAAATGCCAACCTATCAGGTACTGACGATATATCAATAAGAAAATGCCGACATATCAAGTACTGACGAAATGTCAACATGAAAATGCCGACATATCAAGTACTGACGAAATGTCAATAAGAAAATGCCGACATATCAGGTACTGACGATATATCAACATGAAAATGCCGACATATCAGGTACTGACGATATATCAACATGAAAATGCCGACATATCAGGTACTGACGATATATCAACATGAAAATGCCGACATATCAGGTACTGACGAAATATCAACATGAAAATGCCGACATATCAGGTACTGACGAAATATCAACATGAAAATGCCGACATATCAGGTACTGACGAAATATCAACATGAAAATGCCGACATATCAGGTACTGACGATATATCAACATGAAAATGCCGACATATCAGGTACTGACGATATATCAACATGAAAATGCCGACATATCAGGTACTGACGATATATCAACATGAAAATGCCGACATATCAAGTACTGACGATATATCAACATGAAAATGCCGACATATCAGGTACTGACGATATATCAACATGAAAATGCCGACATATCAAGTACTGACGATATATCAACATGAAAATGCCGACATATCATGTACTGACGATATATCAATAAGAAAATGCCGACATATCAAGTACTGACGAAATATCAACATGAAAATGCCGACATATCAGGTACTGACGATATATCAACATGAAAATGCCGACCTATCAGGTACTGACGATATATCAATAAGAAAATGCCGACATATCAAGTACTGACGATATATCAACATGAAAATGCCGACATATCAAGTACTGACGATATATCAACATGAAAATGCCGACATATCAAGTACTGACAATATATCAACATGAAAATGCCGACATATCAGGTACTGACGATATATCAATAAGAAAATTCCGACATATCAAGTACTGACGATATATCAACATGAAAATGCCGACATATCAGGTACTGACGATATATCAACATGAAAATGCCGACATATCAAGTACTGACGATATATCAACATGAAAATGCCGACATATCAAGTACTGACGATATATCAACATGAAAATGCCGACATATCAGGTACTGACGATATATCAATAAGAAAATGCCGACATATCAAGTACTGACGAAATATCAACATGAAAATGCCGACATATCAAGTACTGACGATATATCAACATGAAAATGCCGACATCTCAATTACTGACGAAATGTCAACTAGAAAATGCCGACATATCAAGTACTGACGATATATCAACATGAAAATACCGACATATCAAGTACTGACGAAATATCAACATGAAAATGCCGACATATCAAGTACTGACGAAATGTCAACAAGAAAATGCCGACATATCAAGTACTGACGATATGTCAATAAGAAAATGCCGACCTATCAGGTACTGACGATATATCAACATGAAAATGCCGACATATCAAGTACTGACGATATATCAATAAGAAAATGCCGACATATGAAGTACTGACGATATATCAACATGAAAATGCCGACATATCAGGTACTGACGATATATCAACATGAAAATGCCGACATATCAAGTACTGACGATATATCAACATGAAAATGCCGACATATCATGTACTGACGATATATCAACATGAAAATGCCGACATATCAAGTACTGACGATATATCAACATGAAAATGCCGACATATCAGGTACTGACGATATGTCAATAAGAAAATGCCGACATATCAAGTACTGACGAAATATCAACATGAAAATGCCGACATATCAAGTACTGATGATATATCAACATGAAAATACCGACATATCAAGTATTGACGAAATATCAACATGAAAATGCCGACATATCAAGTACTGACGAAATGTCAACAAGAAAATGCCGACATATCAAGTACTGACGATATATCAAAAAGAAAATGCCGACCTATCAGGTACTGACGATATATCAACATGAAAATGCCGACATACCAAGTACTGACGATATATCAATAAGAAAATGCCGACATATCAAGTACTGACGATATATCAACATGAAAATGCCGACATATCAGGTACTGACGATATATCAACATGAAAATGCCGACATATCAAGTACTGACGATATATCAACATGAAAATGCCGACATATCATGTACTGACGATATATCAAGAAGAAAATGCCGACATATCAAGTACTGACGAAATATCAACATGAAAATGCCGACATATCAGGTACTGACGATATATCAACATGAAAATGCCGACCTATCAGGTACTGACGATATATCAATAAGAAAATGCCGACATATCAAGTACTGACGATATATCAACATGAAAATGCCGACATATCAGGTACTGACGATATATCAATAAGAAAATGCCGACATATCAGGTACTGACGATATATCAACATGAAAATGCCGACGTATCAAGTACTGACGAAATATCAACATGAAAATGCCGACATATCAAGTACTGACGATATATCAACATGAAAATGCCGACATATCAGGTACTGACGATATATCAATAAGAAAATGCCGACATATCAAGTACTGACGATATATCAACATGAAAATGCCGACATATCAGGTACTGACGATATATCAACATGAAAATGCCGACATATCAAGTACTGACGATATATCAACATGAAAATGCCGACATATCAAGTACTGACGATATATCAACATGAAAATGCCGACATATCAGGTACTGACGATATATCAATAAGAAAATGCCGACATATCAAGTACTGACGAAATATCAACATGAAAATGCCGACATATCAAGTACTGACGATATATCAACATGAAAATGCCGACATCTCAAGTACTGACGAAATGTCAACAAGAAAATGCCGACATATCAAGTACTGACGATATATCAACATGAAAATACCGACATATCAAGTACTGACGAAATATCAACATGAAAATGCCGACATATCAAGTACTGACGAAATGTCAACAAGAAAATGCCGACATATCAAGTACTGACGATATATCAATAAGAAAATGCCGACCTATCAGGTACTGACGAAATATCAACATGAAAATGCCGACATATCAAGTACTGACGATATATCAATAAGAAAATGCCGACATATCAGGTACTGACGAAATATCAACATGAAAATGCCGACATATCAGGTACTGACGATATATCAACATGAAAATGCCGACATATCAGGTACTGACGATATATCAACATGAAAATGCCGACATATCAGGTACTGACGATATATCAACATGAAAATGCCGACATATCAGGTACTGACGAAATATCAACATGAAAATGCCGACATATCAAGTACTGACGAAATGTCAACAAGAAAATGCCGACATATCAAGTACTGACGATATATCAATACGAAAATGCCGACCTATCAGGTACTGACGATATATCAACATGAAAATGCCGACATATCAAGTACTGACGATATATCAATAAGAAAATGCCGACATATCAAGTACTGACGATATATCAACATGAAAATGCCGACATATCAGGTACTGACGATATATCAACATGAAAATGCCGACATATCAAGTACTGACGATATATCAACATGAAAATGCCGACATATCATGTACTGACGATATATCAATAAGAAAATGCCGACATATCAAGTACTGACGAAATATCAACATGAAAATGCCGACATATCAGGTACTGACGATATATCAACATGAAAATGCCGACCTATCAGGTACTGACGATATATCAATAAGAAAATGCCGACATATCAAGTACTGACGATATATCAACATGAAAATGCCGACATATCAGGTACTGACGATATATCAATAAGAAAATGCCGACATATCAGGTACTGACGATATATCAACATGAAAATGCCGACATATCAAGTACTGACGATATATCAACATGAAAATGCCGACATATCAAGTACTGACGAAATATCAACATGAAAATGCTGACATATCAAGTACTGACGATATATCAACATGAAAATGCCGACATATCAGGTACTGACGATATATCAATAAGAAAATGCCGACATATCAAGTACTGACGATATATCAACATGAAAATGCCGACATATCAGGTACTGACGATATATCAACATGAAAATGCCGACATATCAAGTACTGACGATATATCAACATGAAAATGCCGACATATCAAGTACTGACGATATATCAACATGAAAATGCCGACCTATCAGGTACTGACGATATATCAATAAGAAAATGCCGACATATCAAGTACTGACGAAATGTCAACATGAAAATGCCGACATATCAGGTACTGACGAAATATCAACATGAAAATGCCGACATATCAGGTACCGACGAAATATCAACATGAAAATGCCGACATTTCAGGTACTGACGATATATCAACATGAAAATGCCGACATATCAGGTACTGACGAAATATCAACAAGAAAATGCCGACATATCAGGTACTGACGAAATATCAACATGAAAATGCCGACATATCAGGTACTGACGATATATCAACATGAAAATGCCGACATATCAGGTACTGACGATATATCAACATGAAAATGCCGACATATCAGGTACTGACGAAATATCAACATGAAAATGCCGACATATCAAGTACTGACGAAATGTCAACAAGAAAATGCCGACCTATCAGGTACTGACGATATATCAACATGAAAATGCCGACATATCAAGTACTGACGATATATCAATAAGAAAATGCCGACATATCAAGTACTGACGATATATCAACATGAAAATGCCGACATATCAGGTACTGACGATATATCAATAAGAAAATGCCGACATATGAAGTACTGACGATATATCAACATGAAAATGCCGACATATCAGGTACTGACGATATATCAACATGAAAATGCCGACATATCAAGTACTGACGATATATCAACATGAAAATGCCGACATATCAGGTACTGACGATATATCAATAAGAAAATGCCGACATATCAAGTACTGACGAAATATCAACATGAAAATGCCGACATATCAAGTACTGACGATATATCAACATGAAAATACCGACATATCAAGTACTGACGAAATATCAACATGAAAATGCCGACATATCAAGTACTGACGAAATGTCAACAAGAAAATGCCGACATATCAAGTACTGACGATATATCAATAAGAAAATGCCGACGTATCAGGTACTGACGAAATATCAACATGAAAATGCCGACATATCAAGTACTGACGATATATCAATAAGAAAATGCCGACCTATCAGGTACTGACGATATATCAACATGAAAATGCCGACATATCAGGTACTGACGATATATCAACATGAAAATGCCGACATATCAGGTACTGACGAAATATCAACATGAAAATGCCGACATATCAAGTACTGACGAAATGTCAACAAGAAAATGCCGACATATCAAGTACTGACGATATATCAATAAGAAAATGCCGACCTATCAGGTACTGACGAAATATCAACATGAAAATGCCGACATATCAAGTACTGACGATATATCAATAAGAAAATGCCGACATATCAAGTACTGACGATATATCAACATGAAAATGCCGACATATCAGGTACTGACGATATATCAACATGAAAATGCCGACATATCAAGTACTGACGATATATCAACATGAAAATGCCGACATATCATGTACTGACGATATATCAATAAGAAAATGCCGACATATCAAGTACTGACGAAATATCAACATGAAAATGCCGACATATCAGGTACTGACGATATATCAACATGAAAATGCCGACCTATCAGGTACTGACGATATATCAATAAGAAAATGCCGACATATCAAGTACTGACGATATATCAACATGAAAATGCCGACATATCAGGTACTGACGATATATCAATAAGAAAATGCCGACATATCAGGTACTGACGATATATCAACATGAAAATGCCGACATATCAAGTACTGACGATATATCAACATGAAAATGCCGACATATCAAGTACTGACGAAATATCAACATGAAAATGCTGACATATCAAGTACTGACGATATATCAACATGAAAATGCCGACATATCAGGTACTGACGATATATCAATAAGAAAATGCCGACATATCAAGTACTGACGATATATCAACATGAAAATGCCGACATATCAGGTACTGACGATATATCAACATGAAAATGCCGACATATCAAGTACTGACGATATATCAACATGAAAATGCCGACATATCAAGTACTGACGATATATCAACATGAAAATGCCGACCTATCAGGTACTGACGATATATCAATAAGAAAATGCCGACATATCAAGTACTGACGAAATGTCAACATGAAAATGCCGACATATCAGGTACTGACGAAATATCAACATGAAAATGCCGACATATCAGGTACCGACGAAATATCAACATGAAAATGCCGACATTTCAGGTACTGACGATATATCAACATGAAAATGCCGACATATCAGGTACTGACGAAATATCAACAAGAAAATGCCGACATATCAGGTACTGACGAAATATCAACATGAAAATGCCGACATATCAGGTACTGACGATATATCAACATGAAAATGCCGACATATCAGGTACTGACGATATATCAACATGAAAATGCCGACATATCAGGTACTGACGAAATATCAACACAAAAAGGCCGACATATCAAGTACTGACGAAATGTCAACAAGAAAATGCCGACCTATCAGGTACTGACGATATATCAACATGAAAATGCCGACATATCAAGTACTGACGATATATCAATAAGAAAATGCCGACATATCAAGTACTGACGATATATCAACATGAAAATGCCGACATATCAGGTACTGACGATATATCAATAAGAAAATTCCGACATATCAAGTACTGACGATATATCAACATGAAAATGCCGACATATCAGGTACTGACGATATATCAACATGAAAATGCCGACATATCAAGTACTGACGATATATCAACATGAAAATGCCGACATATCAGGTACTGACGATATATCAATAAGAAAATGCCGACATATCAAGTACTGACGAAATATCAACATGAAAATGCCGACATATCAAGTACTGACGATATATCAACATGAAAATACCGACATATCAAGTACTGACGAAATATCAACATGAAAATGCCGACATATCAAGTACTGACGAAATGTCAACAAGAAAATGCCGACATATCAAGTACTGACGATATATCAATAAGAAAATGCCGACCTATCAGGTACTGACGAAATATCAACATGAAAATGCCGACATATCAAGTACTGACGATATATCAATAAGAAAATGCCGACCTATCAGGTACTGACGAAATATCAACATGAAAATGCCGACATATCAGGTACTGACGATATATCAACATGAAAATGCCGACATATCAGGTACTGACGATATATCAACATGAAAATGCCGACATATCAGGTACTGACGATATATCAACATGAAAATGCCGACATATCAGGTACTGACGAAATATCAACATGAAAATGCCGACATATCAAGTACTGACGAAATGTCAACAAGAAAATGCCGACATATCAAGTACTGACGATATATCAATAAGAAAATGCCGACCTATCAGGTACTGACGATATATCAACATGAAAATGCCGACATATCAAGTACTGACGATATATCAATAAGAAAATGCCGACATATCAAGTACTGACGATATATCAACATGAAAATGCCGACATATCAGGTACTGACGATATATCAACATGAAAATGCCGACATATCAAGTACTGACGATGTATCAACATGAAAATGCCGACATATCATGTACTGACGATATATCAATAAGAAAATGCCGACATATCAAGTACTGACGAAATATCAACATGAAAATGCCGACATATCAGGTACTGACAATATATCAACATGAAAATGCCGACCTATCAGGTACTGACGATATATCAATAAGAAAATGCCGACATATCAAGTACTGACGATATATCAACATGAAAATGCCGACATATCAGGTACTGACGATATATCAATAAGAAAATGCCGACATATCAGGTACTGACGATATATCAACATGAAAATGCCGACATATCAGGTACTGACGATATATCAACATGAAAATGCCGACATATCAAGTACTGACGAAATATCAACATGAAAATGCCGACATATCAAGTACTGACGATATATCAACATGAAAATGCCGACATATCAGGTACTGACGATATATCAATAAGAAAATGCCGACATATCAAGTACTGACGATATATCAACATGAAAATGCCGACATATCAGGTACTGACGATATATCAACATGAAAATGCCGACATATCAAGTACTGACGATATATCAACATGAAAATGCCGACATATCAAGTACTGACGATATATCAACATGAAAATGCCGACCTATCAGGTACTGACGATATATCAATAAGAAAATGCCGACATATCAAGTACTGACGATATATCAACATGAAAATGCCGACCTATCAGGTACTGACGATATATCAATAAGAAAATGCCGACATATCAAGTACTGACGATATATCAACATGAAAATGCCGACATATCAAGTACTGACGATATATCAACATGAAAATGCCGACATATCAAGTACTGACGATATATCAATAAGAAAATGCCGACATATCAAGTACTGACGATATATCAACATGAAAATGCCAACATATCAAGTACTGACGATATATCAATAAGAAAATGCCGACATATCAAGTACTGACGATATATCAACATGAAAATGCCGACATATCAGGTACTGACGATATATCAACATGAAAATGCCGACATATCAGGTACTGACGATATATCAACATGAAAATGCCGACATATCAAGTACTGACGAAATGTCAACATGAAAATGCCGACATATCAAGTACTGACAAAATGTCAATTAGAAAATGCCGACCTATCAGGTACTGACGAAATATCAACATGAAAATGCCGACATATCAGGTACTGACGATATATCAATAAGAAAATGCCGACATATCAAGTACTGACGACATATCAACATGAAAATGCCGACCTATCAGGTACTGACAATATATCAATAAGAAAATGCCGACATATCAAGTACTGACGATATATCAACATCAAAATGCCGACATATCAAGTACTGACGATATATCAATAAGAAAATGCCGACATATCAAGTACTGACGATATATCAACATGAAAATGCCGACCTATCAGGTACTGACGATATATCAATAAGAAAATGCCGACATATCAAGTACTGACGATATATCAACATGAAAATGCCGACATATCAAGTACTGACGATATATCAATAAGAAAATGCCGACATATCAAGTACTGACGATATATCAACATGAAAATGCCGACATATCAAGTACTGACGATATATCAACATGAAAATGCCGACATATCAGGTACTGACGATATATCAATAAGTAAATGCCGAGATATCAAGTATTGACGATATATCAACATGAAAATGCCGACATATCAGGTACTGACGATATATCAACATGAAAATGCCGACATATCAGGTACTGACGATATATCAACATGAAAATGCCGACATATCAAGAACTGACGAAATGTCAACATGAAAATGCCGACATATCAAGTACTGACGAAATGTCAATAAGAAAATGCCGACCTATCAGGTACTGACGAAATATCAACATGAAAATGCCGACCTATCAGGTACTGACGATATATCAATAAGAAAATGCCGACATATCAAGTACTGACGATATATCAACATGAAAATGCCGACATATCAAGTACTGACGAAATGTCAACATGAAAATGCTGACATATCAGGTACTGACGAAATATCAACAAGAAAATGCCGACCTATCAGGTACTGACGAAATATCAACATGAAAATGCCGACATATCAAGTACTGACGAAATATCAACATGAAAATGCCGACATATCAGGTACTGACGATATATCAACATGAAAATGCCGACATATCAGGTACTGACGATATATCAACATGAAAATGCCGACATATCAGGTACTGACGATATATCAACATGAAAATGCCGACATATCAGGTACTGACGAAATATCAACATGAAAATGCCGACATATCAGGTACTGACGAAATATCAACATGAAAATGCCGACATATCAGGTACAGACGAAATATCAACATGGAAATGCCGACATATCAAGTACTGACGAAATATCAACATGACAATGCCGACCTGTCAGGTACTGACGAAATATCAACATGAAAATGCTGACATATCAGGTACTGACGAAATATCAACATGAAAATGCCGACATATCAGGTACTGACGAAATATCAACATGAAAATGCCGACATATCAAGTACTGACGAAATGTCAACAAGAAAATGCCGACCTATCAGGTACTGACGAAATATCAACAAGAAAATGCCGACATATCAAGTACTGACGAAATGTCAACAAGAAAATGCCGACCTATCAGGTACTGACGAAATATCAACATGAAAATGCCGACCTATCAGGTACTGACGAAATATCAACATGAAAATGCCGACATATCAGGTACTGACGAAATATCAACAAGAAAATGCCGACATATCAAGTACTGACGAAATGTCAACAAGAAAATGCCGACATATCAAGTACTGACGAAATGTCAACAAGAAAATGCCGACCTATCAGGTACTGACGAAATATCAACAAGAAAATGCCGACATATCAAGTACTGACGAAATGTCAACAAGAAAATGCCGACCTATCAGGTACTGACGAAATATCAACATGAAAATGCCGACATATCAAGTACTGACGAAATGTCAACATGAAAATGCCGACATATCAAGTACTGACGAAATATCAACATGAAAATGCCGACATATCAGGTACTGACGAAATATCAACAAGAAAATGCCGACATATCAGGTACTGACGAAATATCAACATGAAAATGCCGACATATCAAGTACTGACGAAATGTCAACAAGAAAATGCCGACATATCAGGTACTGACGAAATATCAACAAGAAAATGCTGACATATCAAGTACTGACGAAATGTCAAGAAGAAAATGCCGACCTATCAGGTACTGACGAAATATCAACATGAAAATGCCGACATATCAAGTACTGACGATATATCAATAAGAAAATGCCGACATATCAAGTACTGACGAAATATCAACATCAAAATGCCGACATATCAGGTACTGACGAAATATCAACATGAAAATGCCGACATATCAAGTACTGACGAAATATCAACAAGAAAATGCCGACCTATCAGGTACTGACGATATATCAACAAGAAAATGCCGACATATCAAGTACTGACGATATATCAACATGAAAATGCCGACATATCAGGTACTGACGATATATCAACATGAAAATGCCGACATATCAAGTACTGACGATATATCAACATGAAAATGCCGACATATCATGTACTGACGATATATCAATAAGAAAATGCCGACATATCAAGTACTGACGAAATATCAACATGAAAATGCCGACATATCAGGTACTGACGATATATCAACATGAAAATGCCGACCTATCAGGTACTGACGATATATCAATAAGAAAATGCTGACATATCAAGTACTGACGATATATCAACATGAAAATGCCGACATATCAGGTACTGACGATATATCAATAAGAAAATGCCGACATATCAGGTACTGACGATATATCAACATGAAAATGCCGACATATCAAGTACTGACGATATATCAACATGAAAATGCCGACATATCAAGTACTGACGAAATATCAACATGAAAATGCCGACATATCAAGTACTGACGATATATCAACATGAAAATGCCGACATATCAGGTACTGACGATATATCAATAAGAAAATGCCGACATATCAAGTACTGACGATATATCAACATGAAAATGCCGACATATCAGGTACTGACGATATATCAACATGAAAATGCCGACATATCAAGTACTGACGATATATCAACATGAAAATGCCGACATATCAAGTACTGACGATATATCAACATGAAAATGCCGACCTATCAGGTACTGACGATATATCAATAAGAAAATGCCGACATATCAAGTACTGACGATATATCAATAAGAAAATGCCGACATATCAAGTACTGACGATATATCAACATGAAAATGCCGACATATCAAGTACTGACGATATATCAACATGAAAATGCCGACATATCAAGTACTGACGATATATCAATAAGAAAATGCCGACATATCAAGTACTGACGATATATCAACATGAAAATGCCAACATATCAAGTACTGACGATATATCAATAAGAAAATGCCGACATATCAAGTACTGACGATATATCAACATGAAAATGCCGACATATCAGGTACTGACGATATATCAACATGAAAATGCCGACATATCAGGTACTGACGATATATCAACATGAAAATGCCGACATATCAAGTACTGACGAAATGTCAACATGAAAATGCCGACATATCAAGTACTGACAAAATGTCAAAAAGAAAATGCCGACCTATCAGGTACTGACGAAATATCAACATGAAAATGCCGACATATCAGGTACTGACGATATATCAATAAGAAAATGCCGACATATCAAGTACTGACGACATATCAACATGAAAATGCCGACCTATCAGGTACTGACGATATATCAATAAGAAAATGCCGACATATCAAGTACTGACGATATATCAACATCAAAATGCCGACATATCAAGTACTGACGATATATCAATAAGAAAATGCCGACATATCAAGTACTGACGATATATCAACATGAAAATGCCGACCTATCAGGTACTGACGATATATCAATAAGAAAATGCCGACATATCAAGTACTGACGATATATCAACATGAAAATGCCGACATATCAAGTACTGACGATATATCAATAAGAAAATGCCGACATATCAAGTACTGACGATATATCAACATGAAAATGCCGACATATCAAGTACTGACGATATATCAACATGAAAATGCCGACATATCAGGTACTGACGATATATCAATAAGAAAATCCCGACATATCAAGTATTGACGATATATCAACATGAAAATGCCGACATATCAGGTACTGACGATATATCAACATGAAAATGCCGACATATCAGGTACTGACGATATATCAACATGAAAATGCCGACATATCAAGTACTGACGAAATGTCAACATGAAAATGCCGACATATCAAGTACTGACGAAATGTCAATAAGAAAATGCCGACCTATCAGGTACTGACGAAATATCAACATGAAAATGCCGACCTATCAGGTACTGACGATATATCAATAAGAAAATGCCGACATATCAAGTACTGACGATATATCAACATGAAAATGCCGACATATCAAGTACTGACGAAATGTCAACATGAAAATGCCGACATATCAGGTACTGACGAAATATCAACAAGAAAATGCCGACATATCAAGTACTGACGAAATGTCAACATGAAAATGCCGACATATCAGGTACTGACGAAATATCAACATGAAAATGCCGACATATCAGGTACAGACGAAATATCAACATGAAAATGCCGACATATCAGGTACAGACGAAATATCAACATGAAAATGCCGACATATCAGGTACAGACGAAATATCAACATGAAAATGCCGACATATCAGGTACTGACGAAATATCAACAAGAAAATGCCGACCTATCAGGTACTGACGAAATATCAACATGAAAATGCCGACATATCAGGTACAGACGAAATATCAACATGGAAATGCCGACATATCAAGTACTGACGAAATATCAACATGACAATGCCGACCTGTCAGGTACTGACGAAATATCAACATGAAAATGCTGACATATCAGGTACTGACGATATATCAACATGAAAATGCCGACATATCAGGTACTGACGATATATCAATAAGAAAATGCCGACATATCAAGTACTGACGAAATATCAACATGAAAATGCCGACATATCAGGTACTGACGAAATATCAACATGAAAATGCCGACATATCAGGTACTGACGATATATCAACATGAAAATGCCGACATATCAGGTACTGACGATATATCAACATGAAAATGCCGACATATCAGGTACTGACGAAATATCAACATGAAAATGCCGACATATCAGGTACTGACGAAATATCAACATGAAAATGCCGACATTTCAGGTACTGACGATATATCAACATGAAAATGCCGACATATCAGGTACTGACGAAATATCAACAAGAAAATGCCGACATATCAGGTACTGACGAAATATCAACATGAAAATGCCGACATATCAGGTACTGACGATATATCAACATGAAAATGCCGACATATCAGGTACTGACGATATATCAACATGAAAATGCCGACATATCAGGTACTGACGAAATATCAACATGACAATGCCGACATATCTGGTACTGACGATATATCAACATGAAAATGCCGACATATCAGGTACTGACGATATATCAACATGAAAATGCCGACATATCAGGTACTGACGATATATCAACATGAAAATGCCGACATATCAGGTACTGACGAAATATCAACATGAAAATGCCGACATATCAAGTACTGACGAAATGTCAACAAGAAAATGCCGACATATCAAGTACTGACGATATATCAATAAGAAAATGCCGACCTATCAGGTACTGACGATATATCAACATGAAAATGCCGACATATCAAGTACTGACGATATATCAATAAGAAAATGCCGACATATCAAGTACTGACGATATATCAACATGAAAATGCCGACATATCAGGTACTGACGATATATCAATAAGAAAATGCCGACATATCAAGTACTGACGATATATCAACATGAAAATGCCGACATATCAGGTACTGACGATATATCAGCATGAAAATGCCGACATATCAAGTACTGACGATATATCAACATGAAAATGCCGACATATCAGGTGCTGACGATATATCAATAAGAAAATGCCGACATGTCAAGTACTGACGAAATATCAACATGAAAATGCCGACATATCAAGTACTGACGATATATCAACATGAAAATGCCGACATATCAAGTACTGACGAAATGTCAACAAGAAAATGCCGACATATCAAGTACTGACGATATATCAACAAGAAAATGCCGACATATCAAGTACTGACGAAATATCAACATGAAAATGCCGACATATCAAGTACTGACGAAATGTCAACAAGAAAATGCCGACATATCAAGTACTCACGATATATCAATAAGAAAATGCCGACCTATCAGGTACTGACGAAATATCAACATGAAAATGCCGACATATCAAGTACTGACGATATATCAATAAGAAAATGCCGACCTATCAGGTACTGACGAAATATCAACATGAAAATGCCGACATATCAGGTACTGACGATATATCAACATGAAAATGCCGACATATCAGGTACTGACGATATATCAACATGAAAATGCCGACATATCAGGTACTGACGATATATCAACATGAAAATGCCGACATATCAGGTACTGACGAAATATCAACATGAAAATGCCGACATATCAAGTACTGACGAAATGTCAACAAGAAAATGCCGACATATCAAGTACTGACGATATATCAATAAGAAAATGCCGACCTATCAGGTACTGACGATATATCAACATGAAAATGCCGACATATCAAGTACTGACGATATATCAATAAGAAAATGCCGACATATCAAGTACTGACGATATATCAACATGAAAATGCTGACATATCAGGTACTGACGATATATCAACATGAAAATGCCGACATATCAAGTACTGACGATATATCAACATGAAAATGCCGACATATCATGTACTGACGATATATCAATAAGAAAATGCCGACATATCAAGTACTGACGAAATATCAACATGAAAATGCCGACATATCAGGTACTGACGATATATCAACATGAAAATGCCGACCTATCAGGTACTGACGATATATCAATAAGAAAATGCCGACATATCAAGTACTGACGATATATCAACATGAAAATGCCAACATATCAGGTACTGACGATATATCAATAAGAAAATGCCGACATATCAGGTACTGACGATATATCAACATGAAAATGCCGACATATCAAGTACTGACGATATATCAACATGAAAATGCCGACATATCAAGTACTGACGAAATATCAACATGAAAATGCCGACATATCAAGTACTGACGATATATCAACATGAAAATGCCGACATATCAGGTACTGACGATATATCAATAAGAAAATGCCGACATATCAAGTACTGACGATATATCAACATGAAAATGCCGACATATCAGGTACTGACGATATATCAACATGAAAATGCCGACATATCAAGTACTGACGATATATCAACATGAAAATGCCGACATATCAAGTACTGACGATATATCAACATGAAAATGCCGACCTATCAGGTACTGACGATATATCAATAAGAAAATGCCGACATATCAAGTACTGACGAAATGTCAACATGAAAATGCCGACATATCAAGTACTGACGAAATGTCAATAAGAAAATGCCGACATATCAGGTACTGACGATATCTCAACATGAAAATGCCGACATATCAGGTACTGACGATATATCAACATGAAAATGCCGACATATCAGGTACTGACGATATATCAACATGAAAATGCCGACATATCAGGTACTGACGAAATATCAACATGAAAATGCCGACATATCAGGTACTGACGAAATATCAACATGAAAATGCCGACATTTCAGGTACTGACGATATATCAACATGAAAATGCCGACATATCAGGTACTGACGATATATCAATAAGAAAATGCCGACATATCAAGTACTGACGATATATCAACATGAAAATGCCGACATATCAGGTACTGACGATATATCAGCATGAAAATGCCGACATATCAAGTACTGACGATATATCAACATGAAAATGCCGACATATCAGGTACTGACGATATATCAATAAGAAAATGCCGACATATCAAGTACTGATGATATATCAACATGAAAATGCCGACATATCAGGTACTGACGATATATCAATAAGAAAATGCCGACATATCAAGTACTGACGAAATATCAACATGAAAATGCCGACATATCAAGTACTGACGATATATCAACATGAAAATGCCGACATATCAAGTACTGACGAAATGTCAACAAGAAAATGCCGACATATCAAGTACTGACGATATATCAACAAGAAAATGCCGACATATCAAGTACTGACGAAATATCAACATGAAAATGCCGACATATCAAGTACTGACGAAATGTCAACATGAAAATGCCGACATATCAAGTACTGACGATATATCAACATGAAAATGCCGACCTATCAGGTACTGACGATATATCAATAAGAAAATGCCGACATATCAAGTACTGACGAAATGTCAACATGAAAATGCCGACATATCAAGTACTGACGAAATGTCAATAAGAAAATGCCGACATATCAGGTACTGACGATATATCAACATGAAAATGCCGACATATCAGGTACTGACGATATATCAACATGAAAATGCCGACATATCAGGTACTGACGATATATCAACATGAAAATGCCGACATATCAGGTACTGACGATATATCAATAAGAAAATGCCGACATATCAAGTACTGACGATATATCAACATGAAAATGCCGACATATCAGGTACTGACGATATATCAGCATGAAAATGCCGACATATCAAGTACTGACGATATATCAACATGAAAATGCCGACATATCAGGTACTGACGATATATCAATAAGAAAATGCCGACATATCAAGTACTGACGATATATCAACATGAAAATGCCGACATATCAGGTACTGACGATATATCAATAAGAAAATGCCGACATATCAAGTACTGACGAAATATCAACATGAAAATGCCGACATATCAAGTACTGACGATATATCAACATGAAAATGCCGACATATCAAGTACTGACGAAATGTCAACAAGAAAATGCCGACATATCAAGTACTGACGATATATCAACAAGAAAATGCCGACATATCAAGTACTGACGAAATATCAACATGAAAATGCCGACATATCAAGTACTGACGAAATGTCAACAAGAAAATGCCGACATATCAAGTACTCATGATATATCAATAAGAAAATGCCGACCTATCAGGTACTGACGAAATATCAACATGAAAATGCCGACATATCAAGTACTGACGATATATCAATAAGAAAATGCCGACCTATCAGGTACTGACGAAATATCAACATGAAAATGCCGACATATCAGGTACTGACGATATATCAACATGAAAATGCCGACATATCAGGTACTGACGATATATCAACATGAAAATGCCGACATATCAGGTACTGACGAAATATCAACATGAAAATGCCGACATATCAAGTACTGACGATATATCAATAAGAAAATGCCGACCTATCAGCTACTGACGATATATCAACATGAAAATGCCGACATATCAAGTACTGACGATATATCAATAAGAAAATGCCGACATATCAAGTACTGACGATATATCAACATGAAAATGCCGACATATCAGGTACTGACGATATATCAACATGAAAATGCCGACATATCAAGTACTGACGATATATCAACATGAAAATGCCGACATATCATGTACTGACGATATATCAATAAGAAAATGCCGACATATCAAGTACTGACGAAATATCAACATGAAAATGCTGACATATCAGGTACTGACGATATATCAACATGAAAATGCCGACCTATCAGGTACTGACGATATATCAATAAGAAAATGCCGACATATCAAGTACTGACGATATATCAACATGAAAATGCCAACATATCAGGTACTGACGATATATCAATAAGAAAATGCCGACATATCAGGTACTGACGATATATCAACATGAAAATGCCGACATATCAAGTACTGACGATATATCAACATGAAAATGCCGACATATCAAGTACTGACGAAATATCAACATGAAAATGCCGACATATCAAGTACTGACGATATATCAACATGAAAATGCCGACTTATCAGGTACTGACGATATATCAATAAGAAAATGCCGACATATCAAGTACTGACGATATATCAACATGAAAATGCCGACATATCAGGTACTGACGATATATCAACATGAAAATGCCGACATATCAAGTACTGACGATATATCAACATGAAAATTCCGACATATCAAGTACTGACGATATATCAACATGAAAATGCCAACCTATCAGGTACTGACGATATATCAATAAGAAAATGCCGACATATCAAGTACTGACGAAATGTCAACATGAAAATGCCGACATATCAAGTACTGACGAAATGTCAATAAGAAAATGCCGACATATCAGGTACTGACGATATATCAACATGAAAATGCCGACATATCAGGTACTGACGAGATATCAACATGAAAATGCCGACATATCAGGTACTGACGATATATCAACATGAAAATGCCGACATATCAGGTACTGACGAAATATCAACATGAAAATGCCGACATATCAGGTACTGACGAAATATCAACATGAAAATGCCGACATTTCAGGTACTGACGATATATCAACATGAAAATGCCGACATATCAGGTACTGACGATATATCAATAAGAAAATGCCGACATATCAAGTACTGACGATATATCAACATGAAAATGCCGACATATCAGGTACTGACGATATATCAGCATGAAAATGCCGACATATCAAGTACTGACGATATATCAACATGAAAATGCCGACATATCAGGTACTGACGATATATCAATAAGAAAATGCCGACATATCAAGTACTGACGATATATCAACATGAAAATGCCGACATATCAGGTACTGACGATATATCAATAAGAAAATGCCGACATATCAAGTACTGACGATATATCAACATGAAAATGCCGACATATCAGGTACTGACGATATATCAGCATGAAAATGCCGACATATCAAGTACTGACGATATATCAACATGAAAATGCCGACATATCAGGTACTGACGATATATCAATAAGAAAATGTCGACATATCAAGTACTGACGAAATATCAACATGAAAATGCCGACATATCAAGTACTGACGATATATCAACATGAAAATGCCGACATATCAAGTACTGACGAAATGTCAACAAGAAAATGCCGACATATCAAGTACTGACGATATATCAACAAGAAAATGCCGACATATCAAGTACTGACGAAATATCAACATGAAAATGCCGACATATCAAGTACTGACGAAATGTCAACAAGAAAATGCCGACATATCAAGTACTCACGATATATCAATAAGAAAATGCCGACCTATCAGGTACTGACGAAATATCAACATGAAAATGCCAACATATCAAGTACTGACGATATATCAATAAGAAAATGCCGACCTATCAGGTACTGACGAAATATCAACATGAAAATGCCGACATATCAGGTACTGACGATATATCAACATGAAAATGCCGACATATCAGGTACTGACGATATATCAACATGAAAATGCCGACATATCAGGTACTGACGATATATCAACATGAAAATGCCGACATATCAGGTACTGACGAAATATCAACATGAAAATGCCGACATATCAAGTACTGACGAAATGTCAACAAGAAAATGCCGACATATCAAGTACTGACGATATATCAATAAGAAAATGCCGACCTATCAGGTACTGACGATATATCAACATGAAAATGCCGACATATCAAGTACTGACGATATATCAATAAGAAAATGCCGACATATCAAGTACTGACGATATATCAACATGAAAATGCCGACATATCAGGTACCGACGATATATCAACATGAAAATGCCGACATATCAAGTACTGATGATATATCAACATGAAAATGCCGACATATCAAGTACTGATGATATATCAACATGAAAATGCCGACATATCATGTACTGACGATATATCAATAAGAAAATGCCGACATATCAAGTACTGACGAAATATCAACATGAAAATGCCGACATATCAGGTACTGACGATATATCAACATGAAAATGCCGACCTATCAGGTACTGACGATATATCAATAAGAAAATGCCGACATATCAAGTACTGACGATATATCAACATGAAAATGCCGACATATCAGGTACTGACGATATATCAACATGAAAATGCCGACATATCAAGTACTGACGATATATCAACATGAAAACGCCGACATATCAAGTACTGACGATATATCAACATGAAAATGCCGACATATCAAGTACTGACGATATATCAACATGAAAATGCCGACATATCAGGTACTGACGATATATCAATAAGAAAATGCCGACATATCAGGTACTGACGATATATCAATAAGAAAATGCCGACATATCAAGTACTGACGATATATCAACATGAAAATGCCGACATATCAGGTACTGACGATATATCAACATGAAAATGCCGACATATCAAGTACTGACGATATATCAACATGAAAATGCCGACATATCAAGTACTGACGATATATCAACATGAAAATGCCGACCTATCAGGTACTGACGATATATCAATAAGAAAATGCCGACATATCAAGTACTGACGAAATGTCAACATGAAAATGCCGACATATCAGGTACTGACGATATATCAACATGAAAATGCCGACATATCAGGTACTGACGATATATCAACATGAAAATGCCGACATATCAGGTACTGACGATATATCAACATGAAAATGCCGACATATCAGGTACTGACGAAATATCAACATGAAAATGCCGACATATCAGGTACTGACGAAATATCAACATGAAAATGCCGACATTTCAGGTAATGACGATATATCAACATGAAAATGCCGACATATCAGGTACTGACGAAATATCAACAAGAAAATGCCGACATATCAGGTACTGACGAAATATCAACATGAAAATGCCGACATATCAGGTACTGACGATATATCAACATGAAAATGCCGACATATCAGGTACTGACGATATATCAACATGAAAATGCCGACATATCAAGTACTGACGATATATCAACATGAAAATGCCGACATATCAAGTACTGACGATATATCAACATGAAAATGCCGACATATCAAGTACTGACGATATATCAACATGAAAATGCCGACATATCAGGTACTGACGATATATCAATAAGAAAATGCCGACATATCAAGTACTGACGAAATATCAACATGAAAATGCCGACATATCAAGTACTGACGATATATCAACATGAAAATGCCGACATCTCAAGTACTGATGAAATGTCAACAAGAAAATGCCGACATATCAAGTACTGACGATATGTCAACATGAAAATACCGACATATCAAGTACTGACGAAATATCAACATGAAAATGCCGACATATCAAGTACTGACGAAATGTCAACAAGAAAATGCCGACATATCAAGTACTGACGATATATCAATAAGAAAATGCCGACCTATCAGGTACTGACGAAATATCAACATGAAAATGCCGACATATCAAGTACTGACGATATATCAACATGAAAATGCCGACATATCAGGTACTGACGATATATCAACATGAAAATGCCGACATATCAAGTACTGACGATATATCAACATGAAAATGCCGACATATCAGGTACTGACGAAATGTCAACAAGAAAATGCCGACATATCAAGTACTGACGATATATCAATAAGAAAATGCCGACCTATCAGGTACTGACGATATATCAACATGAAAATGCCGACATATCAAGTACTGACGATATATCAATAAGAAAATGCCGACATATCAAGTACTGACGATATATCAACATGAAAATGCCGACATATCAGGTACTGACGATATATCAACATGAAAATGCCGACATATCAAGTACTGACGATATATCAACATGAAAATGCCGACATATCATGTACTGACGATATATCAATAAGAAAATGCCGACATATCAAGTACTGACGAAATATCAACAAGAAAATGCCGACATATCAGGTACTGACGAAATATCAACATGAAAATGCCGACATATCAGGTACTGACGATATATCAACATGAAAATGCCGACATATCAGGTACTGACGATATATCAACATGAAAATGCCGACATATCAGGTACTGACGAAATATCAACATGAAAATGCCGACATATCTGGTACTGACGATATATCAACATGAAAATGCCGACATATCAGGTACTGACGATATATCAACATGAAAATGCCGACATATCAGGTACTGACGATATATCAACATGAAAATGCCGACATATCAGGTACTGACGAAATATCAACATGAATATGCCGACATATCAAGTACTGACGAAATGTCAACAAGAAAATGCCGACATATCAAGTACTGACGATATGTCAATAAGAAAATGCCGACCTATCAGGTACTGACGATATATCAACATGAAAATGCCGACATATCAAGTACTGACGATATATCAATAAGAAAATGCCGACATATCAAGTACTGACGATATATCAACATGAAAATGCCGACATATCAGGTACTGACGATATATCAATAAGAAAATGCCGACATATCAAGTACTGACGATATATCAACATGAAAATGCCGACATATCATGTACTGACGATATATCAACATGAAAATGCCGACATATCAAGTACTGACGATATATCAACATGAAAATGCCGACATATCAGGTACTGACGATATATCAATAAGAAAATGCCGACATATCAAGTACTGACGAAATATCAACATGAAAATGCCGACATATCAAGTACTGATGATATATCAACATGAAAATACCGACATATCAAGTATTGACGAAATATCAACATGAAAATGCCGACATATCAAGTACTGACGAAATGTCAACAAGAAAATGCCGACATATCAAGTACTGACGATATATCAAAAAGAAAATGCCGACCTATCAGGTACTGACGATATATCAACATGAAAATGCCGACATATCAAGTACTGACGATATATCAATAAGAAAATGCCGACATATCAAGTACTGACGATATATCAACATGAAAATGCCGACATATCAGGTACTGACGATATATCAACATGAAAATGCCGAATATCAAGTACTGACGATATATCAACATGAAAATGCCGACATATCATGTACTGACGATATATCAATAAGAAAATGCCGACATATCAAGTACTGACGAAATATCAACATGAAAATGCCGACATATCAGGTACTGACGATATATCAACATGAAAATGCCGACCTATCAGGTACTGACGATATATCAATAAGAAAATGCCGACATATCAAGTACTGACGATATATCAACATGAAAATGCCGACATATCAGGTACTGACGATATATCAATAAGAAAATGCCGACATATCAGGTACTGACGATATATCAACATGAAAATGCCGACATATCAAGTACTGACGATATATCAACATGAAAATGCCGACATATCAAGTACTGACGAAATATCAACATGAAAATGCCGACATATCAAGTACTGACGATATATCAACATGAAAATGCCGACATATCAGGTACTGACGATATATCAATAAGAAAATGCCGACATATCAAGTACTGACGATATATCAACATGAAAATGCCGACATATCAAGTACTGACGATATATCAACATGAAAATGCCGACATATCAGGTACTGACGATATATCAACATGAAAATGCCGACATATCAAGTACTGACGATATATCAACATGAAAATGCCGACATATCAAGTACTGACGATATATCAACATGAAAATGCCGACATATCAGGTACTGACAATATATCAATAAGAAAATGCCGACATATCAAGTACTGACAAAATATCAACATGAAAATGCCGACATATCAAGTACTGACGATATATCAACATGAAAATGCCGACATCTCAAGTACTGATGAAATGTCAACAAGAAAATGCCGACATATCAAGTACTGACGATATATCAACATGAAAATACCGACATATCAAGTACTGACGAAATATCAACATGAAAATGCCGACATATCAAGTACTGACGAAATGTCAACAAGAAAATGCCGACATATCAAGTACTGACGATATATCAATAAGAAAATGCCGACCTATCAGGTACTGACGAAATATCAACATGAAAATGCCGACATATCAAGTACTGACGATATATCAATAAGAAAATGCCGACCTATCAGGTACTGACGAAATATCAACATGAAAATGCCGACATATCAGGTACTGACGATATATCAACATGAAAATGCCGACATATCAGGTACTGACGATATATCAACATGAAAATGCCGACATATCAGGTACTGACGATATATCAACATGAAAATGCCGACATATCAGGTACTGACGAAATATCAACATGAAAATGCCGACATATCAAGTACTGACGAAATGTCAACAAGAAAATGCCGACATATCAAGTACTGACGATATATCAATACGAAAATGCCGACCTATCAGGTACTGACGATATATCAACATGAAAATGCCGACATATCAAGTACTGACGATATATCAATAAGAAAATGCCGACATATCAAGTACTGACGATATATCAACATGAAAATGCCGACATATCAGGTACTGACGATATATCAACATGAAAATGCCGACATATCAAGTACTGACGATATATCAACATGAAAATGCCGACATATCATGTACTGACGATATATCAATAAGAAAATGCCGACATATCAAGTACTGACGAAATATCAACATGAAAATGCCGACATATCAGGTACTGACGATATATCAACATGAAAATGCCGACCTATCAGGTACTGACGATATATCAATAAGAAAATGCCGACATATCAAGTACTGACGATATATCAACATGAAAATGCCGACATATCAGGTACTGACGATATATCAATAAGAAAATGCCGACATATCAGGTACTGACGATATATCAACATGAAAATGCCGACATATCAAGTACTGACGATATATCAACATGAAAATGCCGACATATCAAGTACTGACGAAATATCAACATGAAAATGCTGACATATCAAGTACTGACGATATATCAACATGAAAATGCCGACATATCAGGTACTGACGATATATCAATAAGAAAATGCCGACATATCAAGTACTGACGATATATCAACATGAAAATGCCGACATATCAGGTACTGACGATATATCAACATGAAAATGCCGACATATCAAGTACTGACGATATATCAACATGAAAATGCCGACATATCAAGTACTGACGATATATCAACATGAAAATGCCGACCTATCAGGTACTGACGATATATCAATAAGAAAATGCCGACATATCAAGTACTGACGAAATGTCAATAAGAAAATGCCGACATATCAGGTACTGACGATATATCAACATGAAAATGCCGACATATCAGGTACTGACGATATATCAACATGAAAATGCCGACATATCAGGTACTGACGATATATCAACATGAAAATGCCGACATATCAGGTACTGACGATATATCAACATGAAAATGCCGACATATCAGGTACTGACGAAATATCAACATGAAAATGCCGACATATCAGGTACCGACGAAATATCAACATGAAAATGCCGACATTTCAGGTACCGACGATATATCAACATGAAAATGCCGACATATCAGGTACTGACGAAATATCAACATGAAAATGCCGACATTTCAGGTACTGACGATATATCAACATGAAAATGCCGACATATCAGGTACTGACGAAATATCAACAAGAAAATGCCGACATATCAGGTACTGACGAAATATCAACATGAAAATGCCGACATATCAGGTACTGACGATATATCAACATGAAAATGCCGACATATCAGGTACTGACGATATATCAACATGAAAATGCCGACATATCAGGTACTGACGAAATATCAACATGAAAATGCCGACATATCTGGTACTGACGATATATCAACATGAAAATGCCGACATATCAGGTACTGACGATATATCAACATGAAAATGCCGACATATCAGGTACTGACGATATATCAACATGAAAATGCCGACATATCAGGTACTGACGAAATATCAACATGAAAATGCCGACATATCAAGTACTGACGAAATGTCAACAAGAAAATGCCGACCTATCAGGTACTGACGATATATCAACATGAAAATGCCGACATATCAAGTACTGACGATATATCAATAAGAAAATGCCGACATATCAAGTACTGACGATATATCAACATGAAAATGCCGACATATCAGGTACTGACGATATATCAATAAGAAAATGCCGACATATCAAGTACTGACGATATATCAACATGAAAATGCCGACATATCAGGTACTGACGATATATCAACATGAAAATGCCGACATATCAAGTACTGACGATATATCAACATGAAAATGCCGACATATCAGGTACTGACGATATATCAATAAGAAAATGCCGACATATCAGGTACTGACGATATATCAATAAGAAAATGCCGACATATCAAGTACTGACGATATATCAACATGAAAATACCGACATATCAGGTACTGACGATATATCAATAAGAAAATGCCGACATATCAAGTACTGACGAAATATCAACATGAAAATGCCGACATATCAAGTACTGACGATATATCAACATGAAAATGCCGACATATCAGGTACTGACGATATATCAACATGAAAATGCCGACATATCAAGTACTGACGATATATCAACATGAAAATGCCGACATATCAGGTACTGACGATATATCAATAAGAAAATGCCGACATATCAGGTACTGACGATATATCAACATGAAAATGCCGACCTATCAGGTACTGACGATATATCAATAAGAAAATGCCGACATATCAGGTACTGACGATATATCAACATGAAAATGCCGACATATCAGGTACTGACGATATATCAATAAGAAAATGCCGACATATCAGGTACTGATGATATATCAACATGAAAATGCCGACCTATCAGGTACTGACGATATATCAATAAGAAAATGCCGACATATCAAGTACTGACGATATATCAACATGAAAATGCCGACATATCAGGTACTGACGATATATCAATAAGAAAATGCCGACATATCAGGTACTGACGATATATCAACATGAAAATGCCGACATATCAAGTACTGACGATATATCAACATGAAAATGCCGACATATCAAGTACTGACGAAATATCAACATGAAAATGCCGACATATCAAGTACTGACGATATATCAACATGAAAATGCCGACATATCAGGTACTGACGATATATCAATAAGAAAATGCCGACATATCAAGTACTGACGATATATCAACATGAAAATGCCGACATATCAGGTACTGACGATATATCAACATGAAAATGCCGACATATCAAGTACTGACGATATATCAACATGAAAATGCCGACATATCAAGTACTGACGATATATCAACATGAAAATGCCGACATATCAGGTACTGACAATATATCAATAAGAAAATGCCGACATATCAAGTACTGACGAAATATCAACATGAAAATGCCGACATATCAAGTACTGACGATATATCAACATGAAAATGCCGACATCTCAAGTACTGACGAAATGTCAACAAGAAAATGCCGACATATCAAGTACTGACGATATATCAACATGAAAATACCGACATATCAAGTACTGACGAAATATCAACATGAAAATGCCGACATATCAAGTACTGACGAAATGTCAACAAGAAAATGCCGACATATCAAGTACTGACGATATATCAATAAGAAAATGCCGACCTATCAGGTACTGACGAAATATCAACATGAAAATGCCGACATATCAAGTACTGACGATATATCAATAAGAAAATGCCGACCTATCAGGTACTGACGAAATATCAACATGAAAATGCCGACATATCAGGTACTGACGATATATCAACATGAAAATGCCGACATATCAGGTACTGACGATATATCAACATGAAAATGCCGACATATCAGGTACTGACGATATATCAACATGAAAATGCCGACATATCAGGTACTGATGAAATATCAACATGAAAATGCCGACATATCAAGTACTGACGAAATGTCAACAAGAAAATGCCGACATATCAAGTACTGACGATATATCAATACGAAAATGCCGACCTATCAGGTACTGACGATATATCAACATGAAAATGCCGACATATCAAGTACTGACGATATATCAATAAGAAAATGCCGACATATCAAGTACTGACGATATATCAACATGAAAATGCCGACATATCAGGTACTGACGATATATCAACATGAAAATGCCGACATATCAAGTACTGACGATATATCAACATGAAAATGCCGACATATCATGTACTGACGAAATATCAATAAGAAAATGCCGACATATCAAGTACTGACGAAATATCAACATGAAAATGCCGACATATCAGGTACTGACGATATATCAACATGAAAATGCCGACCTATCAGGTACTGACGATATATCAATAAGAAAATGCCGACATATCAAGTACTGACGATATATCAACATGAAAATGCCGACATATCAGGTACTGACGATATATCAATAAGAAAATGCCGACATATCAGGTACTGACGATATATCAACATGAAAATGCCGACATATCAAGTACTGACGATATATCAACATGAAAATGCCGACATATCAAGTACTGACGAAATATCAACATGAAAATGCTGACATATCAAGTACTGACGATATATCAACATGAAAATGCCGACATATCAGGTACTGACGATATATCAATAAGAAAATGCCGACATATCAAGTACTGACGATATATCAACATGAAAATGCCGACATATCAGGTACTGACGATATATCAACATGAAAATGCCGACATATCAAGTACTGACGATATATCAACATGAAAATGCCGACATATCAAGTACTGACGATATATCAACATGAAAATGCCGACCTATCAGGTACTGACGATATATCAATAAGAAAATGCCGACATATCAAGTACTGACGAAATGTCAATAAGAAAATGCCGACATATCAGGTACTGACGATATATCAACATGAAAATGCCGACATATCAGGTACTGACGATATATCGACATGAAAATGCCGACATGTCAGGTACTGACGAAATATCAACATGAAAATGCCGACATATCAGGTACTGACGATATATCAACATGAAAATGCCGACATATCAGGTACTGACGATATATCAACATGAAAATGCCGACATATCAGGTACTGACGAAATATCAACATGAAAATGCCGACATATCAGGTACCGACGAAATATCAACATGAAAATGCCGACATTTCAGGTACTGACGATATATCAACATGAAAATGCCGACATATCAGGTACTGACGAAATATCAACAAGAAAATGCCGACATATCAGGTACTGACGAAATATCAACATGAAAATGCCGACATATCAGGTACTGACGATATATCAACATGAAAATGCCGACATATCAGGTACTGACGATATATCAACATGAAAATGCCGACATATCAGGTACTGACGAAATATCAACATGAAAATGCCGACATATCTGGTACTGACGATATATCAACATGAAAATGCCGACATATCAGGTACTGACGATATATCAACATGAAAATGCCGACATATCAGGTACTGACGATATATCAACATGAAAATGCCGACATATCAGGTACTGACGAAATATCAACATGAAAATGCCGACATATCAAGTACTGACGAAATGTCAACAAGAAAATGCCGACCTATCAGGTACTGACGATATATCAACATGAAAATGCCGACATATCAAGTACTGACGATATATCAATAAGAAAATGCCGACATATCAAGTACTGACGATATATCAACATGAAAATGCCGACATATCAGGTACTGACGATATATCAATAAGAAAATGCCGACATATCAAGTACTGACGATATATCAACATGAAAATGCCGACATATCAGGTACTGACGATATATCAACATGAAAATGCCGACATATCAAGTACTGACGATATATCAACATGAAAATGCCGACATATCAGGTACTGACGATATATCAATAAGAAAATGCCGACATATCAAGTACTGACGAAATATCAACATGAAAATGCCGACATATCAAGTACTGACGATATATCAACATGAAAATACCGACATATCAAGTACTGACGAAATATCAACATGAAAATGCCGACATATCAAGTACTGACGAAATGTCAACAAGAAAATGCCGACATATCAAGTACTGACGATATATCAATAAGAAAATGCCGACCTATCAGGTACTGACGAAATATCAACATGAAAATGCCGACATATCAAGTACTGACGATATATCAATAAGAAAATGCCGACCTATCAGGTACTGACGAAATATCAACATGAAAATGCCGACATATCAGGTACTGACGATATATCAACATGAAAATGCCGACATATCAGGTACTGACGATATATCAACATGAAAATGCCGACATATCAGGTACTGACGATATATCAACATGAAAATGCCGACATATCAGGTACTGACGAAATATCAACATGAAAATGCCGACATATCAAGTACTGACGAAATGTCAACAAGAAAATGCCGACATATCAAGTACTGACGATATATCAATAAGAAAATGCCGACCTATCAGGTACTGACGATATATCAACATGAAAATGCCGACATATCAAGTACTGACGATATATCAATAAGAAAATGCCGACATATCAAGTACTGACGATATATCAACATGAAAATGCCGACATATCAGGTACTGACGACATATCAACATGAAAATGCCGACATATCAAGTACTGACGATATATCAACATGAAAATGCCGACATATCATGTACTGACGATATATCAATAAGAAAATGCCGACATATCAAGTACTGACGAAATATCAACATGAAAATGCCGACATATCAGGTACTGAGGATATATCAACATGAAAATGCCGACCTATCAGGTACTGACGATATATCAATAAGAAAATGCCGACATATCAAGTACTGACGATATATCAACATGAAAATGCCGACATATCAGGTACTGACGATATATCAATAAGAAAATGCCGACATATCAGGTACTGACGATATATCAACATGAAAATGCCGACATATCAGGTACTGACGATATATCAACATGAAAATGCCGACATATCAAGTACTGACGAAATATCAACATGAAAATGCCGACATATCAAGTACTGACGATATATCAACATGAAAATGCCGACATATCAGGTACTGACGATATATCAATAAGAAAATGCCGACATATCAAGTACTGACGATATATCAACATGAAAATGCCGACATATCAGGTACTGACGATATATCAACATGAAAATGCCGACATATCAAATACTGACGATATATCAACATGAAAATGCCGACATATCAAGTACTGACGATATATCAACATGAAAATGCCGACCTATCAGGTACTGACGATATATCAATAAGAAAATGCCGACATATCAAGTACTGACGATATATCAATAAGAAAATGCCGACATATCAAGTACTGACGATATATCAACATGAAAATGCCGACATATCAAGTACTGACGATATATCAACATGAAAATGCCGACATATCAAGTACTGACGATATATCAATAAGAAAATGCTGACATATCAAGTACTGACGATATATCAACATGAAAATGCCAACATATCAAGTACTGACGATATATCAATAAGAAAATGCCGACATATCAAGTACTGACGATATATCAACATGAAAATGCCGACATATCAGGTACTGACGATATATCAACATGAAAATGCCGACATATCAGGTACTGACGATATATCAACATGAAAATGCCGACATATCAAGTACTGACGAAATGTCAACATGAAAATGCCGACATATCAAGTACTGACAAAATGTCAATAAGAAAATGCCGACCTATCAGGTACTGACGAAATATCAACATGAAAATGCCGACATATCAGGTACTGACGATATATCAATAAGAAAATGCCGACATATCAAGTACTGACGACATATCAACATGAAAATGCCGACCTATCAGGTACTGACGATATATCAATAAGAAAATGCCGACATATCAAGTACTGACGATATATCAACATCAAAATGCCGACATATCAAGTACTGACGATATATCAATAAGAAAATGCCGACATATCAAGTACTGACGATATATCAACATGAAAATGCCGACCTATCAGGTACTGACGATATATCAATAAGAAAATGCCGACATATCAAGTACTGACGATATATCAACATGAAAATGCCGACATATCAAGTACTGACGATATATCAACATGAAAATGCCGACATATCAAGTACTGACGATATATCAACATGAAAATGCCGACATATCAAGTACTGACGATATATCAACATGAAAATGCCGACATATCAAGTACTGACGATATATCAACATGAAAATGCCGACATATCAGGTACTGACGATATATCAATAAGAAAATGCCGACATATCAAGTATTGACGATATATCAACATGAAAATGCCGACATATCAGGTACTGACGATATATCAACATGAAAATGCCGACATATCAGGTACTGACGATATATCAACATGAAAATGCCGACATATCAAGTACTGACGAAATGTCAACATGAAAATGCCGACATATCAAGTACTGACGAAATGTCAATAAGAAAATGCCGACCTATCAGGTACTGACGAAATATCAACATGAAAATGCCGACCTATCAGGTACTGACGATATATCAATAAGAAAATGCCGACATATCAAGTACTGACGATATATCAACATGAAAATGCCGACATATCAAGTACTGACGAAATGTCAACATGAAAATGCCGACATATCAGGTACTGACGAAATATCAACAAGAAAATGCCGACATATCAAGTACTGACGAAATGTCAACATGAAAATGCCGACATATCAGGTACTGACGAAATATCAACATGAAAATGCCGACATATCAGGTACAGACGAAATATCAACATGAAAATGCCGACATATCAGGTACAGACGAAATATCAACATGAAAATGCCGACATATCAGGTACAGACGAAATATCAACATGAAAATGCCGACATATCAGGTACTGACGAAATATCAACAAGAAAATGCCGACCTATCAGGTACTGACGAAATATCAACATGAAAATGCCGACATATCAGGTACAGACGAAATATCAACATGGAAATGCCGACATATCAAGTACTGACGAAATATCAACATGACAATGCCGACCTGTCAGGTACTGACGAAATATCAACATGAAAATGCTGACATATCAGGTACTGACGAAATATCAACATGAAAATGCCGACATATCAGGTACTGACGAAATATCAACATGAAAATGCCGACCTATCAGGTACTGACGAAATATCAACATGAAAATGCCGACATATCAGGTACTGACGAAATATCAACAAGAAAATGCCGACATATCAAGTACTGACGAAATATCAACATGAAAATGCCGACATATCAGGTACTGACGAAATATCAACATGAAAATGCCGACATATCAGGTACTGACGAAATATCAACAAGAAAATGCCGACATATCAAGTACTGACGAAATGTCAACAAGAAAATGCCGACCTATCAGGTACTGACGAAATGTCAACATGAAAATGCCGACCTATCAGGTACTGACGAAATATCAACATGAAAATGCCGACCTATCAGGTACTGACGAAATATCAACATGAAAATGCCGACATATCAGGTACTGACGAAATATCAACAAGAAAATGCCGACATATCAAGTACTGAGGAAATGTCAACAAGAAAATGCCGACCTATCAGGTACTGACGAAATATCAACATGAAAATGCCGACATATCAAGTACTGACGATATATCAACATGAAAATGCCGACATATCAGGTACTGACGATATATCAACATGAAAATGCCGACATATCAGGTACTGACGATATATCAACATGAAAATGCCGACATATCAGGTACTGACGATATATCAACATGAAAATGCCGACATATCAAGTACTGACGATATATCAACATGAAAATGCCGACATATCAGGTACTGACGATATATCAACAAGAAAATGCCGACCTATCAGGTACTGACGAAATATCAACATGAAAATGCCGACATATCAAGTACTGACGATATATCAACATGAAAATGCCGACATATCAAGTACTGACGATATATAAACATGAAAATGCCGACATATCAGGTACTGACGATATATCAACATGAAAATGCCGACATATCAAGTACTGACGAAATGTCAACAAGAAAATGCCGACCTATCAGGTACTGACGAAATATCAACAAGAAAATGCCGACATATCAAGTACTGACGAAATGTCAACAAGAAAATGCCGACCTATCAGGTACTGACGAAATATCAACATGAAAATGCCGACATATCAAGTACTGACGAAATGTCAACAAGAAAATGCCGACCTATCAGGTACTGACGAAATATCAACATGAAAATGCCGACCTATCAGGTACTGACGAAATATCAACATGAAAATGCCGACATATCAGGTACTGACGAAATATCAACAAGAAAATGCCGACATATCAAGTACTGACGAAATGTCAACAAGAAAATGCCGACATATCAAGTACTGACGAAATGTCAACAAGAAAATGCCGACCTATCAGGTACTGACGAAATATCAACAAGAAAATGCCGACATATCAAGTACTGACGAAATGTCAACAAGAAAATGCCGACCTATCAGGTACTGACGAAATATCAACATGAAAATGCCGACATGTCAAGTACTGACGAAATGTCAACAAGAAAATGCCGACATATCAGGTACTGACGAAATATCAACATGAAAATGCCGACATATCAAGTACTGACGAAATGTCAACAAGAAAATGCCGACATATCAGGTACTGACGAAATATCAACAAGAAAATGCCGACATATCAAGTACTGACGAAATGTCAACAAGAAAATGCCGACATATCAGGTACTGACGAAATATCAACATGAAAATGCCGACATATCAAGTACTGACGAAATGTCAACAAGAAAATGCCGACATATCAAGTACTGACGATATATCAATAAGAAAATGCCGACCTATCAGGTACTGACGATATATCAACATGAAAATGCCGACATATCAAGTACTGACGATATATCAATAAGAAAATGCCGACATATCAAGTACTGACGATATATCAACATGAAAATGCCGACATATCAGGTACTGACGACATATCAACATGAAAATGCCGACATATCAAGTACTGACGATATATCAACATGAAAATGCCGACATATCATGTACTGACGATATATCAATAAGAAAATGCCGACATATCAAGTACTGACGAAATATCAACATGAAAATGCCGACATATCAGGTACTGAGGATATATCAACATGAAAATGCCGACCTATCAGGTACTGACGATATATCAATAAGAAAATGCCGACATATCAAGTACTGACGATATATCAACATGAAAATGCCGACATATCAGGTACTGACGATATATCAATAAGAAAATGCCGACATATCAGGTACTGACGATATATCAACATGAAAATGCCGACATATCAGGTACTGACGATATATCAACATGAAAATGCCGACATATCAAGTACTGACGAAATATCAACATGAAAATGCCGACATATCAAGTACTGACGATATATCAACATGAAAATGCCGACATATCAGGTACTGACGATATATCAATAAGAAAATGCCGACATATCAAGTACTGACGATATATCAACATGAAAATGCCGACATATCAGGTACTGACGATATATCAACATGAAAATGCCGACATATCAAATACTGACGATATATCAACATGAAAATGCCGACATATCAAGTACTGACGATATATCAACATGAAAATGCCGACCTATCAGGTACTGACGATATATCAATAAGAAAATGCCGACATATCAAGTACTGACGATATATCAATAAGAAAATGCCGACATATCAAGTACTGACGATATATCAACATGAAAATGCCGACATATCAAGTACTGACGATATATCAACATGAAAATGCCGACATATCAAGTACTGACGATATATCAATAAGAAAATGCTGACATATCAAGTACTGACGATATATCAACATGAAAATGCCAACATATCAAGTACTGACGATATATCAATAAGAAAATGCCGACATATCAAGTACTGACGATATATCAACATGAAAATGCCGACATATCAGGTACTGACGATATATCAACATGAAAATGCCGACATATCAGGTACTGACGATATATCAACATGAAAATGCCGACATATCAAGTACTGACGAAATGTCAACATGAAAATGCCGACATATCAAGTACTGACAAAATGTCAATAAGAAAATGCCGACCTATCAGGTACTGACGAAATATCAACATGAAAATGCCGACATATCAGGTACTGACGATATATCAATAAGAAAATGCCGACATATCAAGTACTGACGACATATCAACATGAAAATGCCGACCTATCAGGTACTGACGATATATCAATAAGAAAATGCCGACATATCAAGTACTGACGATATATCAACATCAAAATGCCGACATATCAAGTACTGACGATATATCAATAAGAAAATGCCGACATATCAAGTACTGACGATATATCAACATGAAAATGCCGACCTATCAGGTACTGACGATATATCAATAAGAAAATGCCGACATATCAAGTACTGACGATATATCAACATGAAAATGCCGACATATCAAGTACTGACGATATATCAACATGAAAATGCCGACATATCAAGTACTGACGATATATCAACATGAAAATGCCGACATATCAAGTACTGACGATATATCAACATGAAAATGCCGACATATCAAGTACTGACGATATATCAACATGAAAATGCCGACATATCAGGTACTGACGATATATCAATAAGAAAATGCCGACATATCAAGTATTGACGATATATCAACATGAAAATGCCGACATATCAGGTACTGACGATATATCAACATGAAAATGCCGACATATCAGGTACTGACGATATATCAACATGAAAATGCCGACATATCAAGTACTGACGAAATGTCAACATGAAAATGCCGACATATCAAGTACTGACGAAATGTCAATAAGAAAATGCCGACCTATCAGGTACTGACGAAATATCAACATGAAAATGCCGACCTATCAGGTACTGACGATATATCAATAAGAAAATGCCGACATATCAAGTACTGACGATATATCAACATGAAAATGCCGACATATCAAGTACTGACGAAATGTCAACATGAAAATGCCGACATATCAGGTGCTGACGAAATATCAACAAGAAAATGCCGACATATCAAGTACTGACGAAATGTCAACATGAAAATGCCGACATATCAGGTACTGACGAAATATCAACATGAAAATGCCGACATATCAGGTACAGACGAAATATCAACATGAAAATGCCGACATATCAGGTACAGACGAAATATCAACATGAAAATGCCGACATATCAGGTACAGACGAAATATCAACATGAAAATGCCGACATATCAGGTACTGACGAAATATCAACAAGAAAATGCCGACCTATCAGGTACTGACGAAATATCAACATGAAAATGCCGACATATCAGGTACAGACGAAATATCAACATGGAAATGCCGACATATCAAGTACTGACGAAATATCAACATGACAATGCCGACCTGTCAGGTACTGACGAAATATCAACATGAAAATGCTGACATATCAGGTACTGACGAAATATCAACATGAAAATGCCGACATATCAGGTACTGACGAAATATCAACATGAAAATGCCGACCTATCAGGTACTGACGAAATATCAACATGAAAATGCCGACATATCAGGTACTGACGAAATATCAACAAGAAAATGCCGACATATAAAGTACTGACGAAATATCAACATTAAAATGCCGACATATCAGGTACTGACGAAATATCAACATGAAAATGCCGACATATCAGGTACTGACGAAATATCAACAAGAAAATGCCGACATATCAAGTACTGACGAAATGTCAACAAGAAAATGCCGACCTATCAGGTTCTGACGAAATGTCAACATGAAAATGCCGACCTATCAGGTACTGACGAAATATCAACATGAAAATGCCGACCTATCAGGTACTGACGAAATATCAACATGAAAATGCCGACATATCAGGTACTGACGAAATATCAACAAGAAAATGCCGACATATCAAGTACTGAGGAAATGTCAACAAGAAAATGCCGACCTATCAGGTACTGACGAAATATCAACATGAAAATGCCGACATATCAAGTACTGACGATATATCAACATGAAAATGCCGACATATCAGGTACTGACGATATATCAACATGAAAATGCCGACATATCAGGTACTGACGATATATCAACATGAAAATGCCGACATATCAGGTACTGACGATATATCAACATGAAAATGCCGACATATCAAGTACTGACGATATATCAACATGAAAATGCCGACATATCAGGTACTGACGATATATCAACAAGAAAATGCCGACCTATCAGGTACTGACGAAATATCAACATGAAAATGCCGACATATCAAGTACTGACGATATATCAACATGAAAATGCCGACATATCAAGTACTGACGATATATAAACATGAAAATGCCGACATATCAGGTACTGACGATATATCAACATGAAAATGCCGACATATCAAGTACTGACGAAATGTCAACAAGAAAATGCCGACCTATCAGGTACTGACGAAATATCAACAAGAAAATGCCGACATATCAAGTACTGACGAAATGTCAACAAGAAAATGCCGACCTATCAGGTACTGACGAAATATCAACATGAAAATGCCGACATATCAAGTACTGACGAAATGTCAACAAGAAAATGCCGACCTATCAGGTACTGACGAAATATCAACATGAAAATGCCGACCTATCAGGTACTGACGAAATATCAACATGAAAATGCCGACATATCAGGTACTGACGAAATATCAACAAGAAAATGCCGACATATCAAGTACTGACGAAATGTCAACAAGAAAATGCCGACATATCAAGTACTGACGAAATGTCAACAAGAAAATGCCGACCTATCAGGTACTGACGAAATATCAACAAGAAAATGCCGACATATCAAGTACTGACGAAATGTCAACAAGAAAATGCCGACCTATCAGGTACTGACGAAATATCAACATGAAAATGCCGACATATCAAGTACTGACGAAATGTCAACATGAAAATGCCGACATATCAAGTACTGACGAAATATCAACATGAAAATGCCGACATATCAGGTACTGACGAAATATCAACAAGAAAATGCCGACATATCAGGTACTGACGAAATATCAACATGAAAATGCCGACATATCAAGTACTGACGAAATGTCAACAAGAAAATGCCGACATATCAGGTACTGACGAAATATCAACAAGAAAATGCCGACATATCAAGTACTGACGAAATGTCAACAAGAAAATGCCGACCTATCAGGTACTGACGAAATATCAACATGAAAATGCCGACATATCAAGTACTGATGATATATCAATAAGAAAATGCCGACATATCAAGTACTGACGAAATATCAACATCAAAATGCCGACATATCAGGTACTGACGAAATATCAACATGAAAATGCCGACATATCAAGTACTGACGAAATATCAACAAGAAAATGCCGACCTATCAGGTACTGACGATATATCAACAAGAAAATGCCGACATATCAAGTACTGACGATATATCAACATGAAAATGCCGACATATCAGGTACTGACGATATATCAACATGAAAATGCCGACATATCAAGTACTGACGATATATCAACATGAAAATGCCGACATATCATGTACTGACGATATATCAATAAGAAAATGCCGACATATCAAGTACTGACGAAATATCAACATGAAAATGCCGACATATCAGGTACTGACGATATATCAACATGAAAATGCCGACCTATCAGGTACTGACGATATATCAATAAGAAAATGCCGACATATCAAGTACTGACGATATATCAACATGAAAATGCCGACATATCAGGTACTGACGATATATCAATAAGAAAATGCCGACATATCAGGTACTGACGATATATCAACATGAAAATGCCGACATATCAAGTACTGACGATAAATCAACATGAAAATGCCGACATATCAAGTACTGACGAAATATCAACATGAAAATGCCGACATATCAAGTACTGACGATATATCAACATGAAAATGCCGACATATCAGGTACTGACGATATATCAATAAGAAAATGCCGACATATCAAGTACTGACGATATATCAACATGAAAATGCCGACATATCAGGTACTGACGATATATCAACATGAAAATACCGACATATCAAGTACTGACGATATATCAACATGAAAATGCCGACATATCAAGTACTGACGATATATCAACATGAAAATGCCGACCTATCAGGTACTGACGATATATCAATAAGAAAATGCCGACATATCAAGTACTGACGATATATCAATAAGAAAATGCCGACATATCAAGTACTGACGATATATCAACATGAAAATGCCGACATATCAAGTACTGACGATATATCAACATGAAAATGCCGACATATCAAGTACTGACGATATATCAATAAGAAAATGCCGACATATCAAGTACTGACGATATATCAACATGAAAATGCCAACATATCAAGTACTGACGATATATCAATAAGAAAATGCCGACATATCAAGTACTGACGATATATCAACATGAAAATGCCGACATATCAGGTACTGACGATATATCAACATGAAAATGCCGACATATCAGGTACTGACGATATATCAACAGGAAAATGCCGACATATCAAGTACTGACGAAATGTCAACATGAAAATGCCGACATATCAAGTACTGACAAAATGTCAATAAGAAAATGCCGACCTATCAGGTACTGACGAAATATCAACATGAAAATGCCGACATATCAGGTACTGACGATATATCAATAAGAAAATGCCGACATATCAAGTACTGACGACATATCAACATGAAAATGCCGACCTATCAGGTACTGACGATATATCAATAAGAAAATGCCGACATATCAAGTACTGACGATATATCAACATCAAAATGCCGACATATCAAGTACTGACGATATATCAATAAGAAAATGCCGACATATCAAGTACAGACGATATATCAACATGAAAATGCCGACCTATCAGGTACTGACGATATATCAATAAGAAAATGCCGACATATCAAGTACTGACGATATATCAACATGACAATGCCGACATATCAAGTACTGACGATATATCAATAAGAAAATGCCGACATATCAAGTACTGACGATATATCAACATGAAAATGCCGACATATCAAGTACTGACGATATATCAACATGAAAATGCCGACATATCAGGTACTGACGATATATCAATAAGAAAATGCCGACATATCAAGTATTGACGATATATCAACATGAAAATGCCGACATATCAGGTACTGACGATATATCAACAAGAAAATGCCGACATATCAGGTACTGACGATATATCAACATGAAAATGCCGACATATCAAGTACTGACGAAATGTCAACATGAAAATGCCGACATATCAAGTACTGACGAAATGTCAATAAGAAAATGCCGACCTATCAGGTACTGACGAAATATCAACATGAAAATGCCGACCTATCAGGTACTGACGATATATCAATAACAAAATGCCGACATATCAAGTACTGACGATATATCAACATGAAAATGCCGACATATCAAGTACTGACGAAATGTCAACATGAAAATGCCGACATATCAGGTACTGACGAAATATCAACAAGAAAATGCCGACATATCAAGTACTGACGAAATGTCAACATGAAAATGCCGACATATCAGGTACTGACGAAATATCAACATGAAAATGCCGACATATCAGGTACAGACGAAATATCAACATGAAAATGCCGACATATGAGGTACAGACGAAATATCAACATGAAAATGCCGACATATCAGGTACAGACGAAATATCAACATGAAAATGCCGACATATCAGGTACTGACGAAATATCAACAAGAAAATGCCGACCTATCAGGTACTGACGAAATATCAACATGAAAATGCCGACATATCAGGTACAGACGAAATATCAACATGGAAATGCCGACATATCAAGTACTGACGAAATATCAACATGACAATGCCGACCTGTCAGGTACTGACGAAATATCAACATGAAAATGCTGACATATCAGGTACTGACGATATATCAACATGAAAATGCCGACATATCAGGTACTGACGATATATCAATAAGAAAATGCCGACATATCAAGTACTGACGAAATATCAACATGAAAATGCCGACATATCAGGTACTGACGAAATATCAACATGAAAATGCCGACATATCAGGTACTGACGATATATCAACATGAAAATGCCGACATATCAGGTACTGACGATATATCAACATGAAAATGCCGACCTATCAGGTACTGACGATATATCAACATGAAAATGCCGACATATCAGGTACTGACGATATATCAATAAGAAAATGCCGACCTGTCAGGTACTGACGAAATATCAACATGAAAATGCCGACATATCAGGTACTGACGAAATATCAACATGAAAATTCCGACCTATCAGGTACTGACGAAATATCAACATGAAAATGCCGACATATCAGGTACTGACGAAATATCAACAAGAAAATGCCGACATATCAAGTACTGACGAAATATCAACATGAAAATGCCGACATATCAGGTACTGACGAAATATCAACATGAAAATGCCGACATATCAGGTACTGACGATATATAAACATGAAAATGCCGACATATCAGGTACTGACGATATATCAACATGAAAATGCTGACATATCAAGTACTGACGAAATGTCAACAAGAAAATGCCGACCTATCAGGTACTGACGAAATATCAACAAGAAAATGCCGACATATCAAGTACTGACGAAATGTCAACAAGAAAATGCCGACCTATCAGGTACTGACGAAATATCAACATGAAAATGCCGACATATCAAGTACTGACGAAATGTCAACAAGAAAATGCCGACCTATCAGGTACTGACGAAATATCAACATGAAAATGCCGACCTATCAGGTACTGACGAAATATCAACATGAAAATGCTGACATATCAGGTACTGACGAAATATCAACAAGAAAATGCTGACATATCAAGTACTGACGAAATGTCAACAAGAAAATGCCGACATATCAAGTACTGACGAAATGTCAACAAGAAAATGCCGACCTATCAGGTACTGACGAAATATCAACAAGAAAATGCCGACATATCAAGTACTGACGAAATGTCAACAAGAAAATGCCGACATATCAAGTACTGACGAAATATCAACATGAAAATGCCGATATATCAAGTACTGACGAAATGTCAACATGAAAATGCCGACATATCAAGTACTGACGAAATATCAACATGAAAATGCCGACATATCAGGTACTGACGAAATATCAACAAGAAAATGCCGACATATCAGGTACTGACGAAATATCAACATGAAAATGCCGACATATCAAGTACTGACGAAATGTCAACAAGAAAATGCCGACATATCAGGTACTGACGAAATATCAACAAGAAAATGCCGACATATCAAGTACTGACGATATATCAACATGAAAATGCCGACATATCAGGTACTGACGAAATGTCAACATGAAAATGCCGACATATCAAGTACTGACGATATATCAATAAGAAAATGCCGACATATCAAGTACTGACGAAATGTCAACATGAAAATGCCGACCTGTCAGGTACTGACGAAATATCAACAAGAAAATGCCGACATATCAAGTACTGACGAAATGTCAACATGAAAATGCCGACATATCAGGTACTGACGAAATATCAACAAGAAAATGCCGACATATCAAGTACTGACGAAATGTCAACATGAAAATGCCGACATATCAAGTACTGACGATATATCAACAAGAAAATGCTGACCTATCAGGTACTGACGAAATATCAACAAGAAAATGCCGACATATCAAGTACTGACGAAATGTCAACATGAAAATGCCGACCTTACAGGTACTGACGATATATCAACAAGAAAATGCCGACATATCAAGTACTGACGAAATGTCAACATGAAAATGCCGACCTATCAGGTACTGACGAAATGTCAACATGAAAATGCCGACATATCAAGTACTGACGATATATCAACAAGAAAATGCCGACATATCAAGTACTGACGAAATGTCAACATGAAAATGCCGACCTATCAGGTACTGACGAAATATCAACATGAAAATGCCGACATATCAAGTACTGACGATATATCAATAAGAAAATGCCGACATATCAGGTACTGACGATATATCAACAAGAAAATGCCGACCTATCAGGTACTGACGAAATATCAACAAGAAAATGCCGACATATCAGGTACTGACGATATATCAACAAGAAAATGCCGACATATCAGGTACTGACGATATATCAACAAGAAAATGCCGACCTATCAGGTACTGACGAAATATCAACAAGAAAATGCCGACATATCAGGTACTGACGATATATCAACAAGAAAATGCCGACATATCAGGTACTGACGATATATCAACAAGAAAATGCCGACATATCAGGTACTGATGATATATCAACAAGAAAATGCCGACATATCAGGTACTGACGATATATCAACATGAAAATGCCGACATATCAGGTACTGATGATATATCAACAAGAAAATGCCGACATATCAGGTACTGACGATATATCAACATGAAAATGCCGACATATCAAGTACTGATGATATATCAACAAGAAAATGCCGACATATCAGGTACTGACGATATATCAATAAGAAAATGCCGACATATCAGGTACTGACGATATATCAACAAGAAAATGCCGACATATCAGGTACTGACGATATATCAATAAGAAAATGCCGACATATCAGGTACTGACGATATATCAATAAGAAAATTCCGACATATCAGGTACTGACGAAATGTCAACAAGAAAATGCCGACCTATCAGGTACTGACGAAATATCAACAAGAAAATGCCGACCTATCAGGTACTGACGAAATGTCAACAAGAAAATGCCGACCTATCAGGTACTGACGAAATGTCAACAAGAAAATGCCGACCTATCAGGTACTGACGAAATATCAACAAGAAAATGCCGACCTATCAGGTGCTGACGAAATATCAACATGAAAATGCCGACCTATCAGGTACTGACGAAATATCAACAAGAAAATGCCGACCTATCAGGTACTGACGAAATTTCAACCTGTCCCAATCCAAATTCAGGGCTTCACCCTCAGTCTGAGCAAAGTCCTGTTTGTGGCTGTCAGAGCAGGTGCTGCAAAACACACCGGACTCAGCACCGTCACTCATTACCTGAGACAAGATGGCACCGATGCCGTACGTCGAGCTATCCCACGCCAGAATGAGAGGACATGAAGGTTCGTAATGTGAAGTACCGTGTCTGCAGTCAGGTGAGCTTTGAATCGTTCGAATGATGCTTGTTCCACCGAACTCCACCTCCACCTAACATCTCGACGTAGCATGCGAGTCAGCGGAGCAAGCTCAGTGCTCAGGTTGCTGACATACCTGTGGTAATCCTGCGCAAGTCCAATGAAGGAACGAAGCTGAACTTTGTTCCTTGGGCTGGGCATTTCGGCTACAGCGTCTACAGCCCCGCTGGGGTGATGACATGCCCCAGGTACTCCATGGGGTGATGACATGCCCCAGGTACTCCATGGGGTGATGACAGGCCCCAGGTACTCCATGGGGTGATGACATGCCCCAGGTACTCCATGGGGTGATGACATGCCCCAGGTACTCCATGAGGTGATGACATGCCACAGGTACTCCACTCGCTTCTGAAAGAATAACCATTTGTCTTTGTTCAAGCGAAGGTCATGAGCAGCTAACTTAGACATCACCTTGTCAATGTTCTCAAGATGTTGTTCAGCTGTGGCGCCCGCAATGAGGATGTTATCCAAGTAGCATTGTGCAGGTAAGTCGGTACAAGACGATCCATCACCTTCTGCCACATTGCCGGACCTGAAATGATCCTGAAACAAAGACAGGTATACTGGTACATACCCTGACACGTATTGAAGGTAAGAAGGTGTCGATCCTCGGGCGCGATCTCAAGATGAAAGTACGGATCGCGCAAGTCCAACTTCGTGAAGTACCGACTCCCCACCATATTTGAATATATCTCATCCATGGATGGCAGTGGATACTGCTCCACGCAGAGGTTGCGGGTTAACAGTCACTTTAAAATCACCACACAGGTGAATACTGTACCTCCATTCTGCTAAAGCACTGTGACCACAGGTGTCGCCCACTCAGTGTCCCACCAGTTCAATGACCCCAATCTTTTCCCACTCAGAGTGTCCCACCAGTTCAATGTCCCCAATTTTTCCAATCAATCAAGCTCCACTTTGACCCGATTGCGAAGGGAATATGGCATCGGTCGAGGCTAACAGAATCGCGGACTGACTCCCTGTTTCAGGTGCAGGTGACCTTGAGCACCTTTGAGTTTCCCAAGTTCAGGCCCGAATAGAACTTGGTGTTTTTCCAAGATCTCCTCCTAGCACGAAGGCGACGGAAATGACGTATGGGCACTGTAAATGTTTGCCCAATCCAGATGAATGGTGTGCCACCAAATCACGACCAAGTAGAAATGGTCCAGAACCATCAACCACGTACAGGGGCAACACCGCTTGCTGGTCCCAATAACGAACCAACACATCAATCAAGCCCAATGGCTTTATCATCTCCCCTGTGTTAGTACGAAGGGAAGTGTGTATTGAGGCTAACACCGGACAACCCAACTGACGCCAGATCCGTTTACTCACGAGACTGACTGATGCACCGGTATCCACTGTGAAGTTGACTGGCCTGACATTCACACTGACAACCACCACAAAGGGGTGATTCGAAACTGACGTCATCGGAAACGTCCTGTTGATCAAACTCACTGCCAGCCCCGACCACATCAACGGTGCCCGGCCGCGACAGTCCCTCCCCTCCACACATGGCCTGTCTTACCACACCGGTAACACAACACATTCCGAAATGGACAGCTCCTGTAACACACTGCTTGCATGTACCCAGGAATAAGAAGAAGAAGATCCCTGATCCGCCGACCCAGTTGGAGAATAGCGAGGACGTGACCCTGCCGCAGGAGAATTGCATGCAGGTGAACCTCCCGCAGGAGAATAGCGGGCACATGACCCTCCCGCAGGAGAATTGCGTGCACGTGACCCTCCCGCAGGAGAATTGCGAGCACGTGACTCTCCCGCAGGAGAATAGTGAGCACATGACCCTCCCGCAGGAGAATTGCGTGCAGGTGAACCTCCCGCAGGAGAATAGCGAGCACGTGACCCTCCTGCAGGAGAATTGCGTACAGGTTGTTGTGAAAATCAATCAAGTCCACAACTTTGTCCCATAGGTGGGTTTAATAACATTCAGATCTCTGGCATCATCCTGTAAAATACAATCATGCAATATATATATCAGGATCTTGGCATCATATGGGAAGGATCGATAATATTAGTCAATGCAAGCAAGCCTAGAATATGAGCGGGTACGTACCATCCGAGTCTACATGTCATAGAATAATGTCGCAGGAGTGGCCCAGAGTCGCGAACGTCCGAGGTCTTATAGACGCCTCTCAGTGGTTTAAGTGAACATCACACCTGGGTTCAACTTTGATACATTTTCACTACATTCTCCCCGCCGTTAGAACTACACTGCCGCTAGGCAGGAATCAAGCGTGCATCAGCATTAATTGATTAGTGATGTCAGTTGGTCCATCCGTAGCGGTCAGGGCGGCGAATTACCCTGCCAGCACGGGTCCGGAAACTACCGGGTACGACATCCCCAAGCCCGGAGTCCCCTGCATCGGAGTAGCCGCTGGAGGCAGGTGTCGGAGGGGGAACCTCAGTGCCTTCAGGCAGGGGTGTATCTAGCGAAGGGAGTGACGGCAGATGCTCCATAAGGGGAGCTTCGGGGGAGTCCATAGACTCGTAAATCGGTTCGTCGATAGCCCTATAAGGGTCGATGACCCCACAAGGGGCGAGATGGCGTACGGAGACAGTGGACTCACGTCCATCTGCCGTCATCACACGAGCATGCTCGGGAATAGCCTGGAGTACCTGCACCTTATCCACTAAGGGATTGTACTTGCTCGGGCGAACCGCACGTTTGAGATAGGCCGGCCCCAGCTCAGCGAGCCAACTGGGTAAAGATCGGATACTACCCGAGCTTCTAGGGTGGTGGAACAGTCTTTCATAAGGAGTCTGGTTGGTGGCCGTACATAGTAGAGCCCTGATCGAGTTCAGCGCCGCAGGTAGCGAGCAAGCCCATTTATCTAGGCCCTGGCCGAGGGTCCTGAGGCTTAGCATGACGGCCCTCCATATGATCCCATTGAAGCGTTCGACCTGCCCATTCGCCTGTGGTCTGTACGGAGTGGTATAACTCGAAGCGACATTATTTTGGAGCAAAAAGTACCTCACTTCCTGGGACAGGAACACCGCACCCCGATCGGTATGCAAGTAGGCTGGATACCCAAACATAGAAAACAAATTCTGCAGGCACCGTATGACTGTGGCAGCCGTCATATCTGCGCACGTGAAAGCGAAAGGGAATCGCGAGTACTCATCAACGATAGTGAGCAGATAACAAGAGTTACTCGACACCGGCAGCCGTCCTTTGAAATCCATCGCCAATCTCTCCCATGGTCTAGTAGCCCTGACGGTGTACCCCAGAGTGTACCCCAGAGTACCAGGTCACGGTGTACCCCAGAGTCCCCGTGGGCGGAGTTTCACGGAGAAATTTTTCACCCACTTAGAATAATGGGCGAACAGCCCGAGAGCACGCTTCAGCGAAGCTCGATCACAGGGTGGGGCCATATCGAGCAAAGGTCGCAGACGCTCCTTATCGGGAGCAACAGAGCCGTGGGTCACGGTGTACCCCAGAAGATATATCATGCGCATGGAGTAACGACACTTAGCCTCATTCATGGTTCAGCGATACCTCTGCGCGACCTCGAGGAAGCGCTTCAGATTCGCAGCATGATGCCCCTGGTCATGCCCGCAAACCGTAAGATTGTCCAGATATACAAAGACATCGGTCAAGTTCTCCTTAGCGACGAGGTCGTCCATAGCCCTCTGAAAACAGGCGACCCCGTTCGTCACCCCAAAAGGTAGTCGGGTGAACTGGTATAACCTTTGACCCGATTCAAATGCGGTATAGATGCGGTCGGCCCCGGAGATGGGGATCTGATGATACGCACTACGCAGATCGAGAGTGCTATAGACTGAGTACTGGGCCACCTGTCGAACCAGTGCGTCCATCCCCAGTAGGGGGTAGTCATCCAGCTGTGTAAAGCGATTAATCGTCTGTGAATAGTCGATTACCATGCATTTGCGATGCACTTCACTTCGCACCACGAAGACCTGGGCCTGCCACGGCGACCGGCTGGGTTCTATGATACCTTCCTTTAAGAGCTGGGCCGTTTCCTCCGCAATGAATTGCGCGTCAGCTCGTGAGTAGCGCCGTGATTTTACCGCTACCGGTGTGCAGTCCATGGTCATATTGGGGAACAGCGACAGAGGCTCAATTTCCATTCCTGCGAGTGCACACACAGCAATCGTGTCAGTCCCACCAAACTCCATTTCCAAACGTCCATGTCGCTTAAGAAAATCATGTCCTAACAGAATATCAGCACATAAAGCAGGTAAGACCATGAGATGTACATCTGGAAATATGCGTCCCTTTATCACAAGCTTCAATCGACATGCCCCTTTTGTGCTGAGCCTACGCCCTTGGGAGGCCATAAAGATCCGTCGTGTTGTCCGAAGGACCGGCCATCCATGTTTTCGCACCAGTCGATGATCAATAAAACTATCTGTGGACCCCGTATCGATTAAAGCCCGAGCAAAAATGCCTTCGATCATAAGTGGAATAATGGCCTGAGCAAGGCCGGGTGGACCGGCAGGTATTGTGCCATCCGAGCGAGATGATCGCGCCTCGCATGTAGATCCAACGCCGGCTACAGTTTTCTGGCCATTCGAGCAGCCTCCGGAGGGCGCTCGTGTCAAGCGCGTAGTTTGCCGCGCCAAAGCCGGAGCTTGTAGTTCGTACGAGCAGCCAGCGGATGGCGCTCGTGTCATGCGAGAAGGGTCGAAGCCAACTGTAGTTTCACGTGCCGAAGCAAGAGACACTGATGTCTTCCTTCTTCTGCTGTATTTCATCCAACAAGGCCTTGTTTGGATGATTGGTGGGACCTCTCGTGATAGACGATGTTACCCGGTTCACGAAGTCTCGCAAAAGCTGTCAAAACCTATCAAGGATAATCTGTTGGGGTTTCCTGCGCTGACTGGATCAGACACCACTTCATCATTTACAGGATGTGGCAATAAGACGTGTTTGAAAGTCTTTGTAGAATATTCGCATCTTCTCTGTGGAGTTGGTTGTGATGAACCATTGGCAGAAGTTGAAAAGTTTGTGTGTCGCCTATACTCGGCCCCGGATTCCAAAGGCGGTGTCAACTAAGCTAGATTTGATCTGTTCCGAAAAGGAAAGAAACAAATTGAAAATCTTCCACCCACAGAAAATGCTCTCAAGTCACACTTGGCAAGAGCAAACTACCAGACGAAAGTGTGGTTGGCCCCTGGACGGTGTGACAATCGAAAGGCAGTAGGCTTGCCGTCATCTTCCGGTGGATGGCGAGAAACTGAAGGGGGACTTGATGTAGTCTGGATTACTCTTCCAGCAGTACCAGTGGCATGTATTGAGTTGATGACTTGTGGTTGCAAAACAAAGTGCAGGACCGCTGCATGCAAATGCCACAAGTCGAGGCAGATGTGCATCCCAGCATGTTGGTGCGAATCCGAGGGTTTCTGTAACCCTGCTACGAATCAGTAACTGTGAATTGGGCTGTTTATCACAACAGCCACAATTAACTGACAAAGGGGTGTGAAAGAGACTCTGTGCAAGTAATTCGATCCAATCTAGTCTTTTGCTGGTCTTTCGGCGTGTTATATTCTCTCACTGTCGCTCGTAAATATAAGTAAATGAACAGACAGACTCAATTGTCAGCCCGCCCCCACCCTTCCCCCCCCCCTCCCACATTCAGACATTTTAAATGTGACTTTCTAATGTTAATCGGACAATATATCAAGTGTACTGACTCCATTGTAATATTCATCATTGTTAACAGAAGTAACAGAAGTTTACACGAGTAAACAAGTTTGTACAATTAAAGATGTGTTATGTTACGTATGAGACGCATTATGTTACTATTGATGCCATATGGCAGCCATTTTGAAAAAGAATGTTGTGCAGTTAATTTCTACCGAGGCGTTTGCAAATGATAATCAAGTTATGATAATACATACAGCACAAACACGCGTCTTTTGTCAGTCAAAATTACAAAATCTCATGATTATTGCTTTGCCATATCGCATAACATCACCATATGGCGGCCATTTTGAATGACGTCATTTTATACCGGAAATGACGACTTACGAAACTGACATCCACCCAAGTGATGATCCCGGATACCTAACGAATACATCTGGGTAGTTAGTTTGCTTGTAACAGAGAGATGCCATCAAACCAGTTTTTCGGCACTTTTTGTGGGGTTGGCCGGCTAACTACTGCAAGGGAGTTCTTTTTTGGCAAATTCATTTTGCGATTTGCGTTTCTTTGGCAGGGAAAATGGGAAAATGTGGGTTCATCAAATGTTTCTATTTATAATATGGAACCTCTCTGTTTGTCTATCTGTCTCCAGAACTCTTGGAGGGCAAAGATGGGCTGAGGTTGACCAAGCAATTGTTGTGTGAAGCTTGGATGGTTGATTATGAATATTTGTAGAGTTGGGGTTACGAACTCACCATGGAAGGAGAATGGAGGTTATGGTTTCATCGCTGTGTCTGTCTGGCTGTCTGGCCGGCCATGGAGTTATATTTCTGAAACATGGATTTCAAAGAGGCAGGGGTGTGTGCCTTGAGGAATCTGTGGGTTCGCTTTGGTTTGTTTGGTGCAGAACCAAAGGGTGGTGGTGCTGATTGCGCCGGGCAATCGCATCAGGGTGTTGTGGCGTGTGGTGTCATCCCGGGTGGTGAGTGAGTGTTGTTGGCAATAACGTCATTAGGGTTGTGGTTGTGGCATCGCGATTCGATGGGGATGGCGCTTGGTCTGGTTCCTTTTTTTTGGAGGTTTGGAGGCATCATGGCTGCTGGGTAATGACAAAAGGGACGTCGTGGTGGTTGGCAGCTGGTGGTGGTGCGACCGACAGCCGGCAGGCGTGCTGGCTTCGGGAGGAAAACACCACCTCCAACCAAGGTGGGCTGGTACCAGGTGCTGTCGACTGCACACTGCAGTGAGCTTTGGAGGTAAAACCACCTGATACATGCATCACATTGTCAACAGAGGGCATCTCCACCCACACTGAGTCTTGACGACAATAATACATATGAGAACTATATTTGTTTTTGATAAACGGACCAAGTTATTTTTTATTTGTTTTATTTGCAATAAAATAAATAAATTAATAAAGGGAGGTGATTGGACACAGGATAGAGTTTTTTGGACGGGCTTTTGGCGGGAATGTGTACCGTGGGGACAGACGATTGGATTTGGATGTGAGAATTATTTAATTTTTGTGAAAGTGATTTTTCACCATTGAGTGATGTGGCCAACCACCAAGTGTTATTCTAGTTGTAAAATGCTATTTGTCCGAGGGCATTTTTTCAGAATTTAATGTAGATATTGGACAATTCTGGAGGAAACGCCATTGATCCCTACAAAATGTGAGACAATGTGGGACAGCCAGAGGCTGAAACAGGTGCATGGGGAACAGGTGCATGATATGCTGAGAGCGGGACCCGGGCGGGGGCCGGGTGGATTAGAGAAAATTGGTTTGTTTAAAATAATCGTTGGTATAATGGTTTCTGTTGGATGAGTACGACAGGCGTTGCCGGAACCAACAGACCACGCCATCCACTGGTAAAACACTTCACCAGGAAGACCGCCCTCGAGCTACGGTGGATCGGGCCTCTGCAGGTATTATTGATCACACCAACCGCAGTCTTCTGCAAGGGTAAGTCTTCCTGGATACACGCCACTCACTGCAAATTGGCCTTCCACACTGAACCCAAAGATGGGACTACTGGGTAGAACATTGGCCCTGGCATGGGGGATAGGCTTAATTGGCCAAGGGGTCACCTCAAACATTCCCAACCTATTTACCAAAGACACAAAAGGAGACACCTATGGTTGCCCTGGCCTGGATTTATTAGGAAGAAACCTCATAACCTGCACCACCAAGTGGGAAGAACGAAAAGTATGGGGAAGTCCCATGCTACCCAGGGAATTGACCGTGGATGACGGGGAAAAAATTTTGATCCCTTGCCTGGAGACACGACCACGGTCAATGTAGGGAGCAGATTGGTTTAACCCCTTTGGCACCCAGATGGTACTGGGGTGGTACGCTTCCCCCCCAACACAGGAACATATAGAAATGGTACACATAAATGCCACTTCCCGGGTGGTGAAACCAGGCTACCATTGGGGACGCAGCTGCTTCTCGTTGGACTTTAAGTTCGCCTTTGGCAACTCCACTAGCCTAACCATGTATTGCGCGATTAGGAAGGTGGGCTTGGGCCTGACTAGAGATAGTCTAGATCGCGAGGACTTAGGGATAACCGCTTGGTTCCAATCCTGGGGGGGGGGGGAGGGGGGTGGGGGGAATAGTAACATGGGTGTTAACTGCTATAGGAGTGATTATTGTGATTGTGCTATTACTGAATCTAATGAAAGCTCTTGTGCTTGTGTAGGAAAACCAAAGGAAGCGCCGGCGAAGACTATGGTCCTGTCCGCCGATCCGAACGAGTACTTGGACGACACGTCTTTAGATAGCAATGATTGCTCTTCCCCATACCTCTCCCAAGTCGTATCGGTTAATTCCCCACGTATGTCTCCCCTTGTCCCAAATGAATGTGATTTTGATAGTTTAGATCCCCACGTGGTTTTTGACATGGAGGACATGGATTTTCTCTATGTGATAACTGCACAAGTACAGCAGGAAAACGAGCTATTGAAGAATGCATCACTGCAAAATTGATGCCGATAATGCCAGAGACATTTCAGTCAACACCAAAGGACTGATCGGGGATAATCTGCTGCCATGTGATGGGGAGAATCTGCCACAATTGGATGGGGGGATTTCGGGGGTCGCTTCGCCTTAGTTTTGTACATGCCTGTTGCGCTTTCACCCTTCGACTGGGGGGAATTTCAGCCGCACCTCCGCTGCCACCAGGGTGGGTTGGGAGACTGACTCACCGGGCACAAAATGGTGTAAGGAAGTGCACTGCCGAGGACGAAGAGGCTCTTGCGATTCTACTCGTACCAGTTGTTTCTGTGAAATGGTTTCTGTAGAAACAAAAGGGCAGAATGTCTGGCTCGGCCATATTTACTCGCACCCCCTCCACACTCATGTAACAATTGCATGACTAGTTTTTTATTCTTATAATTGTAACTCATAGACCATTCATTAACTTGTTATATAATCAACTTGGGTAGAAATGGGATCCATATATGGGGATACAACCTATGGTATTCACCAGTTAAACTCAGGGTGACTTTTCTCTCTCGACAAAGGATAATTCTCTTTGATTCCTCACAAGGCCCGACTAGTGCGAAACCGCTCGCTGGGAAAAGGCAATTAATTCCGGCCGGGCTCCGCGTTATCTCGAGGAAGACCTGGATTCACTCGAGCGTTTGTTGGATTAGGCTCGTGGGAGCCCTTCTCTCGGGCAAACGACCGGATCTAAAATCTCGCAAGGTCATAAACAGTTCTGGATGCCTTTGTCTCTCTCTCTCTCTCTCTCTCTCTCTCTCTCTCTCTCTCTCTCTCTCTCTCACGTGACCAACTAATATGGGCAAAGAAAGCAGTGCTGGAGGAAGCGGTACGGCAACGGGCGATGGGTGCCTTGGTCCGAATGCGAATGAGCTATTTAACTCTGGACATGCCAAACAAAGAGTTCTTTAAGTTAGAGTCTTCCCTCAAAAGGTCACAACAAATTCATACTTTACTCACTCCCAATGGGTCACTGGTGACCTCTCAGCAGGCGATCAGGTGTACTCTGAAAGGGTTCTATTCTAACTTGTATTCTCCTCAGAACGTGGACAATGAGGTGATACGAGAGTTAACTGCTGGGCTTCCGAGTGTCGAGGAGGATGAGCGATGCATGCTCGATTCCCCAATTTCGGCTGATGAACTTGAAGCAGCTGTGCGGAGCCTGAAAGATGGGAAAGCTTCTGGAATAGATGGCCTGCCCACAGAATTCTACAAGACCTTCTGGGCCCTTGTGGGACCTGACCTACTCGATGTACTCGATGAAAGCATACGTGTCGGAGAACTTCCAATGTCTTGTAGACGAGCAGTCGTTTGTTTGCTACCAAAAGCTGGGAATCTTCAACTGGTTGATAACTGGCGACCTGTCTCCTTATTGTGTGTTGATTACAAGATTTTCTCTAAAGTACTTGCTAATCGTATGAAGACTGTGATCAGTTCAGTTATACACCCGGACCAGACCTACTGTGTGCCTGGAAAATCTATTTATGATAATATTTTTTTGGTAAGAGATATTATTTCATGCAATAAGTTCCTGCGTGACGATTTTGGGTTGCTGTTTCTTGATCAAACTAAGGCCTTCGATCGTGTTGACCACAAGTACCTTTTTTCTGTCCTGAAAGGAATGGGGTTTGGTGAAACTTTCACCTCTTATGTGAAACTCCTGTATACTAATACTCAATGTATGATGAAGATCAACAATAGGTTATGCTCTCCCTTTCCTTTCCAACGGGGTATTCGCCAAGGTTGCCCCCTCTCTGGGCTTTTATATATAGTCGCCCTTGAACCACTCCTTCGGTCTATTAGACAGCAAATACCTCAGGGAATGAGAAGTATAGAAGGAGCAGAATTTGTGCAGACGGCTTATGCTGATGATGTCTGTGTTTTGATTAGAAGCTCCAATGATGTCTCTGCTTTACAACGTTGTATGCGAGATTTCTCTGCAGCCTCTTCCGGTGGGATCAATTGGAATAAAAGTACAGCATTATGGTGTGGCAAAGGCAATCTCTCTTGTGTATCACCACCCTCACTCCCACACAACCTGGTCTGGAGAACGGACGGGGTTAAATATCTTGGAGTGCATATCGTTAATCGTGAAACAGAAATGAAAAATTGAGAAGGAGTGTTGGAGCAAATTATGCACAGATTGAAAGCATGGGAAGGACTGCTGAGGTCCATCTCCTATCGAGGCCGTACCCTTGTCATAAACAATCTGGTTGCAACAAAATTATGGCACAGAATTATTGCTTTACAGCCATCAAACCAACTAATTATGGCTACTCAGCGAATGCTAGTAAACTTCTTTTGGAGTGGCTACCATTGGCTGAGGCCTGAGATATTGTACTACCCCCGGAAGGAAGGTGGCCAGGGCATTGTTGATATCTCTGGTCGGGTTGTGGCCTTTCGGCTGCAGTCTCTGCAGAGACTACTGTTCGCTGAACAGCTGCCCTGGCGGCCCTTTGCATTTTTTCTGTTTCAACAGGCTGGTAGACTGAGATATGATCGGCAGCTTCTTTTGATAGACCTCGAGCATATAAATTTTGCCTCTCTTCCGAGATTCTATCAGAGTTTATTGGACACTTGGAAAGGTTTGACGTCCACCGCTTCCTTGAGGGCTATAATTGTCGAATGTTCCTTCAAGAACACCTTTTCTTCAATAACTTTTTTCCTGGTATCCCTCATAACCATGCCCTGATTAAAAAATTTATCCAAGGAGGGATTAACAAAGTATGTGATCTGAGAGATTCATCTGGAGTTAAGTGGAAACCTGCTGGTTTGGTGGCAACCTCAGTTGGATCTCGGTCTGTCCGACTTGTAGACCAAGTTGTACGTATAGTCATTAGAAAATTTAGACAGCTAAACATCGGCTGGGAAGGTGTTGGTAACATTGAGGATTTTCGGTTAGGGTTCCCTGAAATCAAAGTGCTCCTTTCGTCTTCTCTTCAGCCAGAGATTGAACATACCCCTCCTTTTCATCTTGTAACTAAGATTGGAATCCGTGATCTCTCTCGACAAAATAAGAATGTACCCCTCTCTGGGAGAACACGAGTAGCTTTGTGGTCAGAGCGGTTAGGGTTGGGGTCTCCCTCTACCCCCCTTTGGCCTCACATGTACACCTTACCAATACATGGTGTGTTAGCGGACATACAATGGAGGTTAGCACACTGGGCGCTTCCCTCCAATATTTTTGTCCACCGTATTAACAGCTCACTGCCGGAAACTTGTCCTTTCTGTGACCAGAAGGAGGATTTGTTTCATGCTTATGTACAGTGTCGTAGACTGACATCGCTTTTCTTGTTCCTTGAATATCTTTTTCACCAATTGTCCTTTCCTTTCAATATGCATATGTTTATATTTGGTGTGTCTTTCAGGCCCACATGTAGGGATGTGGGTGTTCTTCTCAATTTTTTGGTTGCTGTTGCAAAATATGCGATATATAAATCTCGGAAAATTAAAATAGATAACGGCTATGGCTCTGATGCTATTTCTATTTTTAAAGGGTTTGTCTCAACACGACTCAAGCTAGAATTTGATTTCTTTGTCAGTAATGGAAACGTCCAACTTTTTGAGAGAAAGTGGTGTATTGGCAATGTTCTGTGCTCAGTCGATGATTCAAAAGTGGTAATTACTTTATAATTCCTGATTGATTTGACTTTTTTTCTTTGGAACTGATTGCTTGCATATATGTTTCTTCCTGTGTCCTTGAATACATTTCTCTCTCTCTCTCTCTTAGTTTTTCGCTTAATTTGCTCTTGATGTATTTATAGCTCTTGCATGAGCATTTCCTTTAAAATTGGTTGTGGTTTTGTTTGTGTCTTCCCCTTTGGTTTGTAAAATATATATATTTTTGTATATTTGCTGGTTTCATTTAAATACCCTTTGCTCTTTTTGTGGTGTCTTTCATGATCCTTATGCAATTTCTTTAAACTGGTTGCTGTGTTTTTTTTTTTTTACAACTGCTTTGTGAAATGGCTTTACATTGTTTATAATAAAAGGACACAAAAGTCAAGTCTCTCTCTCTCTCTCTCTTTCTCTCTCTCTCTTTCTCTCTCTCTCTCTCTCTTTCTCTCTCTCTCTCTCTCTCTCTTTCTCTCTCTCTCTCTCTCTCTCTCTCTCTCTCTCTCTCTCTCTCTCTTTCTCTCTCTCTGTGCCATCTGGAAACTTGAAACATTTTTATGATTGTGTTATCTCTGCTGAAAATCGTACATATACGTGCACACCACAATTTTGCGGCAGAGCTGTTCCCACCGAAGTCCCGGGTATAGACTGCTCCGGTGGACCTCTCCATGGCCGTGCTGACCTAATTGTCGAATAAACCAATTTCCTGAGAACTGTATTGGACTGGACTCCGATCTTCCGACTCCTGCGAGCGGACCGACGGTTCGATCCAGGATTCTGATACCACACATAGGCCCGACTCTCTCTACTTATTAGGCATGAGCTTACCAGAGCTACAGCCCCCTACATCTCCATGGGATTGTATTGCAGGCAATACCAAGAACATCATTTGATTATAGATTTTATAGACCAGTCCGCATAGGTGTTCCGTCTCTGGGGCGGACTGGTCTGTAAAATTGACAATTTCATTATCTTCCTGTTATTTGCTGCAGAACAATCCGAGCAACTGTAAGGGGGGCTGTAGCTTTGTAAAGCTCATGCCTAATATGTGGAGTTTATGCAACTGTTTCGCCAACAGAGCCTTTTTTAAATTAAATATACGAGCACATAGCCCAGTTTCACCAGGCTGTTGTTAGGGAGTTTGTTCCCAATAGAGCGCGGAATAAGTAGGGAGTTTGCTTGAAATGTCTTTTGACAGCATAATGGCAGGGACCAACAGAAATGACCCACAGAAATGGACCCACAGAAATGGAGCCACAGAAATGGGCCCACAGAAATGGACCCACAGAAATGGACCCACAGAAATGGACCCACAGAAATGGACCCACAGAAATGGACCCACAGAAATGACCCACAGAAATGGACCCACAGAAATGGAGCCACAGAAATGGGCCCACAGAAATGGACCCACAGAAATGGACCCACGGAAATGGACCCACGGAAATGGACACATGGAAATGGACCCACAGAAATGGATCCAGAGAAATGGACCCACAGAAATGGACCCACAGAAATGGACCCACGGAAATGGACCCACGGAAATGGACCCACAGAAATGGACCCACGGAAATAGACCCATGGAAAAGGACCCACAGAAATGGACACATGGAAATGGACCCACGGAATGGACCCACATAAATGGACCCACAGAAATGGACCCACAGAAATGGACCCACGGAAATGAACCCACAGAAATGGACCCATGGAAATGGACCCACAGAAATGGACCCACAGACATCGACCCACGGAAATGGACCCACAGAAATGGACCCACAGAAATGGACCCACGGAAATGGACCCACGGAAATGGACCCACGGAAATGGACCCACAGAAATGGACCCACAGAAATGGACCCACAGAAATGGACCCACAGAAATGGACCCACGGAAATGGACCCACAGAAATGGACCCAAGGAAATGGACCCACAGAAATGGACCCACAGAAATGGACCCAAGGAAATGGCCCCACAGAAATGGACCCACGGAAATGGACCCACAGAAATGGACCCATAGAAATGGACCCACAGAAAAGGACCCACAGAAATGGACCCACGGGAATTCCTCATAATGTAAAATGGGACCTCAAGTCCTCAACCTCTTTCTTTTTCAAGCGCTCAATCCCTTTCTTCATCAAGTCCTCAGTGCCCACTCCCCTCCCCCTCCCACACCTAGCCCCAGCCCCAGGTCCTCAACCTCAAGTCTTAAAGTCCCTTTCCCAACTCTGTCCTTTCTGGGCCTCCCCTTTACCCCTCCTCCAATTCACTGTCGTCCACTCTCCCCTTCTGCTTCAAGTCCTCAGTCATCAACCTCCCCTCCTCAACAGAGTTTGAGAGTGTGTGTTCACCATTTAAAGTTTGAGAGTGTTTGTTCACCATTTAAAGTTTGAGAGTGTTTGTTCACCATTTAAACTGTTGGTGAATTTCACGGTCCACAGACATTGCTTCAGCGTGAGGTCGGCAAAATGAGTACCAGCTACCTGGTGAGGGGCATTGCTTCAGCGGTGCAGCTGCACCCGCAGAAAATGATGCAGCAACTAAATAAAAGATTCTGCTCTGCCGCTCTTACATAGTGTGATGATTATGAAACCGCCCCCTGGGGAACGAACATCCATGACATGTAGAGTTCGCCCTAGAGTCAGTTATACCACTAGTATGTGGGCCCTTAATTCTCTTTTCAATCCTCTTTTATTCATTGCCATGGCACATTATGGTGGTTGCCATTCCACGCATATCACAGTATAGTAAAATAAGGGAGATAGCTTCATGACTGACATACACTTCTGTCTCTTACTTTTCCTTCAATAATGCCCAATTCGTCTACCTGGACTCACAAAGAACATCACGATTCTAAAGAGCTGTCAATGATTTGCCTCAGCTTTTCCGGGCGAGGTTCCACATTCGCACCTCACATGTTTCCTCCAAAGCTTACATAGCACATGCACTCACACCCTTACGCTTTACTTACCTCTCCTTCCTCATTTTCTTCCAATTTCAGGATTGGCAAACTTCCGTCCATTATGCTGGTGGCATGTCCTGTGTTTAGTTAAATAAGTAAGACTGTAGAAGGGGAATAAGTGCTAAGGGTTAGAATCTGCTCTTCTGTGCTTCTGTGCTTCTTATGATTGCTTGATGTGCCTGTGCATACGTTCTTCATGACTGTTTGATGTGCCTGTACATATGTGCTTCATGATTGTTTGATGTACCTGTACATACGTGCTTCATGACTGTTTGATGTGCCTGTACATACGTGCTTCATGATTGTTTGATGTGCCTGTACATACGTACTTCATGATTGTTTGATGTGCCTGTACATACGTGCTTCATGATTATTTGATGTGCCTGTACATACGTGCTTCATGACTGTTTGATGTGTCTGTGCATCCGTGCTTCATGACTGTTTGATGTGCCTGTACATACGTGCTTCATGACTGTTTGATGTGCCTGTACATACGTGCTTCATGACTATTTGATGTGCCTGTACATACGTGCTTCATGATTGTTTGATGTGCCTGTACATACATGCTTCATGATTGTTTGATGTGCCTGTACATACGTGCTTCATGATTGTTTGATGTGCCTGTACATACGTGCTTCATGATTGTTTGATGTGCCTGTACATACGTGCTTCATGATTGTTTGATGTGCCTGTACATACGTGCTTCATGATTTTTTGATGTGCCTGTACATACGTGCTTCATGATTGTTTGATGTCCCTTGTAAATAGTTCCTCGTTTGATTCCATCTATTGGCTTCACTCGGTGTATAAGACTAGATGGGATGTTCTGCTCCACGGAACAGGTCCGCAATTAGCCATTGCGTACTCACGGTTCCACTCGGCCATACATAATAAATAGACAGGTGTGCACTGAGGGTACTTACCTCAATTGACATCGCCAAGCCATGGGAAAGGTAAGGCATTTGTAAAAGCGTGAGCACCTGCCAAGTTCGGCGGTATCAATCGGAGCCCGTAGTTGCTTGAAACCCGATGGGCCGCAGATTTAACTGCGGTGTGGCGACCTGTGGGGCCGGATGTCTGGAGAAGTCCAAGAATTCCCCATCGTGGTGATCCCTGAACACCGTGTCCATAACAATATTTTCTTTCTGCTCTGTTCAACCTATCATTTATCCTCGGTCACCTTCCATCTACTACTTGTACGTCAGTCGACATCACTGCAGTAGACCAAAATATCACCAAACATACTCTTAACTACAAACCTGCTTTGTTTACGTGGAGGATGAGGTGAGGATGGTTTACCTGCTTTGTTTTACGACCGTGTTAAGTCATGAAATCCATCATTGCAGGTAACGTGAAATTCTTCTTTTTCTCCAAGTTTCTGATCTCAGACCATCAACTCAGTTTCTGACCAGGTCTCTCCACCCTGGACATGATGCTTATGCTCTCCCGACAATGGATGGAGAGCCGGAATGTCAGACAAGATCAGGACAGTCCCTCCAGACATGTCTCGAATATTTGACACAGTCTGGCACCTCACCTTGCTCTCCATACTCTCAGCCCAACACATCCAAGCTCACCAGTGAGAAGGGTGAGTTGAGCAGTGAGGTGGGTGAGGTGGCCAGTGAGGAGGGTGAGGTGGCCAGTGAGGAGGGTGAGGTGAGCAGTGAGGACTGTGAGTTGGCCAGTGAGGCAGGTGATGTGAGCAGTGAGGAGGGTGAGGTGAGCAGTGAGGAGGAGGAGAGCAGTGAGGTGGGCAGTGAGGTGGGTGAGGTGGCCACTGAGGCGGGTGATGTGAGCAGTGAGGCGGGTGAGGTCAGCAGTGAGGATGAGGAGAATAGCAGTGAGGTGGGCGGTGAGGAGTTGGAGGTGTGGAGGGGAGGGGAGCGGTGTTAAGGGGAAGATGGGCAGTGAAGAGGGCGAGGTGGGCAATGAGGGGAGGTAGAATAGCGGTGAGGAGGGGTTGGTGAGCAGTGAGGAGGGTGCGGTGATTAGTGAAGAGGCTATAGACGTATAGTGAGCAGTGAGGAGGGTATAGACGTATAGTGAGCAGTGAGGAGGGTGAGTCAGCAGTGTGGAGGGTGAGGTGAGGCTGGTGAAGTGAGCAGTGAGGAGGGTATAGACGTATAGTGAGCAGTGAGCCTGGTTAGATACTTTCGCTGCAAACACAAACCCGCGAAAGAAAGCCGAGGGGATGATACGTGATGAATCTGAACATGTGAGTGTGGATCCGAAGAGGATATATTGATGCGAGGTTGGTGGACGGTCTTCGGACGGGTGGGTGGTGTCGGTGGGTGTTGGTAGGTGTCGGTGGGTGGTGTCGGTGGGTGGTGTCGGTGGGTGGTGTCGGTGGGTGGTGTCGGTGGATGGTGTCGGTGAGTGGTGTCGGTGAGTGGTGTCGGTGGGTGGTGTCGGTGGATGGTGTCCGTGGGTGTTGGTAGGTGTCGGTGGGTGGTGTCGGTGGGTGGTGTCGGTGGGTGGTGTCAGTGGGTGTTGGTAGGTGTCGGTGGGTGGTGTCGGTGGATGGTGTCGGTGGGTGTTGGTAGGTGTCGGTGGGTGGTGTCGGTGGGTGGTGTCGGTGGGTGGTGTCAGTGGGTGTTGGTAGGTGTCGGTGGGTGGTGTCGGTGGATGGTGTCCGTGGCTGTGCGGGAAGCATCCTCTCAGGACACTGAGACCCATCGCCAGCAACCCTTCCCTTGTCCAGGACGCCCCCTCGTCTCCCTCCTCGTTGCGCATCACTCTGCGGTTCCAGCTGAACACACCGGTTGCCTGGAGACCCGCTCCGTGTCTATTCTCTCATCGTACAGACAGACGCGTGTCCCGTCCCAAGGAGGAATGGCACGAACAGGTCTCTTGTCGACGTCGCCCTTCACCGCCACGACCACTCCATGAGCATCGAATCCGAGGAATCGTGGAACTCGCCGATAGCTCTGCTCAGCCATTGGTAAGAAGTGCGAAAGTTTGTGCGGACACCATGATGGACGCGCTGAACCGGTCGGACAACGAGAGCGGCCCGACGGGAACCGAAGACCCGCCGGAGATCTTCGACGCCAACCAAGTGATCGTCATCCCGTTCATCTACGGCGTGGTGTGCATTATCGGTCTCCTGGGGAACTCCATGGTGATCTATGTGATCTTGCGCTACGCCAAGATGAAAACGGCAACGAACATCTACATCCTGAACTTGGCCGTGGCGGACGAGCTCTTCATGCTGAGCGTGCCCTTCCTCGCCGTCTCGTCCGCCATGCACCACTGGCCCTTCGGACCCTTCTTGTGCCGACTGGTGCTCAGCGTTGACGGCATCAACATGTTCACGAGCATCTTCTGTCTGACGGTGCTCAGCGTGGACCGCTACGTCGCCGTGGTGCACCCCATCAAGGCGGCCCGGTACCGCCGCCCCACGGTCGCCAAGGCCATCAACTGCTGCGTCTGGGCTCTGTCTCTGCTCGTCATTCTGCCCGTCATCGTGTTCGCGGACACGCGGCCCGGACGCAGCGACGGCTCCGGGGGCATCGTGTGCAACATGATGTGGCCGCACGTCTACTGGTCCATGGCGTTCGTGGTCTACGTGTTCCTCGTGGGCTTCCTCGTCCCCATGGTCGCCATCTGCCTGTGTTACCTGCTCATCGTCCTCAAGCTGCGGGTCGTGGCGCTCAAGGCCGGCTGGCAGCAGCGACGTCGTTCCGAGCGCAAGATCACCCGCATGGTGCTCATGGTCGTGGCGGTCTTCGTCGTCTGCTGGATGCCCTTCTACGCGGTGCAGATGCTCAACGTGTTCGGGGTCCCGTCGGACGCCACCGTCACGCAGCTGTGCGTCGTGTTGAGCTACGCCAACAGTTGTGCCAATCCCATCCTGTACGGATTCCTGTCGGACAACTTCAAGCGCTCCTTCCGGCGGACCGTGTGCCAGCATTGGATAGACAGCGCGTTTGAGGAGCCACTGGATTACCGGACCACGATGTTCAACAGGAGCAAGGTGACCAGCCGACAGGAGGTGCAGGTGCCCGATCACGTGATCCCTGCGTACACGGCGTGTCTAAATGGGACGTGTACCTCGAGGGTCACCACGCTGTAGCTGTGATCCCTCCCGTGCGTGTCCCATCGTACACCCAACGTGCTCCCCACCACGGCCCATCGTACACTCAACGTGCTCCCCACCACGGTCCATCGTACACCCAACGTGCTCCCCACCACGGCCCATCGTACACTCAACGTGCTCCCCACCACGGCCCATCGTACACTCAACGTGCTCCCCACCACGGCCCATCGTACACTCAACGTGCTCCCCACCATGGCCCATCGTACACTCAACGTGCTCCCCACCATGTCTGCACTCAGCAGGACGTCGGCGATCTGCACTCTCGGATTCGTGATTGGACGTTGGAGAATGAGCGCATCGAAGTCCTGGAAATTATCTCCGGAATGGGATGCTGGGTGCCAGGGGAATAAAATGATCGTTGCCTACCAGGGGAGTGGGATGATGGGTGCCTACTAGGGATTTGGGATGATCGTTGCCTACCAGGGGAATAGGATGATCGTTGCCTACCAGGGGAATAGGATGATCGTTGCCTACCAGGGGAATAGGATGATCGTTGCCTACCAGGGGAATAGGATGATCGTTGCCTACCAGGGGAATAGGATGATCGTTGCCTACCAGGGGAATAGGATGATCGTTGCCTACCAGGGGAATAGGATGATGGGTGCCAGGGGAATAGGATGATGGGTGCCAGGGGAATAGGATGATGGGTGCCAGGGGAGTGGGATGATCGTTGCCTACTAGGGATTTGGGATGATTGTTGCCTACCAGGGGAATAGGATGATGGGTGCCAGGGGAATAGGATGATGGGTGCCTACTAGGGATTTGGGATGATCGTTGCCTACCAGGGGAATAGGATGCTGGGTGCCAGGGGAGTGGGATGATGGATGCCAGGGGAATAAAATGATAGTTGCCTACCAGGGGAGTGGGATGATGGGTGCCTACTAGGGATTTGGGATGATCGTTGTCTACCAGGGGAATAGGATGATGAGTGCCAGGGGAATAGGATGATGGGTGCCAGGGGAATAGGATGATGGGTGCCAGGGGAGTGGGATGATCGTTGCCTACTAGGGATTTGGGATGATTGTTGCCTACCAGGGGAATAGGATGATGGGTGCCAGGGGAATAGGATGATGGGTGCCTACTAGGGATTTGGGATGATCGTTGCCTACCAGGGGAATAGGATGCTGGGTGCCAGGGGAGTGGGATGATGGATGCCAGGGGAATAAAATGATAGTTGCCTACCAGGGGAGTGGGATGATGGGTGCCTACTAGGGATTTGGGATGATCGTTGTCTACCAGGGGAATAGGATGATGAGTGCCAGGGGAATAGGATGATGGGTGCCAGGGGAATAGGATGATCGTTGCCTACCAGGGGAATAGGATGATGGGTGCCAGGGGAATAGGATGATGGTGCCTACTAGGGATTTGGGATGATCGTTGCCTACTAGGGGAATAGGATGATGGGTGCCAGGGGAATAGGATGATGGGTGCCTACCAGGGGAATAGGATGATCGGTGCCTACTCGGGATTTGGGATGATCGTTGCCTACCAGGGGAATAGGATGATGGGTGCCAGGGGAATAGGATGATGGGTGCCTACCAGGGGAATAGGATGATCAGTGCCTACTAGGGATTTGGGATGATCGTTGCCTACCAGGGGAATAGGATGATCGTTGCCTACCAGGGGAATAGGATGATGGGTGCCTACTAGGGATTTGGGATGATCGTTGCCTACCAGGGGAATAGGATGATGGTTGCCTACTAGGGATTTGGGATGATCGTTGTCTACCAGGGGAATAGGATGATGGGTGCCAGGGGAATAGGATGATCGGTGCCTACTAGGGATTTGGGATGATCGTTGCCTACCAGGGTAATAGGATGATGGGTGCCAGGGGAATAGGATGATGGGTACCAGGGGAATAGGATGATGGGTGCCTACTCGGGATTTGGGATGATCGTTGCCTACCCGGGGAATAGGATGATCGTTGCCGACCAGAGGAATAGGATGATGGGTACCAGGGGAATAGGATGATGGGTGCCTACTAGGGATTTGGGATGATCGTTGCCTACCAGGGTAATAGGATGATGGGTGCCAGGGGAATAGGATGATGGGTACCAGGGGAATAGGATGATGGGTGCCTACTCGGGATTTGGGATGATCGTTGCCTACCCGGGGAATAGGATGATCGTTGCCTACCAGGGGAATAGGATGATGGGTGCCAGGGGAATAGGATGATGGGTACCAGGGGAATAGGATGATGGGTGCCGACTCGGGATTTGGGATCATCGTTGCCTACCCGGGGAATAGGATGATCGTTGCCTACCAGGGGAATAGGATGATGGGTGCCAGGGGAAAAGGATGATGGGTACCAGGGGAATAGGATGATGGGTGCCTACTCGGGATTTGGGATGATCGTTGCCTACCCGGGGAATAGGATGATCGTTGCCTACCAGGGGAATAGGGTGATCGTTGCCTACTCGGGATTTGGGATTCCACGGCACGCTCTAAAACCAGTCTTGTTCCAAGTTATTGCGAGTTTAATGTAAACATTTATACAAGCAGAAGGGATCGCCGGCTTCATGACGATACACAGTGTGCTCCTCGATGTTTTCGCTTGGTGTTGGGGGGGGGGGGGTGGGTTAAATATTTAGGGGTGTGTTGTTCGGGGCTTAGTACTGGGGGGCCTTGTGTTGGGTGGTTTGGTCCTGGGGGGTTCAGTTCAGTATTTGCTGGTGTGTTGTTTGGGAGTTCAGTCCGTAGGGGGGGGGGGAGGGGTGCTTGTGTTGGGTGTCTTGGTTCTGGGGGAGGGGGGTGGTTTTGGTAGTGGGGGCTCACTGCCGGGAGCTTGGTGTTGTTGAGATCAATGGTGGGGGAAATCGGGGCTTACCTTGAGGGAGTATTTTCGGTGAGGGTCTTGGTGGGGGAGGGGGGGTTGGTGTGGGAAGGGTTGGCGTTCCACTGTTGTTTAAAGACCGTTTTAACGATGTGAAATAAAGTTTGGTTTAACAGAAGTCACAGGTTGAGCGGTTTATTCCTCGTGGACAGGTCCATGACATCTTTATTGATCCCTGCAGGTAAGACCACGTGGGGTCCATCATTCGTGTCCTTCATGTTATTAGATAAACCATATTGTGGGTCTTCCCCTCTAATCCGTTCTGCTCCTCAATCCGAGGCAGAGCCCCCATGAAAACGAACGAAAACTGCCCTTCTGGAGCGGGGGGGGGGGGCTTGCGTGCCCTTTTCGTGATTCTGACTACCCTGATTACTTGTGTGGGTCAGAGTAGGTGGTGGAACGTGGAAGGTGGTTTATAAAAAAAACAATTCACTTTGGAATGCATCGATATTGGAATTGGTGTATTATGGAATGGGATCTGCTGCCAGTCCCACCAAAAACCACACTCTGAGATAAAAGTGCAGGTGTCACCTGTGAAAACCTGCCTGTGAAACACCTGTGTGGCAGTTTAAAGCTGGGTTGGGATTCAACCTATGTTTGCTGCGAGCCCGGTATCAATATTTAAAATCCCTGGGACTGGCGAGAGCACAGCCTTCCAGTAGTTACCCTCACCAGAAGAGAGGGTGTTACATTTGAGTCCGTTTGGTTGGTTGTCTGTCTGTCTGTCTGTCTGTTGTCTGTCTTTGTCCGCACAGAATAAATATGATTTTCTCTGCAACCGTTGGACCGTTTCACAGGAAATATTTTACCATTGGTGCAACTCCCCCTGTAGATTTTTTTATTGTAATTATGACGTCATAGGTCACGTGGTTCGGCCGCCATATTTGTTTTAACAAAAAAAAACTTTCAAACCACTAAAACACTTCCTGGAGAGAGTCTGCAATCGCTGAATTCTCTTTCTTGTTATAAAAGGTGAAAGGAACCCGATGACATCACAACTTAATTGTCTCATCCTCACACCAGTACATGATTCGTGGAGCAAATTGGAAACCGATCTGATCTGGATCATTGGAGGAGTCCTGGTGTACAAGGATGGTCATGGGCTCGATACGAGCGCGACAGGTACGCTCACTTATTTCTTTCTACTTTTTCATATTTCTCTCCATGAATTCTAATTCTTGCTTTTTCTTTATTTCTCTCTTTTTGATTTATCTGACTGAAGACAAGTGAATTCTTGCATATTCTTTTCTGGAAGGTTCACGTGGCTGCGCCGGGATGCGTTTGAGAGTTGTGAAGTTGAGGTTGAACCCCGAATCCTATCCAGTTCCTGGTGATGACGCCATCTTTGCTCTTTATTTCTTCTGGTTCCTTCTGATGAATCCAATGCAGTATTTGGTTTTCTGTTTCATTACCTCTGAACCTTCAACGAGCCTCGGTACGAATCCCGACCGAGCTATAAAGGGTCATCCCGTTGGTGTCTCACAGGTTTATCAATGTGTGTGTGTGTGTGTGTGTGTGTGTGTGTGTGTGTGTGTGTGTGTGTGTGTGTGTGTGTGTGTGTGTGTGTGTGTGTGTGTGTGTGTGTGTGTGTGTGTGTGTGTGTGTGTGTGTGTGTGTGTGTCGCCCTCGGCTCTGCCAGAATGAGTTCATGGACGTTAAGGATGGCATATGTTGTTTGATGAGAGATTTATAAGAACTTGGTGATTGTTTGATGAGAGATTGATAAGAACTTGGTGATTGTTTGATGAGAGATTTATAAGAACTTGGTGATTGTTTGATGAGATATGAATAAGAACTTGGTGATTGTTTGATGAGAGATTAATAAGAACTTGGTGATTGTTTGATGAGAGATTGATAAGAACTTGGTGATTGTTTGATGAGATATGAATAAGAACTTGGTGATTGTTTGATGAGAGATTGATAAGAACTTGGTGATTGTTTGATGAGATATGAATAAGAACTTGGTGATTGTTTGATAAGAGATTAATAAGAACTTGGTGATTGTTTGATGAGAGATTGATAAGAACTTGGTGATTGTTTGATGAGAGATTGATAAGAACTTGGTGATTGTTTGATAAGAGATTGATAAGAACTTGGTGATTGTTTGATGAGAGATTGATAAGAACTTGGTGATTGTTTGATGAGAGATTGATAAGAACTTGGTGATTGTTTGATGAGAGATTGATAAGAACTTGGTGATTGTTTGATGGGAGATTGATAAGAACTTGGTGATTGTTTGATAAGAGATTGATAAGAACTCGGTGATTGTTTGATGAGAGATTGATAAGAACTTGGTGATTGTTTGATGAGAGATTAATAAGAACTTGGTGATTGTTTGATGAGAGATTGATAAGAACTCGGTGATTGTTTGATGAGAGATTGATAAGAACTTGGTGATTGTTTGATGAGAGATTGATAAGAACTTGGTGATTGTTTGATGAGAGATTGATAAGAACTTGGTGATTGTTTGATAAGAGATTCATAAGAACTTGGTGATTGTTTGAGGAGAGATTAATAAGAACTTGGTGATTGTTTGATGAGAGATTGATAAGAACTTGGTGATTGTTTGATGAGAGATTGATAAGAACTTGGTGATTGTTTGATAAGAGATTGATAAGAACTTGGTGATTGTTTGATGAGAGATTGATAAGAACTTGGTGATTGTTTGATAAGAGATTAATAAGAACTTGGTGATTGTTTGATGAGAGATTAATAAGAACTCGGTGATTGTTTGATGAGAGATTGATAAGAACTTGGTGATTGTTTGATGAGAGATTAATAAGAACTCGGTGATTGTTTGATAAGAGATTGATAAGAACTTGGTGATTGTTTGATAAGAGATTAATAAGAACTTGGTGATTGTTTGATAAGAGATTAATAAGAACTTGGTGATTGTTTGATGAGAGATTGATAAGAACTTGTTGATTGTTTGATGAGAGATTAATAAGAACTTGGTGATTGTTCGAGGAGAGATTGATAAGAACTTGGTGATTGTTTGATAAGAGATTGATAAGAACTCGGTGATTGTTTGAAGAGAGATTGATAAGAACATGGTGATTGTTTGATAAGAGATTGATAAGAACTTGGTGATTGTTTGATGAGAGATTAATAAGAACTTGGTGATTGTTTGATGAGAGATTGATAAGAACTCGGTGATTGTTTGATGAGAGATTAATAAGAACTTGGTGATTGTTTGATGAGAGATTGATAAGAACTTGGTGATTGTTTGAGGAGAGATTGATAAGAACTTGGTGATTGTTTGATGAGAGATTAATAAGAACTTGGTGATTGTTTGATGAGAGATTGATAAGAACTTGGTGATTGTTTGATGAGAGATTGATAAGAACTTGGTGATTGTTTGAGGAGAGATTGATAAGAACTTGGTGATTGTTTGATGAGAGATTAATAAGAACTTGGTGATTGTTTGAGGAGAGATTGATAAGAACTTGGTGATTGTTTGAGGAGAGATTGATAAGAACTTGGTGATTGTTTGATAAGAGATTGATAAGAACTTGGTGATTGTTTGAGGAGAGATTGATAAGAACTTGGTGATTGTTTGAGGAGAGATTAATAAGAACTTGGTGATTGTTTGATAAGAGATTGATAAGAACTTGGTGATTGTTTGATGAGAGATTAATAAGAACTTGGTGATTGTTTGATGAGAGATTAATGAGAACTCGGTGATTGTTTGATGAGAGATTGATAAGAACTTGGTGATTGTTTGATGAGATATGAATAAGAACTTGGTGATTGTTTGAGGAGAGATTAATAAGAACTTGGTGATTGTTTTATGAGAGATTGATAAGAACTTGGTGATTGTTTGATGAGATATGAATAAGAACTTGGTGATTGTTTGAGGAGAGATTAATAAGAACTTGGTGATTGTTTGATGAGAGATTAATAAGAACTTGGTGATTGTTTGATGAGAGATTGATAAGAACTTGGTGATTGTTTGATGAGAGATTGATAAGAACTTGGTGATTGTTTGATGAGAGATTGATAAGAACTTGGTGATTGTTTGATGAGAGATTGATAAGAACTTGGTGATTGTTTGATGAGAGATTGATAAGAACTTGGTGATTGTTTGAGGAGAGATTGATAAGAACTTGGTGATTGTTTGATGAGAGATTGATAAGAACTTGGTGATTGTTTGATGAGAGATTGATAAGAACTTGGTGATTGTTTGAGGAGAGATTGATAAGAACTTGGTGATTGTTTGATGAGAGATTGATAAGAACTTGGTGATTGTTTGATGAGAGATTGATAAGAACTTGGTGATTGTTTGATGAGAGATTAATAAGAACTTGGTGATTGTTTGATGAGAGATTGATAAGAACTTGGTGATTGTTTGATGAGAGATTGATAAGAACTTGGTGATTGTTTGATGAGAGATTGATAAGAACTTGGTGATTGTTTGATGAGAGATTGATAAGAACTTGGTGATTGTTTGATGAGAGATTGATAAGAACTTGGTGATTGTTTGATGAGAGATTGATAAGAACTTGGTGATTGTTTGATGAGAGATTGATAAGAACTCGGTGATTGTTTGATGAGAGATTGATAAGAACTTGGTGATTGTTTGATGAGAGATTGATAAGAACTTGGTGATTGTTTGATGAGATATGAATAAGAACGTGGTGATTGTTTGATGAGAGATTAATAAGAACTTGGTGATTGTTTGATGAGAGATTGATAAGAACTTGGTGATTGTTTGATAAGAGATTAATAAGAACTTGGTGATTGTTTGATGAGAGATTGATTAGAACTTGGTGATTGTTTGATGAGAGATTGATAAGAACTTGGTGATTGTTTGATGAGATATGAATAAGAACTCGGTGATTGTTTGATGAGATATGAATAAGAACTTGGTGATTGTTTGATGAGAGATTAATAAGAACTTGGTGATTGTTTGATGAGAGATTAATAAGAACTTGGTGATTGTTTGATGAGAGATTGATAAGAACTTGGTGATTGTTTGATGAGAGATTGATAAGAACTTGGTGATTGTTTGATGAGAGATTGATAAGAACTTGGTGAGTGTTGATGAGAGATTGATAAGAACTTGGTGATTGTTTGATGAGAGATTGATAAGAACTTGGTGATTGTTTGATTAGAGATTGATAAGAACTTGGTGAGTGTTTGACTAGAGATTGATAAGAACTTGGTGAGTGTTTGATGAGAGATTGATAAGAACTTGGTGATTGTTTGAAGAGAGATTGATAAGAACTTGGTGATTGTTTGATGAGAGATTGATATGAACTTGGTGATTGTTTGATTAGAGATTGATAAGAACTTGGTGAGTGTTTGATTAGAGATTGATAAGAACTTGGTGAGTGTTTGATGAGAGATTGATATGAACTTGGTGATTGTTTGAAGAGAGATTGATAAGAACTTGGTGAGTGTTTGATTAGAGATTGATAAGAACTTGGTGATTGTTTGATGAGAGATTGATAAGAACTTGGTGAGTGTTTGATGAGAGATTGATAAGAACTTGGTGATTGTTTGATGAGAGATTGATAAGAACTTGGTGATTGTTGGATGAGAGATTGATAACAACTTGGTGATTGTTTGATGAGAGATTGATAAGAACTTGATGATTGTTTGATGAGAGATTGATAAGAACTTGGTGATTGTTTGATGAGAGATTGATATGAACTTGGTGATTGTTTGATGAGAGATTGATAAGAACTTGATGATTGTTTGATGAGAGATTGATAAGAACTTGGTGATTGTTTGATGAGAGATTGATAAGAACTTGGTGATTGTTTGATGAGAGATTGATAAGAACTTGGTGATTGTTTGAGTAGAGATTGATAAGAACTTGGTGATTGTTTGATGAGAGATTGATAAGAACTTGGTGATTGTTTGATGAGAGATTGATAAGAACTTGGTGATTGTTTGATGAGATATTGATAAGAACTTGGTGATTGTTTGATAAGAGATTGATAAGAACTTGGTGATTGTTTGATAAGAGATTGATAAGAACTTGTTGATTGTTTGATGAGAGATTGATAAGAACTTGGTGATTGTTTGAGGAGAGATTGATAAGAACTTGGTGATTGTTTGATAAGAGATTGATAAGAACTTGTTGATTGTTTGATGAGAGATTGATAAGAACTTGGTGATTGTTCGAGGAGAGATTGATAAGAACTTGGTGATTGTTTGATAAGAGATTGATAAGAACTTGGTGATTGTTTGATGAGAGATTAATAAGAACTTGGTGATTGTTTGGTGAGATATGAATAAGAACTTGGTGATTGTTTGAGGAGAGATTAATAAGAACTCGGTGATTGTTTGATGAGAGATTGATAAGAACTTGGTGATTGTTTGATGAGAGATTGATAAGAACTTGGTGATTGTTTGATGGGAGATTGATAAGAACTTGGTGAGTGTTTGATGGGAGATTGATAAGAACTTGGTGATTGTTTGATAAGAGATTGATAAGAACTTGGTGATTGTTTGAGGAGAGAATGATAAGAACTTGGTGATTGTTTGATGAGAGATTAATAAGAACTTGGTGAGTGTTTGAGGAGAGATTAATAAGAACTTGGTGATTGTTTGAGGAGAGATTGATTAGAACTTGGTGATTGTTTGATGAGAGATTAATAAGAACTTGGTGAGTGTTTGATGAGAGATTAATAAGAACTTGGTGATTGTTTGATGAGAGATTGATAAGAACTTGGTGATTGTTTGAGGAGAGATTGATAAGAACTTGGTGATTGTTTGATGAGAGATTGATAAGAACTTGGTGATTGTTTGATGAGAGATTGATAAGAACTTGGTGATTGTTTGATGGGAGACTGATAAGAACTTGGTGATTGTTTGATGAGAGATTGATAAGAACTTGGTGATTGTTTGAGGAGAGATTGATAAGAACTTGGTGATTGTTTGATGAGAGATTGATAAGAACTTGGTGATTGTTTGAGGAGAGATTGATAAGAACTTCGTGATTGTTTGAGGAGAGATTGATAAGAACTTGGTGATTGTTTGAGGAGAGATTGATAAGAACTTGGTGATTGTTTGATGGGAGATTGATAAGAACTTGGTGATTGTTTGAGGAGAGATTGATAAGAACTTGTTGATTGTTTGATGAGAGATTGATAAAAACTTTGTGATTGTTTGATGAGAGATTGATATGAACTTGGTGATTGTTTGATGAGAGATTGATAAGAACTTGGTGATTGTTTGATGAGAGATTGATATGAACTTGGTGATTGTTTGATGAGAGATTGATAAGAACTTGGTGATTGTTTGATGAGGGATTGATAAGAACTTGGTGATTGTTTGATGAGAGATTGATAAGAACTTGGTGATTGTTTGATGAGAGATTGATAAGAACTTGGTGATTGTTTGATGAGGGATTGATAAGAACTTGGTGAGTGTTTGATGAGAGATTAAAAAGAACTTGTTGATTGTTTGATGAGATATGGATAAGAACTCGGTGATTGTTTGATGAGAGATTGATAAGAACTTGGTGAGTGTTTGATGGGAGATTGATAAGAACTTGGTGAGTGTTTGATGGGAGATTGATAAGAACTTGGTGATTGTTTGATGAGAGATTGATAAGAACTTGGTGAGTGTTTGATGAGAGGTAGGTTGATAAGAACTTGGTGATTGTTTGATGAGATATTGATAAGAACTTGGTGAGTGTTTGAGAGATTGATAAGAACTTGGTGAGTGTTTGATGAGAGATTGATAAGAACTTGATGAGTGTTTGATGAGAGGTAGGTTGATAAGAACTTGGTGATTGTTTGATGAGAGATTGATAAGAACTTGGTAAGTGTTTGATGAGAGATTGATAAGAACTTGGTGATTGTTTGATGAGAGATTGATAAGAACTTGGTGAGTGTTTGGTCAGAGATTGATAAATTGATACCGCAAAAACTCCTGAACCGATCGCAACGATATTTTGGGTGGGTAATCCTGGAATCTCCAGGAGTAAAATAGGCTATTTATTTTTCCCAATTTCAGCTTTGGTCTCCAGCATTCTCAGGTTTGGACTCCTGCATAACATTCGCGTTCACATAACTTTCATTGTGACGATGTTGTTTTCCTGGGTGCCGCACAAACGGCTGCACCGATCACTGCACAGCTGCCCTGACTGGACTCGGTGACCTCGGACAAAGACCTTTTATAAGGACACGGGTTGAATCCCTGCTTGGGAGAATTCCAACCCCCTCCCCGCCATCACGGCCGTCTCTCCAACTCACAATCCCATGAGATATGCGGAAAGGACGACCCAAAACCAATATAAACATCATTAAACATCATTCGCATATAAACATCATTAAAAGCAAATAATGACCTCGGCCAAAGTTCAAAGGACATTTAATCTCTACATGAGAGAATTCCACATAGCTATTTGGGTGGTGTATACGCTAACAGATCGCTGTCTCCATCGATCTTGCCAAGGCCGTAACACCTATTGGCTCAAAATCCTTTTAATTGTTGATTTGGAAGTTTTTACAATAAAGGAAACACGTATCGGGAGTACATATGACATCGGGAGGACTAACTGCACGCGTCTTCAGTATCAAGCTTAAATCTCTCATGGCGGATCTGAAGAGCGGAATGCTTGGAGAAGTGGTGGACTACTTCGGCATGAAGGGGGATCAGAAATGTGGACTCCCACACTGCCACATCCTGCTGATACTTGCTCCCGTATGACGTTATTTTCCCGGGTGCTGCACAAACGGCTGCACTGTTCGAGATTTAACGGATGTTTATATAAATCGTTTAAAAGAAAAAAAGCCTTCAATTTCTGATATTTAGCCTTTTCATTTGGGCCTCCCAATTGAAGCCCCGCCCTTAGGGCGGGTGCTGTTGCTGGTATATATAGAATCCCAAATGATACAACGATACCCTTTTTTATGTGATACAGAAGCTCATAAAAGTTTTGTACACATCATCCATACACTTCAATGTGAGTTCCGTTTTTCGTGCGTAGGACATCAAGGTGGTGCACGAGTTCTTGGACGTCAAGGTAGTAGACTAGTTCTTGGACATCAAGGTGGTACACGAGTTCTTGGACATCAAGGTGGTACATAAGTTCTTGGGCATCAGGACTGCACATGAGTTCTTGGACATCAAGACTGTACACGAGTTCTTGGACATCAAGGTGGTACACGAGTTCTTGGACATCGAGGCGGTACACGAGTTCTTGGACATCAAGGCGGAACATGAGTTCTTGGACATCAAGGCGGTACACGAGTTCTTGGACATCAAGACTGTACACGAGTTCTTAGATATCAAGGTGGTACATGAGTTCTTGCAATGTTCGGCTCCACCAGTGCTTTGCGTCCACCAGTGCGAATGCAGCTGTGATCCAAGAATGAACATCCTGCAGGTTTGCCACATTGGTGGTGTCGACAACATATTGGACAAACCCCACAGAAATAAATCATGGGGGGGGGTTATGTCTGGTGATCGTGGGGGGCAGGTGGTTGGTCCATCTCGGCCAATCCAGCGACCTGGAATTTTTTTTCATTCAGGACGGCTCAAACGACGAAGGCCCAATGAGAGGGAGCACTGTCCTGTTGAAAAATGATATCAGGATTCAGGTCTTAAATTTGTGGGAAGGTGAATCCTTCCAACATGTTCATGTAAATTGTTGAGGTCACGGTATCCTCCACAAAGAAAAACGGACCCACCAAGACGTCATGGAGAAGGCCACACCACACATTGACCTTTGGGCTGTCCCGTATGTGGTCAATGACCACGTGGGTGTTTTCAGAGCCCCAGATCCTCACATTGTGTCCATTGACCTTCCTCGATACATAAAAGCAAGCTTCATCTGTGAACATGACCTGTTTCAGGTAATCTTCATCATCCTCTTTGCGACTGAACATTTCTAAGGCAAACACCATGTGTTTGGGTTCGTCATTTGGTTTGAGTTCCTGCAGAATCTGCACTTTATCGGAATAAAGCTTTAGTCTTTTATATAAAATCCTGTGTACAGTGGTGGTTTGTAGTCCCAGTTCCCTGGATGCAAATCCTGTGTACAGTGGTGGTTGGTAGTCCCAGTTCACTGGATGCAAATCCTGTGTACAGTGGTGGTTGGTAGTCCCAGTTCTCTGGATGCAAATCCTGTGTACAGTGGTGGTTGGTAGTCCCAGTTCCCTGGATGCAAATCCTGTGTACAGTGGTGGTTGGTAGTCCCAGTTCTCTTTCTGCAAATCCTGCGTACAGTGGTGGTTGGTAGTCCCAGTTCTCTGGATGTGCGTCAGATTGATTTTCTGGGACTTTGTTGAAATGATTCATGCACTCGTTCAACATCTGCTGCACTTGTTCTTGCTCAACCGGTAATTACATTAAAACCATCAGACCTGAAAATAAAGAAAACTTTGTGAATTTCTGTATTATATAAACCAAAGGGTATCGTTGTATAATTTGTGCTACTAAATATGTTAACAACCAAAGTTGTCCAGATCTTTTTGGAGCCCCATTTATATCGTGTTTGGCCCTATCACTCAATGGTGAAGAATCACTTAGAATAAAATTAAAAAATCATATCCGGATCCGTATTCGGATCTTCACCAAAATTGACTCAATTTGTCCATGTCAAACATCCAACCTGCCACCCAAGTTTCGTCCGAATCCATCCACATCTTTTTGAGATATTTTGTTCACAGACAAACAAGCAGACAAACAAACAAACAAATGAAAAATCGGTCAGAGACCGAAGACTTGCCGTAATATACTTTTTTTATCAGCCATTTTTGACAAATATGACGGCCGAACCACGTGACCGATGACGTCATCATTATTTGTTTTCTAAACGAATTTATTCCTTGATGATGCTCAAGAAATTTCATCTTGATCGGATGAAGTTTTGTACTTCTCAAATTATAGAGTCATAATGGAGGCATCTATGACATCATCATTAACATATTTTATTCCCCATGGAGAGTTCTTTACAAATGAGCCATGTCTCAATTTTTTCTATTCAGCTATTTCGGAGATATAGAGGTTCAAAGTTTTTCCGTTTTTCCAAGATGGCGGCCACAAATATGTGTGTAAAGTTTGGCGATTCTACGTGCAATAGTGTAGATGTAGTGCTGCGCACAGACAGACAAACAGATGAAAAATCGGTCAGAGACCGAGGACTTGCCGGAATGTACTTTCTTATCATCCATTTTGGACAAATATGGCGGCCAAACCACGTGACCGATGACATCATTATTTGTTTTCTAAACTAATTTATTCCTTGATGATGCTCAATAAATTTCATCTTGATCGGATGAAGTTTTGTACTTGTCGAATTATGATGTCATAATTGAGGCACCTATGACATCATCATTAACATATTTTATTCCCCATGGAAAGTTCTTTACAATGAGCGATGTCTCAATTTTTTCTATTCAGCACTTTTGGAGATATAGAGGTGCAAAGTTTTTCGGTTTTTCCAAGATGGCGGCCGAACCACGTGACCGATAACATCATCATTAACAAATTTTATTCCCCATGGAGAGTTCTTTACAATGAGCTATGTCTCAATTTTTTCTATTCAGCACTTTCGGAGATATAGAGGTGCAAAGTTTTTCGTTTTTCCCAAGATGGCGGCCGAACCACGTGACCGATGACATCATCATTAACATATTTTATTCCCCATGGAGAGTTCTTTACAATGAGCCATGTTTCAATTTTTTCTATTCATCACTTTCGGAGATATAGAGGTGCAAATTTTTCGGTTTTTCAAAGATGGCGGCCGAACCACGTGACCAATGACATCTTCATTAACATATTTTATTCTGAATGGAGAGTTCTTTGCAATGAGCCATGTCTCAATTTTTTCTATTCAGCACTTTCGGAGATATAGAGGTGCAAGGTTTTTCGTTTTTTCCAAGATGGCGGCCGAACCACGTGATCGATGACGTCATCAATATTTGTTTTCTAAACTAATTTATTCCTAGATTATGCTCAAGAAATTTCATCTTGATCGGATGAAGTTTTGTACTTGTCGAATTATGACGTCATAATGAAGGCACCAATGACATCATCATTAACATATTTTATTCCCCATGTAGAGTTCTTTACAATGAGCCATGTATCAATTTTTTCTATTCAGCACTTTCGGAGATATAGAGGTGCAAAATTTTTCGGTTTTTCCAAGATGGCGGCCGAACCACGTGACTGATGACATCATCATTAACATATTTTATTCTTCATGGAGATTTCTTTACAATGAGCCATGTCGCAATTTTTTCTATTCAGCACTTTCGGAGATATAGAGGTGCAAATTTTTTCGGTTTTTCAAAGATGGCGGCCGAAACACGTGACTGATGACGTCATGAATTGGGCACAGTCTATTCCAGGGCAAGACAAACAAATATGTGTGCAAAGTTTGGCGATTCTACATGCAATGGTGTAGATGTAGTGCTGCAAACAGACAGACAAACAGATAGATGAAAAATCGGTCAGAGACCGAGGACTTGCCGGAATTTACTTTTTTTCGGCCATTTAGGCCAAATATGGCGGCCGAACCACGTGACCGATGACGTCATCATTAACATATTTTATTCCCCATGGAGAGTTCTTTACAATAAGCCACGTCTCAATTTTCTCTATTCAGCACTTTTGGAGATATGGAGGTGCAAAGTTTTTCAGTTTTTCCAAGATGGCGGCCGAACCACGTGACCAATGACATCATCATTAACATATTTTATTCCCCATGGAGAGTTCTTTACAATGAGCCATGTCTCAATTTTTCTGTTCAGCACTTTCGGAGATATAGAGGTGCAAAGTTTGTCGGTTTTTCCAAGATGGCGGCCGAACCACGTGATCGATGACGTCATCAATTGGGCACAGTCTATTCCAGGGCAAGACAAATACGTGTGCAAAGTTTGGTGATTCTATGTGCAAGGGTGTAGAAGTAGTGCTGCAAACAGACAGACAGACAAACAGACAAACAGACAGACAGACAGACAGACAAACGAACAGTTCAACATACTTGCCGGAATCTCTTCCGGAAAGTAACAACCCAACCGATCAACATACTTGCCGGAATCTTTTCTGGCATGTAACAAACCAACCGATCAACATACTTGCCGGAATCTTTTCTGGCATGTAACAAACCAACCGATCAACATACTTGCCGGAATCTCTTCCGGAAAGTAACAAACCAACCGATCAACATACTTGCCGGAATCTTTTCCGGCAAGTAACAAACCAACCGATCAACATACTTGCCGGAATCTTTTCTGGCAAGTAACAAACAGGGGTGAAAACATAACCTTAGGTGGCGGAGCTAAACGTTACATTTTAAAATTTAAAATGTCTCACTTTCCTTACTCCGAGATCAGGAACGACACATGCATTCTTCTTCTTCTTCTTCATCAAAACTTTTTTCCTCTTTTTTTCACAAGGCTTATTTCCAAAAACGTTTTCACTCCAAAACGCTTATGTTCCTGCGAACCTTCATTGGAAAACCTTTTTTTACCACAACTCCCATGACTTCTGTCTATACGTACAGCGAGGTGCAAAAGTACGAGTCCGGTCACAAATGTATTAATTGTGACGTGATAAGAAAATAAATTATCGTAATAAGAAACCAAAATCACTTTCAAATTTCCATAAACTATAAGGATATAACAACACTTATTATAATAGGAAAGCTCAAATCTGTGTTTACGTATCAACAATATAATCAGTGTGACCCATTTTGCCTTGAGAACTGCCTCAGCTCCATTTGGGATCGATGGAATTAGTTTATGGATGATGTTTGATCAACCTTTTCCCAACAGTGTTGTAATGAACTCCAGAGCATAGTCAGACTACTCACATAATTATATCTTTCTCTCAAATGCATTCATCCTGCATTTATTCTGTTAAGACAAAGTGTCAGTCAAGAATAACCATAATAAATTTAATATTATGGATAAAAACTTCAATATTGTGACAAATTTGTGTTTGAAATCGTGATTTGAGAAATCTTGGCATTGATTTCAGTGGACCCTTACTTTTGCTCCCCCAATGTGTCCACTTTGGGAATTCTGAGAAGTCAATTTTACAGAGGCTATGTTCAGTTGTTCACACTAAAATCAATTTCCCTTCACATCCATTAATGGTGGCCAACTCCTCCATGTCAGTAACTTTCCCCTCCCTGCCATCCCCCTCATCCATCCTCCTCTCGGACGTGTGTGTCTCGGACGTGTGTCCTCTAAAAATGTGTGTGTGTGCGCGTGTGTGTGTGCAAGTGTGTGTTTCTGCACCTGCAAATTTGTTTCTGCACATGTACGAGTTTGATTGGGTCCAGAACATGTGCCGGAATAAATTAACAACTGCATGAAGATGCGGAAACAACTTCAGGTTCATTGATGATTTGTTGGCAATTAACGATGGATTTATATTTGATCAGCTTCATTATGATATATATATCCAAAAGAACTTGAATTTAAAAAGGAAAACCAAAACTTCCACTTGAGTTTCCTTTTTAGAATTACAAATTGATATCCATAATAATAAATTTCACACCAAATTATTTGATAAACGAGATGCTTTTCCATTCCACATTGTCCGAATGCCTTCCTTAGACAGCAACATTCCTAAAAAGCTACTTTATGGTACGGTTGCAGGTGAAATAATTAGGACTGTGAGAGCAACCACCCACAGCTCTGAACTGGTCAATAAATTCCAACAACTAGTCGGACGTATGTTAGCGCAGGGAGCTACAGTTGGTAGATGAAAACAAGTATTCTTTAATATCACAAATCGACACCAAATCGAATTAGTAAAATACAATACGAATAGTAAAAATATTAGTCATGAGATATTTATGTAAATACAGCACAACATAATAATTAAATATACTACAAATCAATGTTGCTAGGAATCAGTGGTTGCTAGGATACGGCAGCATGCAAAAAACCGTTATTGGTGACAGTTTGAACTTTCGAAATACAGTTTGATCGAGAGGTCGGTGGTGTGGTCGTGCTGGTTGGTAGATGTGGTATATTTAAGGTAAGATGTGTATGATTTAATGTACTATCATATTATAGAATGTGTAAGGAAAGTTATAAATATATAATAACAAGTTGAATGCACCCGGTGTTGCCCAGGTTCTTTATGAATGCATTGACTACTATAATTCAGCTTTTACTCGCGGTCGTAGAAGATTGACTACTATAATTCAGCTCAGCTTTTAATTGTGAAATGGGCCCGGCCTGGCCGAGGTGGCCTCGCCCTGCCTCGCCACCTAGCCTATAATCTTCGCAGGGCCCTTCCCAACATTTTCAGTTCTTTTTGAATGAATTTACTACTATAATTCAGCTTTTACTCACGGCCGTAGAAGATTGACTACTATAATTCAGCTCAGCTTTTAATTGCGAAATGGGCCCAGCCCGGCCGTGGTGGGCCTCGACCGGCCTCGCCACCTCGCCTATAACCTTCCCGGGCCCCGTCCCGACATTTTTTGTTTCAGAGGTTGCCTCCTATCTTTCACCGTTCAGGAGATTAGCGTGTGCAGACAAACAAACAAACAAAAACTTTCTTTTATATATATATATATATTATCTATATTATAAGCGTGAAAGTTTGTCTATTTGTTTGTTTGTTTGTTTGTTCTGAAACAGCGTCTCCATTTCTCAACGGATCTTCCCCAAATTTGGCACGGGGGTCCCTATGCACCACAGAATCACTGATGAACCAAAAAATTCCACCGCCCCCACCCCCCCCCCCCCCCTTCCCACCCCCCCCCCCCCCCCCCGGGGACCAAATTTGCCACTTCCCAACGAATCTTCACCAAATTTGGCACGAGGGTCCCCAATCCCCATGCACCACAGAATCACTAATGAACGAAAAAAAACCCGACCACACCCACCCCCACCCACACCCCCTGGGGACCAAATTTGACATTTCTGCACTGCCTCCAAATCAAAGCTATTTCATCCTCGGATACTCTCTCATGGGATGTTTCAGTAGGCGATTGTTCACAGCCATTTGCAATAATGTTTACAAATACTGGAATTGTCAGTACAAAAGGTAAGATATAGTTATATTGATTTTGGTGTATGTTTTTCAGTCAATAAGCATATTGTTTTTCACACAGTGGTGTCATATACGATTCAACACTAACGTTTCAATACATTTGTGTTTTTCTCCTTTCTTACAGACAATCACTTCTCAGTAACTTCGTAAATGGGACCTAAGAGGCAACGTTCTGCAAGTGCAGATGCACATGCAATACAAGTACAACAAAAGAGACAAAGAGAGTCCTCAACAGAGAGAGAAGCTCGACTTGCAGCCCAGCGAGCCAGACAGGCACAACTCAGATCAGCTCAAACTCCTGCTCAAACACAAGCGCGAATTGCTGCACAGCAGACCAGACAGGCACAACTCTGATCAGCTCAAACTCCTGCTCAAACACAAGCGTGAATTGCTGCACAGCAGACCAGGCAGACAGCACTCAGGGCTGCAGAACTCCAGCCCAGACAACTTCTAGAAAAGCGGCCGATTTAGCCAGACATAACCCCAGTGTTATGCATCTTGAGATCCATTTGGAAAATGGGGAAAGAGTTTACTTCACAGAAGAAACCGCGCTGCAGCGAGCCCAGCAGCCACCTCGGACCAAACTAACTGCATTCTTTGATTTGTGCAAACAGGATTCCTTTGCTAGAAGTCTTCTCTACTGTGAAGTGCCCAGATATTACACCTGGCAAGAAGGGAAAAAGGCATTTCAACCAAGAAAGCAAGGTGCAACAATCCCTGGACACCCTCACATCAGATCCAGTCAAGTGTTAGGTCGTGTCTACACTGTTCATCCCAGCAACTCTGAGTGCTTTTATCTCAGACTCCTCCTGCACAACATTCATGGTCCAATCTCATTCCAGGATCTCAAGACAGTTGCTGGATATGTCTGTGCAACATACCATGAAGCTTGCCTGAGAAGAGGTCTCTTGGAAGATGATGCACACTGGAACAGTACCTTGGAAGAGGCTGCAGTCTCGCATTCTCCAAGCACGATGAGGAGCCTCTTTGCTATCATTATCTGTGCCTGTTCACCTGCGAAGCTTGCCTGAGAAGAGGTCTCTTGGAAGATGATGCACACTGGAACAGTACCTTGGAAGAGGCTGCAGTCTCGCATTCTCCAAGCAAGATGAGGAGCCTCTTTGCTATCATTATCTGTGCCTGTTCACCATCCAACCTTGAGCAACTTTGGCATAATCACCAGGACAGTATGACAGAAGACATACTGTATCAAGCACAACAAGAGTCAAAAAACCCAAACCTGCAGTTTACCTCTGCCATGCACAACCACGCATTGGTATTCATTGAAAATACGGTACAGTCCATAGCTGGCAAGGATCTTCAAAAGTGTGGACTGCCTGCTCCTGTACGAACTGAACCTGCCATTCTCAGTCGAGAGATGCTTCAGGCAACCACCTATGACATTCAACAGCTGCAACAGTATGTCCACCAAAATGACCACTCTTGGTTCCAGATCAAAAAGAAGCTTATACAAGGATCAAACATTTGTTGACGGCTACCGTCCACCAAACAGTGATGACTCCATCTACATCTCGCTGTCTGATAATATGGACCAACTTCTATCTACCCATCCCAACTCTCTCTTCCTCATATGTGGTGATTTCAATAATTGTCACCATGCCAGTTGGCTGGGTGTGGATACCACTCTCACTAGCCATGGCTCTTCAGCAAAGGACTTCTGTGACTCACTGGGACTGACACAATCTGTCAATTTCCCAACCCGGATCTCAGTCAACGGAGCATCTTCTCTTCTGGACTTAGTTATGACTAACTTCCCTGAAAATGTCTGCTGCCCTTCTTCTGCTCCAATCGGCTCATCTGATCATGTCCTTGTTAAAGTGGACATCTCTCTGACCATTCTCAGAGAGCCTCCTCAGCGTCGACGAGTCTGGCATTTCACTCAGGCCAACTGGCACGGTCTTCAAGCAACCATCAATCATCTGGACTGGTCTCCCATCTCTACCGCCTCCGACATCAACTCATCCTGGGAATTCTTCCAAAGTAAATTGCTCTCTCTCATGCACAGATTTATCCCATCTCGTCTTCAGTTGTCATACCCTTCCTCCCGTCCATGGTACACGGAATCTTGTGGTGAGGCTATTGCCCAGAAACAACTTGCTTTAGTCTCCTGGAAAGCAAATCCAACGGAAGGAAATCTCATTTCCTTTCACAAAGCCCGAAACAAGTGTGTGTCCACCCTCAGGAGAGCCAGGAAACAATATCTCTCCGTTCTCAGCAGAGAACTCTCTTATCTGTCTCCCTCTTCCAAATCCTGGTGGCGTCTGGTCAAATCTGTTTCTGGTGTTTGTTCCCCCTCCATCCCCTCCCTCACCTCAAACGGACACACGGCTGACTCCGCACGTGAAAAAGCGGCATTGCCTCAACTCTGTGTTTGCCTCTAAATCTTGTGTCCCAAACCCATCCCTCTCTGTACCCACCGTACCCAGTCGTACCCAGCTGCTCCTGGACTCTGTGTCCTTTCCTCCTGACAAGGTGGAAAAGTTTCTGTCAACCTTCGACTCTGATTCTGCAACTGAACCTGACGGCATCAGCCCACGGGTCCTAAAATCCTGTTCTTCCGCTCTTTCACTCCCTCCCTCTGTTCTCTTCACCCTCTCTTTTGCTCAAGGTCATCTGCCATCTGTTTGGCAATCTGCCAACATCACCGCTTTGCACAAAAAAGGTGCAAAAACAGATCCCAGCAACTACAGACCAATCAGCCTTCTCCCAATTATCAGCAATGTCATGGAATCCATCATTGCTTCAGATATGAAGTCTTTCCTCTTCTCCAATGGCTTGATCTCTGATCATCAATTTGGTTTCAGACCTGGTCACTCTACTCTGGACATGCTGCTTCTGCTTTCTCAACAATGGATGGAGGTCCTCAATGCCAAACAGGAAATTAGAGCTGTCTCCCTTGACATATCACATGCCTTCGATACGGTCTGGCACCCCGCTCTGCTCACCAAACTCTCCTCTTTTGGTATCCATGGAAATCTCCACGCATGGCTGGCGGACTTACTCTCTAGTCGTAGTCAACGTGTGGCCCTGAATGGGTTTCTCTCATCTCCTCTTCCTGTTCAGGCTGGAGTTCCCCAAGGCAGTGTTCTGGGCCCTGTGCTTTTTCTGGTCTTCATCAATAATCTCTCTGACTCTCTTGAAAATCCTCTCTATCTCTTTGCTGATGACTCTACTCTCTGTCGCTCCATTCTTCACCCCTCAGATCGGCAGTCTGCAGCCTCCTCACTCTCTGCAGACCTGGACAAAATCACAGACTGGGCAAACAAGTGGAACATGTCTTTCAATCCTGACAAATCTCACACTCTTACGATGTCTCTCCGAAAAGACCGACTGGACAACCCTCCCATCCACTTTCTGAATAATCCTCTCCAAGAAGTTGTCACTCAAGCTTTTGGGTCTCACTATCTGCCATGATCTTTCCTGGGAAAACCACATTTCAAATCTGGCCCCCAAAGCCAGTCGCTGACTGGGCATCCTCTGTCGTGCGAAGTCCTTCCTTGGCACACCTGAGCTCCTCACCACATACAAGGCTTTCATCCACAGCTCAATGGAATACTGCTCTCCCCTCTGGGCTGGTGCTCCTGCCTCACACCTAGCTCGCCTTCACGCTGTTGAAACCAAAGCATTCAGAATCATTGGAATCTCCCGTGATGAAGCTAACTCCAAGGGCCTCTCACTCACTCACCGCAGGCAGGTTGGTGGTCTTTCCGTCTTCTACTGACTCCTCTCTGGCCTTGCCCCCCCCAGCTCTCTCTGGGCTCTGTCCCGCAAATATTCCTACAGGTCGCACAAGATCTGCCTGCAACCCTCTTATGGTTAAACTGCCAAAATCAAGACTTTCTGCTCACCTTCACTCCTTCATTCCTCTTTTCTCCCGCCTCTGGAACAAACTCCCTCACTCTCTTCAATCCCACTCCACCCTCCAGGTCTTTAAAACAGCTGTTCACCACCATCTCTTATCTTCCCCCATCCAAAACCTTGATCTTTTCTACCCCTGCTAATTTCACCCCAATTCCACTTTTTTGAAATACCAACTTCTGTCCTGGAAGTCCTTGGTGTCCTTGTGTTTTATACTTCTCCCCCCACGCCCCCCCCCCCTTCCCACGCCTCCTCCCCCCAAGCCCTCTCCCTCCCACACATCTCCCTGCTCTCAAATGTTGTGTGCTCTCAAGTGTTTGAGTGCTTCCCCTTCTCTCCCCATCTTGTCTTCCACTCCCTCTTTTTATATACAGACTTGGCATTTAATATGGAATCTTTTTTTTGTGGGGGTGAACTTACTTTTCAAGATGTCTTAGAACCAAATGTTCATTGGAGTTATGTTTAAATTATTCTAGATTTTGTTAATGTGACCTTTAAAAGAAACAAAAACCACATTTGACATTTCGAAACAAATAAATTGATCCTTGAAAGTGATGTAAACTGATATCGAACTCAATTCATGGACAGTACCGTGTTAAACTTCTGTACGTTTTCCAGAAGTATCTCTTGATTTTGCACATTAGCCAAAAATTTTTTATAACAAAAACAAAAGTTAAATTACGACTGGGATTACGGACAGTAAAATTACAGTTCAGTACTTCGTGTAACCCCCACGAGCATTCAGGAGAGCACGTACACGTTGAGGCATGCTGTTCACGAGATTTGCCAAGGTTTGGACAGGAATCGCTTGCCATGCAGTGACAATAGCCTGCTGCCATTCATGCACAGACGTCGGCTGCTGGTCCAAGTGGTCGATTTGACGCGTTAATTCTGCCCACAAGTTCTGTATCGGATTCATATCCGGGGACATGGCAGGCCACTCCATATGCTCTACACCACGGTCAGCAAGAAAGTGTTGGATCATGCGAGCACGATGAGGCCGTGCATTGTCATCTTGGAAGACGAAGTTTCCTCGAAAGGCTGCACGAGCAAATGGAAGCAATGTTTCTTCCAGAATGGCCCTGTGCTTGAACTGGTTCAGGTTTCCATTCAGAACAACCAGGTCAGTTTTGCCCCCTACATGAAAAGCAGCCCAAACGGTCACCCCACCACCTCCAGCTTGGAATCTTGGCACTATACAATCTTTGTTGTAGGCTTCATGCACTTGTCTGCACACTCGGACGCGACCATCTTGACGATAGACCAGAAATCTAGACTCGTCACTGAAGATCACGTGATTCCAGTGTCCTGGCTGCCATTGACGGTGCTCTCTGGCCCACTGCAATCGGCGCTGGTGGTGTTGTCTGGTCAGGCGTGGCTTTCTCAGGGGACGCCTGGGACGATAGCCTGCTTGAAACAGTCGTTGATTGACTAGCCTTCTGGATACAGGCACATTTGTCAGTTGCTGCCACTCAGCCCTAAGCCGATTAGCTGACTTCGTACGGCCATTGCGGACTAACCGGTGCAGCTGGCGATCATCCCTCCTTGTGGTTCTGTGGGGAAGTCCTGGCCTCGGTATTGGAGTAGGGACACCCCTCTGAGCATTTCGTTTCAGGATCTTTGACACCTGACCTTGAGTGATGCCATACTGCCGAGCAATAGCACGCTGTTTCATGCCGTAATTTCGTAAAGCCACCACTCCATGACAAACAGCATTGTCGAGTTGACGGACCATCTCCAGAGGAAGCGGCAATAACTTTTGGAGATGTGCAGCAGTTGTTTTCCACTAATACAGAACGCAACAACCCTTGTATACCCGACTGTGAAGCCAATCATCAAATGAACCTTGTACATTGTACATTTGTACATTTGATTGTACATTTGTACAATCAAATTGAACAGAAAAGCCAATCATCCGTACATTTTGCCACGCCACCTGTGATATAATCCTGTTGTTGACTTCTTGCTGCGACAGACAATCAGTGACATGGTTCTTTTAACAAATAAATCACCAAAGTGTAAAAGAAACTCACTAGATTGATATACTGAGTTAAGAAAGTAAACCCAAGTCAAGAAAAAAAAATATTCCATATTAAATGCCAAGTCTGTATTTTGTTTGTCTGGTTGAATTGTTTGTGAAGTAAATGTCAGCTCTTTCACGAGCCTCGATTCAGTATACAAAAAAAAAAAAAATATCTGACTCGGGTGGAATTGTTTTCCTTAATGCCCCTGGTGGAACAGGAAAACCGTTTTTGATCAACTTAATTTTGGCACAAGTTCGTTCACCACAGCAGATTGCTATGGCAGTGGCCTCATCTGGAATTGCTGCAACTTTGCTCACAGGTGGCAGGACTGCTCATTCTGCCTTTAAGCTGCCACTCAACCTGGCCCACAATGAGAGTCCTGTGTGCAATATTGGCAAAGGATCTGGACAGGCACAGATTCTAAAGCAGGCCAAGCTGATAGTATGGGATGAGTGCACAATGTCTCACAGACTTGTATTTGAGGCTCTCGATCGCACCTTACAGGATCTCAGAGGTAACGCTAAAATCATGGGTGGAGTCACACTCTTGTTCTCTGGAGATTTCACGCAAACTCTACCAGTCATTCCAAAGGGTACACCTGCTGATGAGTTGAGAGCATTCTCAAAGAATCCTACATTTGGAGACGAGTGGAAAAACTCCATCTTTCTACCAACATGAGAGTTGCACTTAATAGAGATGTCTCAGCAGGCCAGTTTCCAAAGGTTTTGCTTCAACTGGGCAATGGTCAGCTACCAGTAGACACTGAGACTGGAGATGTCACAATACCCCCAAATTGTGGAACAATCATCGACACATCTGAAGAAATGCTATTAACGGTTTATCCGAGCCTCTCACAGAATTATAAAAACCATGAGTGGCTTTGTGAACGTGCCATCCTTACTCCCAAAAATGACATTGTGCAGGATATTAATGCCACCAGCATTCAACAGCTACCAGACCAATCCACATGGTACAAGTCAGTTGACACTGTAGTTCATCTTGACGATGCTGTCAACTATCCAACAGAGTTTCTAAACTCTCTTCAGCTCACTGGCGTTCCACCTCACAATCTGCAATTGAAAGTGGGAGCCCCCATTATGTTGCTACGAAATTTGGATGCACCAAAACTCTAACGGTACAAGACTCGCTGTCAAAACTATTATGCCCCCATGTGATCGAAGCCACCATTATGACTGGTTGTGCCAAGGGAGAGGATGTTTTTATTCCACGGATTCCCATCATCCCAACAGATATGCCATTTCAGTTCAAGCGCCTTCAGGTTCCAGTGAGACTATCATTTGCTATGACCATCAACAAGTCTCAGGGACAGTCTCTCAAGGTAGCTGGAGTTGAACTGACAGGTCCATGTTTCTCTCATGGTCAACTCTACGTTGCATGCTCACGTGTTGGGGCAAGAACACATCGTTTCATCCGAGCACCAAACGGCAGAACAAGAAATTTTGTCTACCCCAGAGCTCTTGCTGACGAAAACACATGTCTGTCGATATTTTACCGAAGCAGCGCTGGTGGCCCAGTGGATCATGTGCTTGCTTGCCACGCAGACGATCCGCGCTCCAATCCCAGCAGTGGATCATGTGCTTGCTTGCCACACAGACGATCCGCGCTCCAATCCCAGCAGTGGATCATGTGCTTGCTTGCCACGCAGACGATCCGCGCTCCAATCCCAGCAGTGGATCATGTGCTTGCTTGCCACGCAGACGATCCGCGCTCCAATCCCAGCAGTGGATCATGTGCTTGCTTGCCACGCAGACGATCCGCGCTCCAATCCCAGCAGTGGATCATGTGCTTGCTTGCCACGCAGACGATCCGCGCTCCAATCCCAGCAGTGGATCATGTGCTTGCTTGCCACGCAGACGATCCGCGCTCCGATCCCAGCAGTGGATCATGTGCTTGCTTGCCACGCAGACGATCCGCGCTCCAATCCCAGCAGTGGATCATGTGCTTGCTTGCCACGCAGACGATCCGCGCTCCAATCCCAGCAGTGGATCATGTGCTTGCTTGCCACGCAGACGATCCGCGCTCCAATCCCAGCAGTGGATCATGTGCTTGCTTGCCACGCAGACGATCCGCACTCCAATCCCAGCAGTGGATCATGTGCTTGCTTGCCACGCAGACGATCCGCGCTCCAATCCCAGCAGTGGATCATGTGCTTGCTTGCCACGCAGACGATCCGCGCTCCAATCCCAGCAGTGGATCATGTGCTTCCTTGCCACGCAGACGATCCGCGTTCCGATCCCAGCAGTGGCAAAAATTTGTGAAGCCACCAAATGTGGCCCGTTTTGAGATAAGGTCCCTAAATGGATTGAACTTGGACAAAAAACACCAACTCACTCACTCTTTTTTTAACTTAAATGACTTAACTTATGGCAAGTTCTTATGTTATGTACATATAATTACATACAACATGAACTACATAACAACTTGCTATAAGTCAAGTCATTTACTACCTACATATTTGGAACCGGGGCAACGCCGGGTACCTTTGCTAGTAAATTTATAAGATAGAAGTTAGAAGAAGAAGAAGATACATTAAATCCTATAGCGAGTAAAGTTGGAAGAAGTGATGTTGCATTGATGAGCTGACTGACTGCCTGGACGCAACTGAGGTTGTGGATCTACTGATGTACCATCTATTGTTGTGGATCCATGATCGAAGTTGTGGATCTACTGATGTCCCATCTATTGATGTGGATCCATGATCGAGGTTGTGGATTTGCCGTTTGGAGAGGTCCTGGGTAGAAAGGATCGAAACCTCGAGGAAGAACGGTGCCCAGCTGATGATCCGTGCAGTCGGGAAACTAGTCAGTTGCTTACAGGTTAAGGTTCTTACTTTAGGTAGAGGAACAATGTTTGAGGTTTACAATTTCAATAAAGTTGAATGTGGGATGTTGTGAAATTAACATTATTTACAACAATCCTTTAAATTATTTCTATTTAAGTTTAGGAACAACCGATACTGTAGAATTAATTAAATGCATTTTCAAATAAGAATTGAAAAAGAGAAATAAGAATTGAAATAACTCATCATCCACAGCTCAATGGAATACTGTTCCCCCCTGTGGGCCGGTGCTCCTGCGTCACGCCTAGCTCGGCTTCACGCTGTAGAAACCAAAGCTTTCAGAATCATTGGAATCTCCTGTGATGAAGCGAACTCCGAGGGCCTTTCACTCACTCACCGCAGGCAGGTTGGTGGTCTTTCTGTCTTCTATCGACTCCTCACCGGCCTTGCTCCTCCAGCTCTCTCTGGGCTCTGTCCCCAAAATATTCCGACAGGTCGCACAAGATCTGCCTGCAACCCTCTTATGGTTAAACTACCAAAATCAAGACTCTCTGCTCACCTTCACTCCTTCATTCCTCTTTTCTCCCGCCTCTGGAACAAACTCCCTCACTCTGTTCAATCCCACTCCTCCCTCCAGGTCTTTAAAACAGCTGTTCACCACCATCTCTTATCTTCCCCCATTCAAACCTTGATCTTTTCTACCCCCGATAATTCACCCCAGATTCACTTTTCTGACATACCGACTTCTCTGATTGAAGTCCTAACAGTGTCCATGTTTTTTTGTTTTTTTTACCTCTCCCACCGCCCCCCCCCCCCCCTTCCCACTCCCCTCACCTTGCCACGCCTCCTCCCCCCAAGCCCTCTACCTTCCACAGATCTCCCGTTGTCCCTGCTCTCGCATGTTATCATTGTGTGCTTCCCTCCCCCCCTCCCCCATCTTGTCTCCCACCCCCTTTATTTTGTGTTATATGTTTGTTTTTTGTTTTTTTTGTCATTAATGTTAGCTCTTACACGAGCCTCGATCTTGTTTCCAAAAATATATATATATATATATATGTTTGAAAATCATAAGATATAGAATTGTGAGGAACAAAAATAATAAAAACAAGATGTGTGTGTGTGCGTGTGTGTGTGTGTGTGTGTGTGTGTGTTCGTGTGTGTTTGTGTGTTCGTGTGTGTGTGTGTGTGTGTGTCTGTGTGTGTGTGTTTTGTGTGTTTTGTGTGCAATTTAAATTCTTTAATCAGTCAATGTATAATTCTTGTGAACATTTATTCAAAATTCGTACACAAATCTTGAACATATTAAAGTGTACATACAGTATATATTACAGGAATTAAAATTTTCGGAAAATGTGGCAAATAGTCATTCAAAATTGTAAAAAGAAAATCACTATTTCGTTGAGGACTGTTACATCAAGCTGCAAACTTAATGATCACCCATTATATTCGCGGTCACGATTATGTAACTGACGTTTGGAAACCACCATTCCTGGTCTCCTTCCACAATCACGAACTGGTATTAAAGGTTATACATGACTTTTTCTCTGTCGTTTAATAAGACTCGCCGAGGATCAAGAATATATGTGTGTAGTACTTGTAGGACAATGACATTCAGGGAGGAGATGTCTGTGTACTGTACACTTGGAACTGCAAATACATTGTGGAGTAATGGACAAATTAGCACTGGATATGGGATTTGAACCTGGGGTCACCGCATCATGGGCTATAGTAGGCTCAACTGTTTGATGGTCGCCCTTTCTTAAAGCTCCAAAATGTGATCCTTAATGTGTGGACTCCATTCTATAAAATATAACAAGAAATAGACATAAAATGTCACAGCCCCCGTGGTTTTAGGCATTTTGCTGGACGGAGTTAAAGGCCACCAGTCGGCCATCTTTGATCGGATGACAAAACAAAATCTTCTGCATATGTCATAATAATAATAATAATTCATTTGTTTTGTATCTCTCATGTATTGTTTTTATGGCAAGTTTGAACAAAGTCGGTCCATGCATGTTGAAGAAATGGTTGGGGGCACGTTTTACGAACAAAATGGCCGCCAGTCGGCCATCTTAGATCTCGTCTCGAAAACAAATGACGTGCATATGTCAGCCATCATTCGTTATCTGTGTACCAAGTTTGAACAACATCAGTAAATGCATGTCCGAGAAATGTTTGAGGACGTGTTCAACATCGGATTTTTTTACAACTAACATAACAGCGAGTCGGCCATCTTGGATCCCATCGTGAAACAAAATAATGTGCATATGTATACCGTCATGTATTGTCTTTGTGTCAAGTATGAACAAAATTGGTCAATAATGTCCGACATATGGTTGCGGACGCCTGCACGGACGGACAGACAGACGAACGAGACCCAATCCATAACTAGAACGGTACTCGATAGAGCGCATACCTCCAATGGGCTGATTGGTGTACATTTTGTAACCCACTGATCGGTCAGATCCGAATCCGGATCTGAACCAGAATCTATTTCGTCCTTGTCACACACCCAGCCTGTCCACAAAAATTCGTCCGAATCCGGCCATAACTTTTTGAGATATCCTGTTCACAACAAAACAAACAAAACAGATAGAGGGGAAAACATAATACCTGCCCATATTCTGTGGCAGAGGTAAATATGTCGTAGTCAATCATGAGTGCTGCCCATAGTCACCTCCATGCTTCCTTCAATATCCACCTACACTCACTCCTCTTGTACACTCCCTCAAATTCCGTGCCCACCCCCTTTCCCCTACCGCCCTATATCAGGTACCCTTCTGGTCCGAACTGTCTCATTTATTTACTCCTTGCTCCCCTCTCTCTCCCCCTGTTTCCCTCCATCCCATCTCTCTCCCCCTGTTTCCATCCATCCCCTCTCTCTCCCCCTGTTTCCCTCCATCCCCTCTCTCTCCCCCTGTTTCCCTCCATCCCCTCTCTCTCCCCCTGTTTCCCTCCATCCCCTCTCTCTCCCCCTGTTTCCCTCCATCCCCTCTCTCTCCCCTTGTTTCCCTCCATCCCCTCTCTCTCCCCCTGTTTCCCTCCATCCCCTCTCTCTCTCCCCCTGTTTCCCTCCATCCCCTCTCTCTCCCTCTGTTTCCCTCCATCCCCCCTCTCTCTCCCCCTGTTTCCCTCCATCCCCCCTCTCTCCCCCTGTTTCCCTCCATCCCCTCTCTCTCCCCATGTTTCCCTCCATCCCCTCTCTCTCCCCCTGTTTCCCTCCCTCCCCTCTCTCTCCCCCTGTTTCCCTCCATCCCCGCTCTCTCCCCCTGTTTCCCTCCATCCCCTCTCTCTCCCCCTGTTTCCTTCCATCCCCTCTCTCTCCCCCTGTTTCCCTCCATCCCCTCTCTCTCCCCCTGTTTCCCTCCATCCCCTCTCTCTCCCCCTGTTTCCCTCGATCCCCTCTCTCTCCCCCTGTTTCCCTCCATCCCCTCTCTCTCTCCCCCTGTTTCCCTCCATCACATCTCTCTCCCCCTGTTTCCCTCCATCCCCTCTCTCTCCCCCTGTTTCCCTCCATCCCCTCTCTCTCCCCCTGTTTCCCTCCATCCCCCCTCTCTCCCCCTGTTTCCCTCCATCCCCCCTCTCTCCCCCTGTTTCCCTCCATCCCCCCTCTCTCCCCCTGTTTCCCTCCATCCCCTCTCTCTCCCCCTGTTTCCCTCCATCCCCCCTCTCTCCCCCTGTTTCCCTCCATCCCCTCTCTCTCCCCCTGTTTCCCTCCATCCCCTCTCCCTCCCCCTGTTTCCCTCCATCCCCTCTCTCTCCCCCTGTTTCCCTCCATCACATCTCTCTCCCCCTGTTTCCCTCCATCCCCTCTCTCTCCCCCTGTTTCCCTCCATCCCCTCTCTCTCCCCCTGTTTCCCTCCATCCCCTCTCTCTCCCCCTGTTTCCCTCCTTCCCCTCTCCTCTCCTCCTGTTTCCTCCATCCCCTCTCCCTCCCCCTGTTTCCCTCCATCCCCTCTCTCTCCCCCTGTTTCCCTCCATCCCCTCTCCCTCCCCCTGTTTCCCTCCATCCCCTCTCTCTCCCCCTGTTTCCCTCCATCCCCTCTCTCTCCCCCTGTTTCCCTCCTTCCCCCCTCTCTCCCCCTGTTTCCCTCCATCCCCCCTCTCTCCCCCTGTTTCCCTCCATCCCCTCTCCCTCCCCCTGTTTCCCTCCATCCCCTCTCTCTCCCCCTGTTTCCCTCCATCCCCTCTCCCTCCCCCTGTTTCCCTCCATCCCCTCTCTCTCCCCCTGTTTCCCTCCATCCCCTCTCTCTCCCCCTGTTTCCCTCCATCCCCCCTCTCTCCCCCTGTTTCCCTCCATCCCCCCTCTCTCCCCCTGTTTCCCTCCATCCCCCCTCTCTCCCCCTGTTTCCCTCCATCCCCCCTCTCTCCCCCTGTTTCCCTCCATCCCCCCTCTCTCCCCCTGTTTCCCTCCATCCCCTCTCCCTCCCCCTGTTTCCCTCCACCCCCCCTCTCTCCCCCTGTTTCCCTCCATCCCCCCTCTCTCCCCCTGTTTCCCTCCATCCCCCCTCTCTCCCCCTGTTTCCCTCCATCCCCCCTCTCTCCCCCTGTTTCCCTCCATCCCCCCTCTCTCCCCCTGTTTCCCTCCATCCCCCCTCTCTCCCCCTGTTTCCCTCCATCCCCTCTCCCTCCCCCTGTTTCCCTCCATCCCCTCTCTCTCCCCCTGTTTCCCTCCATCCCCTCTCTCTCCCCCTGTTTCCTTCCATCCCCTCTCTCTCCCCCTGTTTCCCTCCATCCCCTCTCTCTCCCCCTGTTTCCCTCCATCCCCTCTCTCTCCCCCTGTTTCGCTCCTTCCCCTCTCCTCTCCTCCTCTCACTGCCAGTGCGTGAACATGCTGCCCTCTGTCGTTTAAGCTCCTCCATGAGCCTCGCCTTCTCCCTACAACAACAAAAATTTAGAAAAATGTAAACGGGATTGATCATAAACATTATCGTTTCAGCCAACAATAGCGATGACGTCACAATGAGAGTGCAATAGCATGTGTACTGTGAGGAAAGGAGTGGTACGTGGGAACAAGCAATACAGAATATTTATAGTGAAATGTTCCATAGATCGTGTATATCATGTACTGTATACGAATCATGTATATATTGTCCCATAGATCGTGTATATCATGTACTGTATACGAATCATGTGTATATTGTCCCATAGATCGTGTATATCATGTACTGTATACAAATCATGTGTATATTGTCCCATAGATCGTGTATATCATGTACTGTATACGAATCATGTGTATATTGTCCCATAGATCGTGTATATCATGGACTGTATACGAATCATGTGTATATTGTCCCATAGATCGTGTATATCATGTACTGTATACGAATCATGTGTATATTGTCCCATAGATCGTGTATATCATGTACTGTATACGAATCATATGTATATTGTCCCATAGATCGTGTATATCATGTACTGTATACGAATCATGTGTAAATTCTCCCAAAGATCGTGTATATCATGTACTGTATACAAATCATGTGTGTATAGTTCCATAGATCGTGTATATCATGTACTGCATACGAATCATGTGTGTATAGTCCAATAGATCGTGTATATCATGTACTGTATACGAATCATGTGTATATAGTCCCATAGATCGTGCATATCATGTACTGTATACAAATCATGTGTGTATAGTCCCATAGATCGTGTATATCATGTACTGCATACGAATCATGTGTGTATATTCCCATAGATCGTGCATATCATGTACTGTATACAAATCATGTGTGTATAGTCCCATAGATCGTGTATATCATGTACTGCATACGAATCATGTGTGTATAGTGCCATAGATCGTGTATATCATGTACTGCATACGAATCATGTGTATATAGTCCCATAGATCGTGCATATCATGTACTGTATACAAATCATGTGTATATTGTCCCATAGATTGTGTATATCATGTACTGTATACGATTGATGTGTATATTGTCCCATAGATTGTGTATATCATGTACTGTATACGATTGATGTGTATATTGTCCCATAGATCGTGTATATCATGTACTGTATACGATTCATGTGTATATTGTCCCAAAGATCGTGTATATCATGTGCTGTATATTATTCATGTGTTTATTGTAATATAGATCTTGTATATCATGTTTACGAATCATGTGTATATATTGTCCCATAGATCATGTGTATATATTGTCCCATAGGTCATGTGTATCATGTTTACGAATCATGTGCATATATTGTCCTATAGATCATGTGTATATTGTCCCATAGATCATGTGCATCATGTTTACGAATCATGTGTATATTGTCCCATAGATCATGTGTATCATGTTTACGACTCATGTGTATATTGTCCCATAGATCATGTGTATCATGTTTACGAATCATGTGTATATTGTCCCATAGATCATGTGTATCATGTTTACGAATCATGTGTATATTGTCCCATAGATCATGTGTATCATGTTTACGAATCATGTGTATATTATCCCATACATCATGTGTATCATGTTAACGAATCATGTGTATATTGTCCCATAGATCATGTGTATATTGTCCCATAGATCATGTGTATCATGTTTACGAATCATGTGTATATTGTCCCATAGATCATGTGTATCATGTTTACGAATCGTGTGTATATATTGTCCCATAGATCATGTGCATATATTGTCCCATAGATCATGTGTATATATTGTTCCATAAATCATGTGTATCATGTTTACGAATCATGTGTATATTGTCCCATAGATCATGTGCATCATGTTTACGAATCATGTGTATATATTGTGCCATAGATCATGTGTATATTGTCCCATAGATCATGTGCATCATGTTTACGAATCATGTGTATATTGTCCCATAGATCATGTGTATCATGTTTACGAATCATGTGTATATTGTCCCATAGATCATGTGTATATTGTCCCATAGATCATGTGTATCATGTTTACGAATCATGTGTATATTGTCACATAGATCATGTGTATCATGTTTACGAATCATGTGTATATTGTCCCATAGATCATGTGTATATTGTCCCATAGATCATGTGTATCATGTTTACGAATCATGTGTATATTGTCACATAGATCATGTGTATCATGTTTACGAATCATGTGTATATTGTCCCATAGATCATGTGTTTCATGTTTACGAATCATGTGTATAATGTGCAGGAAAAAAAATCGGTTTGAATCGCGGTTTCATTTTCGAACTTGGATTTCCGATTAAATCAAATTCCCACCTGTACTCGGACATCACTGAAAGGGAGACAGGTAATTACACCTTGACATGCAATCCCATGGCAACAAAAACTCAAACATTCTTTTTCTGGACTGATCGAACGCTCATGCTGGGACAATGGCCACAGGGACATGGGGAGACAATGGACAACAGGGACATGGGGAGACAATGAACAACAGAGTCATGGGGAGACAATGAACAAGAAGGACATGGGGAGACAATGGACAACAGGGACATGGGAGATAACGAACAACAAGGACATGGGAGACAACGAACAAAAAGGACATGGGGAGACAATGGACATCAGGGACATGGGAGACAATGGACAACAAGGACATGGGGAGACAAAGAACAACAAGGACATGGGGAGACAATGGACAACAGGGACATGGGAGACAACGAACAACAAGGACATGGGAGGCAACGAACAACAGGGACATGGGGAGACAAGGAACAACAGAGACATGGGGAGACAATGAACAATAAAGACATGGGGAGACAACGAACAGCAGGGACATGGGGAGACAATGAACAACAGGGACATGGGGAGACATTGAACAACAGGGACATGGGGAGACAACGAACAATAAGGACATGGGGAGACAATGAACAACAGGGACATGGGGAGACAACGAACAAGGACATGGGGAGACAATGAACAACAGGGACATGGGGAGACAATGGACAACAAGGACATGGGGAGACAACGAACAAATGAACGGAGTGTTTGGGATTTCAATTCACGGAATGCCAACATGACCAGGTGTGTGCTCAGATGGGGGCACCAAATAGACCACGTTCGTGTGTAATGACCACGTGACTAGCCATGTTATAGTTACGATGAGCTAACAACGTGTGTTGTCTGGATAACCGGTCTCTAACAATGTCCTCCCATCCGATCTTTAACTTTGTCTGTTGCTTTCCTTCCCCACTTCTCTCCCGTGTACTTATGGTGCACACACCTGAACGCATAGCTTGTTATGGTGACCTGTGTGGGTGCAGCACCTGTGATTCCACTTCACTTTGGGAGTTGAATGTTCAAACCTGCCCCCCCCCCCCCGCACTTCATGCCCCCCCCCCCTTCCTTCTTCCCCTCCCAACGGTTTGATCCCCAATCGGTGTTCGCGAGTCTGTTAATTTACTGCGCTTGTTCTGCGTGAATATAAACGGTTTAACGAGCTCAACGTCTTCCTCTTGTATTTGTGGAGAGTCCGAGTTATAAATATCCATGGGTTGGGATGAATCGTGGGGTAAATGTGTGACGTAATAAGGATCAATTCAAGATGCATAGTGGGGCAAATGTGTGACGTAATAAGGATAAATTCTGGATGAAGTGGGCTGGATGTGTGACGTAATAAGGATAAATTCTGGATGAAGTGGGCTGGATGTGTGACGTAATAAGGATAAATTCTGGATGAAGTGGGCTGGATGTGTGACGTAATAAGGATAAATTCTGGATGAAGTGGGCTGGATGTGTGACGTAATAAGGATAAATTCTGGATGAAGTGGGCTGGATGTGTGACGTAATAAGGATAAATTCTGGATGAAGTGGGCTGGATGTGTGACGTAATAAGGATAAATTCTGGATGAAGTGGGCTGGATGTGTGACGTAATAAGGATAAAATCTGGATGAAGTGGGCTGGATGTGTGACGTCATAAGGATAAATTCAGAATCAATAGTGGGGCAAATGTGTGACGTAATAAGGATAAATTCTGGATGAAGTGGGCTGGATGTGTGACGTAATAAGGATAAATTCAGAATGAATAGTGGGGCAGATGTGTGACGTAATAAGGATAAATTCAAAATGAATAGTGGAGCAAATGTGTGACGTAATAAGGATAAATTCAGAATGAATAGTGGGGCAAATGTGTGACGTAATAAGGATAAATTCAGAATGAATAGTGGAGCAAATGTGTGACGTAATAAGGATAAATTCAGAATGAATAGTGGGGCAAATGTGTGACGTAATAAGGATAAATTCAGAATGAATAGTGGAGCAAATGTGTGGCGTAATAACGATAAATTCAGAATGAATAGTGGAGCAAATGTGTGACTAATAAGGATAAATTCAGAATGAATAGTGGAGCAAATGTGTGACATAATAAGGATAAATTCAGAATGAATAGTGGAGCAAATGTGTGGCGTAATAAGGATAAATTCAGAATGAATAGTGGAGCAAATGTGTGACGTAATAAGGATAAATTCAGAATGAATAGTGGAGCAAATGTGTGACGTAATAAAGATAAATTCTGGATGAAGTGGAGCAAATGTGTGACGTAATAAGGATAAATTCTGGAGGAGGTGGGCTGGATGTGTGACGTAATCTTACTATAATTCACCAAATGTCCGTCCGTCTGTCTGTCCGTCCGTCTGTCCCTCTGTCCGAAGGTACCGCAAAAACGGCTGAACCGATCGCAACGATATTTTGGGTGGGTAATCCTGGGACCCCCTGGAGTAAAATAGGGTATATTGTTTTTCCAATTTCAGCTTTGGCCTCCAGCATTTTCAGGTTTGGACTCCCGCATAACATTATTTTCCCGGGTGCCGCACAAACGGCTGCACCGATCGGCTGCACCAATCGGACTCGGACAAAGACCTTTTTTAGGACATGGGTTGAATCCCTGCTTGAGAGAATGCCAACCCCTTCCCCGCCATCACGGCCGTCTCTCCAACTCACAATCCCACGAGATATGCAGAAAGGACGACCAAAAAGCAATTATATTCTTTTTGATTCGTATATAAACATTAGTAAAAGTAAATAATGACCTCTGCCAAAGTTCAAACGACGTGGGTTTAATCTCTACATGAGAGAATTCCACATAGCTATATGAGTGGTGTATAAGCTAACAGATCGCTGTCTCCATCGATCTTGCCAAGGCCGTAACACCTGTCGGCTCAAAATCCTTTTAACTGTTGACTTGGTAGTTTTTGCAATGAAGGAAACATTAACAATGTTGTTAAAAGTTTATTTTGTGATTCATTTGTGATTGGAGTTATGTTGTTTGGAATGAAAAAAGAGATATCGAGTTCAAGTGAATGATGACATGCCGTGATGGTTTCTACTTTCTGAACGTGAACTTCGCGGATTGCCATATGCAGATTCGCCACGGACCCACAATCGAAGTTTCTATACGTGAACGTACCCGTTTGTTTGCGAACGGGTACGTTTTTCATGGAAGTCCTTCACGAACTTGCTGTCAATGTCTGATGTGCGACTGAATGTGCTCCTGGAATGTGGGATTTATTGGTTTCATGCTTTAGCATTCGCCGTATCTGCATTGCCTGTTTGCTTCTGGCCTCCCACCCGTGCGCAGCATGGGCATCTCACAAGTAAGGATAAATTCTGGATGAAGTGGGCTGGATGTGTGACATAATAAGGAGCAATTGTGCACTTTGTAATGAAATCCCTAAATTTCATGAAATGTGATGTGAACATAAATTAATAATCATTTTCAATTAAGGAACAAAGATGCAGCCATCTTGTCCGATTACGGCAGCCATCTTGGATTTAAAAATGGCCGCCATCTCCAACTGATATAGTACCTTAAAGTTTCACTTAGAAAGCCAAGAGGAGGTTCAGTAAAAGGTAAATTCCAACCCTTTTGATCCAAAGCCTAGAGGAGGTTTAATAAAAGGTAAATTCAAACCCTTTTGATCCAAAGTCTAGAGGAGGTTGAGTAAAAGGTAAAACCCACCCATTTTGACCCAACGCCTAGAGGAGGTTTAGTAAAAGGTAAATCCCAAACCTTTTGACCCAAAGTCTGGAGGAGGTTGAGTAAAAGGTAAATCCCAACCCTTTTGACCCAAAGTCTCGAGGAGGTTTAGTAAAAGGTAAATCCCAACCCTTTTGATCCAAAGTCTAGAGGAGGTTTAGTAAAAGGTCAATCCCAACCCTTTTGATCCAAAGTCTAGAGGAGGTTTAGTAAAAGGTAAATCCCAAACCTTTTGATCCAAAGTCTAGAGGAGGTTCAGTAAAAGGTAAATCCCACCCCTTTAAATCCAAAGTCTAGAGGAGATTTAGTAAAAGGTAAATCCCAACCGTTTTGATCCAAAGTCTAGAGGAGGTTTAGTAAAAGGTAAATCCCAACCCTTTTGATCCAAAGTCTAGAGGAGGTTTAGTAAAAGGTAAATCCCAAACCTTTTGATCCAAAGTCTAGAGGAGGTTTAGTAAAAGGTCAATCCCAACCCTTTTGATCCAAAGTCTAGAGGAGGTTTAGTAAAAGGTAAATCCCAAACCTTTTGATCCAAAGTCTAGAGGAGGTTTAGTAAAAGGTAAATCCCAACCCTTTTGATCCAAAGTCTAGAGGGGGTTTAGTAAAAGGTAAATCCCAACCCTTTTGATCCAAAGTCTAGAGGAGGTTTAGTAAAAGGTAAATCCCAACACTTTTGATCCAAAGTCTAGAGGAGGTTTAGTAAAAGGTAAATCCCACACCTTTTGATCCAAAGTCTGGAGGAGGTTGAGTAAAAAGTAAATCCCAACCCTTTTGACCCAAAGCCTAGAGGAGGTTTAGTAAAAGGTAAATCCCAACTCTTTTGATCCAAAGTCTAGAGGAGGTTTAGTAAAAGGTAAATCCCAACCCTTTTGATCCAAAGTCTAGAGGAGGTTTAGTAAAAGGTAAATCCCAACCCTTTTGATCCAAAGTCTAGAGGAGGTTTAGTAAAAGGTAAATCCCAACCCTTTTGATCCAAAGTCTAGAGGAGGTTTAGTAAAAGGTAAATCCCAACCCTTTTGATCCAAAGTCTAGAGGAGGTTTAGTAAAAGGTAAATCCCAACCCTTTTGATCCAAAGTCTAGAGGAGGTTTAGTAAAAGGTAAATCCCACACCTTTTGATCCAAAGTCTGGAGGAGGTTGAGTAAAAAGTAAATCCCAACCCTTTTGACCCAAAGCCTAGAGGAGGTTTAGTAAAAGGTAAATCCCAACTCTTTTGATCCAAAGTCTAGAGGAGGTTTAGTAAAAGGTAAATCCCAACCCTTTTGATCCAAAGTCTAGAGGAGGTTTAGTAAAAGGTAAATCCCAACCCTTTTGATCCAAAGTCTAGAGGAGGTTTAGTAAAAGGTAAATCCCAACCCTTTTGATCCAAAGTCTAGAGGAGGTTTAGTAAAAGGTAAATCCCAACCCTTTTGATCCAAAGTCTAGAGGAGGTTTAGTAAAAGGTAAATCCCACACCTTTTGATCCAAAGTCTGGAGGAGGTTGAGTAAAAAGTAAATCCCAACCCTTTTGACCCAAAGCCTAGAGGAGGTTTAGTAAAAGGTAAATCCCAACTCTTTTGATCCAAAGTCTAGAGGAGGTTTAGTAAAAGGTAAATCCCAACCCTTTTGATCCAAAGTCTAGAGGAGGTTTAGTAAAAGGTAAATCCCAACCCTTTTGATCCAAAGTCTAGAGGAGGTTTAGTAAAAGGTAAATCCCAACCCTTTTGATCCAAAGTCTAGAGGAGGTTTAGTAAAAGGTAAATCCCAACCCTTTTGATTCAAAGTCTAGAGGAGGTTTAGTAAAAGGTAAATCCCAACCCTTTTGATTCAAAGTCTAGAGGAGGTTTAGGAAAAGGTAAATCCCAACCCTTTTGATCCTCCAGCAAATCAACCACTGACCCAAAATGTTCCCTCTGCCACATGATTTACGCACAAGACTCGCTTCACGAAGTTTGTGCGCCTTGTGTGGATGGACACACCTGTTTGCAGGTGTGCTTTCCGGTCTTAAGACACCGGTTTACTTTGTTGACAAGGTTGTAAAACAAGAGGAAAAATACCACACCCGGTGTGACGTTATACAAGGTAAGACAAACAAACGACCAACCAGACACAAGCACATCCATTTTGAAATCCAATATGGCGGCTGTAATAAGGTTATTCCGCTTGACTCTCCCAACGGTGTTTAAGATACCTGTGTAACATCCTGCTCATGCTTTGTATCATAAAGTGCACACTTCATTCATATGTACGTCATCAGTGAGTCGGAGGTGGCAGCTCAGAGTCCGACGAGCTGATTCCGGAGTTTCGCGCACCTGGCTCCCCGTTCCCGCGGGGTGTTACCTGTCGGTCGGTCGCCGTACTCTGCGCCGCTGGAAAAGCTGGAGACGGGACCCAGAGGTCGTTGAGGGTCTTTTTGCGTTCGTCTCTCCGTCGTTTGGTCTTACGCTGCACGTGGACCATCGTGACCACCGCACCGACCAGGAAGAGCACCGCACCTGCTGCCAGCGCACCGATGATGAAACATCTCACCTCGAACAGGTGTCTAACATCCTCGCTCTGGGGTTCGGCCGTCGCTTCTCCTCCAAGGGTCTTCGGAGTCATCATGGGACCTGCCGCAGATGGCGTTCTCGTGTGGACTTTCCTGGATATCAGGTAAGGAGTCAGATCGGCGCGCGCGGTGGTCACCTCGATGTCCCCAAAAGCAGCACCTGCGTCGTCGTCGTCCATGTTGTCTGCGTCCTCGTGTCCAAAGTCGTCCATGTTGTCTGTGTCCTCGTGTCCAAAGTCGATGTCGAACGCGTGTGAACGGAGAATGTTCTCCAGTCTGCGCTGCACCTGCTCGTTCACCGCGAAGCACTTGCGGCCACCTTGGTCCAGTTGGAATCCGTCCCGGCAAAAGCAGGTGAAGCTTCCAGGGGAGTTCGTGCAGCCCTGATCGCACAGGTGGGACTCGCACTCGTCCAGGTCCGTGCAGTTGCCAAGGTTTCGATCGAGAGCGAAGCCGGACGGGCAGGTACAGGTGGGCTCCTTTCCCGGGCCGGGTACGCATCCGTGCTCGCAATTCCGGAGGACGCACGAATCCTCGGGCACGCACGCGCGCCCATCCCGCGGGTCCCGCACGAAACCCGTTACGCACCTGCAACGGTACGAGCCGTGGGTGTTCGTGCACAGCATCCCGCACGGATTCCTCGCGCACTCGTCCTCGTCGTCGCAGCTCCGTCCGTCCGCAGCGAGCAGGTAGCCTCCTTCGCACTCGCACCTGCGGGGTCTCGCTCCCTCGACATCAGGTACGCACCGGTGCTCGCAGCCGCCGTTGTTGTGCGCACATGTATCTTGGGCGGGCTCCGCGGGCAGACAGGCCAAAGATGGCGGCGACCACGTGGACCCGGAGCACGTGGCGCGGATGGTCCACCCGATCTTGCGACGGTCGCACAGCGCGTCTGCTCGGGAGAAGGTGGGCACGGAGGTGAGGGGGCCCCGGACCGTTCCGAATGGGGTCGTGTACACGGCGACCCCGGAACCGCTCAGCGGAATCGGCGCGCACATACGTGGGAACCGGAAGCGACAGACAACCGCGGCCTTGTGCGAGCAGTTCCGGTGGCGCCATTTGAGGTCTAGGCGGGTCGAGGCGCGGAGGGTCGTCGTGACGCACTGCTCGGGGCCGCACGAAAGCACGGGCTCCTTGCTCCAGCTGGAGTACGAACCGTCACCTTCACCCGAGACCCAGTGGAAACCTCGCAGCAATTTGTCCCGTTGCACGCACCGGTCCCTCGACTTCCTGAGACCGATCCAGATCCTGGTTTTGGGCGTCGTGGACGCGGGAGACCCCTCGCGACCCTGGAGGTCAGACACGACCGTCCGCAGGGCCTCGGCGTCCCTCGTCGATCTCACGGTCGCCAAGGAGCCCCGCTTGGTCTTGCAGAAACCCTGAGCTTCATTGAAGTCCATTTGCTGGGTGAAGACCGCAAAGCATGAGGTGACCCCACAGTGCGCCGCTGCTGGCTGCAAAGACCTACAAGGTCTCGCAACCAGAAGAAGAAGAAGATTGACAAAACCTCCCCAGAGCAATGGAGCAGCAAAAGCCATCTTGCGCGCTCTGGGTCGGAGCCTCGTAGAGCGCGACGCGTGTACACGCGGGGTATTGTAGTGCGGCACGGGTGCGCAGAGCCTCGTAGAGCGCGAAGCGTGTACACGGGGGGTATTGTAGAGCAGCACGGGTGCGCAGAGCCTCGTAGAGCGCGACGCGTGTACACGCGGGGTATTGTAGAGCAGCACGGGTGCGCAGAGCCTCGTAGAGCGCGAAGCGTGTACACGCGGGGTATTGTAGAGCAGCACGGGTGCGCAGAGCCTCGTAGAGCGCGAAGCGTGTACACGCGGGGTATTGTAGCGCAGCACGTGTGCGCAGAGCCTCGTAGGGCGCGAAGCGTGTACACGCGGGGTATTGTAGCGCAGCACGTGTGCGCGGAGCCTCGTCGGGCGCTGGGCGCGCTTTATGGCCTTCCCAAGCCGCGTCCCGGCGCGCACTCTCCCTGTAATATCCTGTTATTTGTGTGAAGGAATGCCCGGAAGTTCGACCCTTCCACCAGGGAGATAAAGCCATTTGAATAACTAGGGCATGCCCGTACTATATATATGCCCGTACTATATATCTATCTAAAATTATATCCCCCCCCTCTATTTACATGAAATGGTTTGGTCCATTCGCAACGCCAAAGCGAACGGCGAACGGCTTGCGAGTACAGTGACAATCCCCCCCCTCTATTTACATGAAATGGTTTCGTCCATTCGCAACGACCACAGAACCCCCCCCTCTATTTACATGCAATGGTTCGGTCCAAAGCGAACGGCTTCCGGAGTTTGGTAAAGAAATCGCCATCGCGTACACAAACGCGCAGGAAAGCGAATGAATCGCAAATTCGTTTTTATTAGTTGTAAAACATAATGCCCAATTATTCAATTATCGCCAACGTATTTTGGTTTTTTGCAATTTAATCGCAAGGAAAAGTAGAAAGAGAAGAGGGGGAAAAAGAAAAGCCTTCCCTTGCTGCAAACAGCTGCTGCAAACAACAACAACATGGAAGGCTGCACTGTCCGGAAGTTGGCATATCGCAGTTACGATTATTTTAGTGTTAATGGCCAATTATTCAATTAGCGCCAACGTATTTTGGCTGTTTGCAATTTAATCGCAAGGAAAAGTAGAAAGAGAAGAGGGAAAAAAACGAAAAACCTTGCATTAACGCATTAACGCTTGCATTGCATTAACGGTTCGGCACACGTGATAGCTCGCTGCTCTCTGATTGGTTGAAGCGTTTTTTGGACATATCTCGGTAAGTAATTGTCCGATTAATATGAAACCTTGAAAAGGCACATCCTCGGGTCCCCAGCAATATACCTGGCAAGTTTCAAGTATATCGGACCCGTGGTTGTCGAGAAACAGCGGTCACAGACAAACAAACACACAGACAGACACACACACACACACACAGAGATTGCTGGAATTATAGATAGATGATGTTGGACTTCGCGTGGGATTCGGACCATATACGGCTGATGCGCAGCTCCACGACTTTCGGACTCCGTGGGTGAATCCCACGGGAATGCGCACAGTTTATTTTCAGGGAATATACAACAGAACAATTTGCAATCCCCGCACGCAATGCATAACGTTTCACTTTTCCCTCCATGCCGCAAAATAACGAACCCACGGACATGTTTCCCAAAAGTCTGCACCCGGTAACCGTTTTCTCAGGTAACCTCAGGTAACCGTTTCCCAACCGCACTCTGAGCCGCCGACCTGGTGATGCTTGGGTCGCCATGCGGGGTCGGCGTTCCATAGACGAGTTCGCCCGGATGGACACGTTCAGCCGGCTGTTCCATGTGCTAGCATTCCCTGGTGGGGATTGAAATCCCCACCTGGTAGCTTTCGAAAAGAGAAGGCCGTTGTGTGCCGGTACCCAAACTGCCTAACACATTCTAAACTCCAGGGTCACTGCTGCGCCCCCAGAAATAATTATTATTTCTTTCATGTTTAATTAATCGATATCCGTATTACAATGTATTATTTATTACATTAATATACATCGCATTACATATTATATAAAATTACATTATATATTATATTATATTACAATGGATTATAATATGTTATAAATTGCTCAGATTTTTAAAGTTAATTACCAAAGTTGATGTTTTGAGCTTCATGGACAGAACTGGGCAAAACATTCAAGGAAGAACTTCTCCAAAGAATGACGAATGCTTGGAATAAAGTGCGCATGTCGTTGTAGTTAACATGGGAACTGATGCCACGTTAATAATAACGACAGTTGTAAGAATGTGATGATGATATGAATGCTTTTCCTTCTGTCTTATGTATTGAAATAATGGTGTGGGAATGCTGGCGATGGCGTTGGGAATCCGAAATGTCAGCGTTCCCAGTGCATCGAGAGACGTTCCAGATGGAAACGCTTTTTGGGAATGGACATCATCCCTGGGAACTAACAGGAATCGCTGGGTACAAAACAGGGATCCTTGGGAACGAAGCGAAATCCCAGGATATGAACAGGAATCCCTGGGTACTAAACAGGGATCCTTGGGAACGAAGAGAAATCCCAGGATATGAACAGGAATCACTGGGTACAAAACAGGGATCCTTGGGAACGAAGCGAAATCCCAGGATATGAACAGGAATCCCTGGGTACTAAACAGGGATCCTTGGAAACGAAGATAAATCCCAGGATATGAACAGGAATCCCTGGGTACTAAACAGGGATCCTTGGGTACTAAACAGGGATCCTTGGGAACGAAGCGAAATCCCAGGATATGAACAGGAATCCCTGGGTACTAAACAGGGATCCTTGGAAACGAAGATAAATCCCAGGATATGAACAGGAATCCCTGGGTACTAAACAGGGATCCTTGGAAACGAAGATAAATCCCAGGATATGAACAGGAATCCCTGGGTACTAAACAGGGATCCTTAGAAACGAAGATAAATCCCAGGATATGAACAGGAATCACTGGGTACAAAACAGGGATCCTTGGGAACGAAGCGAAATCCCAGGATATGAACAGGAATCACTGGGTACAAAACAGGGATCCTTGGGAACGAAGCGAAATCCCAGGATATGAACAGGAATCCCTGGGTACTAAACAGGGATCCTTAGAAACGAAGATAAATCCCAGGATATGAACAGGAATCACTGGGTACAAAACAGGGATCCTTGGGAACGAAGCGAAATCCCAGGATATGAACAGGAATCACTGGGTACAAAACAGGGATCCTTGGGAACGAAGATAAATCCCAGGATATGAACAGGAATCCCTGGGTACAAAACAGGGATCCTTGGGAACGAAGCGAAATCCCAGGATATGAACAGGAATCACTGGGTACAAAACAGGGATCCTTGGGAACGAAGCGAAATCCCAGGATATGAACAGGAATCCCTGGGTACTAAACAGGGATCCTTGGAAACGAAGATAAATCCCAGGATATGAACAGGAATCCCTGGGTTCAAAACAGGGATCTTTGGGAACGAAGAGAAATCCCAGGATATGAACAGGAATCCCTGGGTACAAAACAGGAATCCCTGGGTACAAAACAGGGATCCTTGGGAACGAAGCGAAATCCCAGGATATGAACAGGAATCCCTGGGTACAAAACAGGGAACCGTGGGAACGAAGAGAAATCCCAGGATATGAACAGGAATCCCTGGGAACGAACAGGAAATCTTGGGAACGAATAGGAATCTCTGGGAATGGACAGGTATCCCTGGGTACGAACAGATATCCTTGAGTTCGAACAGGAATCCAATGGAAAAAAAGAAATCCCTGGGAACTAACAGGAATCACTGGGTACAAAACAGGGATCCTTGGGAACGAAGATAAATCCCAGGATATGAACAGGAATCCCTGGGTACAAAACAGGAATCCCTGGGTACAAAACTGGGATCCTTGGGAACGAAGATAAATCCCAGGATATGAACAGGAATCCCTGGGTACAAAACAGGAATCCCTGGGTACAAAACTGGGATCCTTGGGAACCAAGATAAATCCCAGGATATGAACAGGAATCCCTGGGTACAAAACAGGGATCCTTGGGAACGAAGATAAATCCCAGGATATGAACAGGAATCCCTGGGTACAAAACAGGGATCCTTGGGAACGAAGAGAAATCCCAGGATATGAACAGGAATCACTGGGAACGAACAGGAAATCTTGGGAACGAATAGGAATCTTTGGGAATGGACAGGTATCCCTGGGTACGAACAGAGATCCTTGAGTTCGAACAGGAATCCAATGGAAAAAAAGAAATCCCTGGGAACTAATAGGAATCCCTGGGTACGAACAGGGATCCCTGGATACAAACAGGGATCACTGGATACAAACAGGGATCGCTGGATAAGAACAGGGATCCATGGTTACGAACAGGGGTACTTGGGAATGAAAAGGGATCCTTGGGTACGAACAAGGATCCTTGGGAAGAAAAAGGTATCCCTGGCAATGAACAGCAATCCCTGAGAATGAACAGGAATCTCTGGGTATAGACATAGATCCCTGGGAACGAACAAAGGTACCTGGATAAGAATAAGAATCCCTCGATGCAAACAGGAATCCCTCGATATGAACAGGAGTCCCTCCCTGGATATGTATAGGTATCCCTGGATATGAACAGGTATCCCTCAAAATGAACAGGAATACCTGGGAATGAACAAGAATCTCCGGATATGGACAGGGTTCCATGGGAACAAACAGGAATTCTTGGGAATGAACAGGAATCCCTGAATATGAACAGAGATCCCTGGATACGAACATGGATCATTGGGAATGAAAAAGGATCTCTGAGTACGAACAAGGATCCTTGAAAACGAACACGGATCCCTGGGTATGAACAGGGGTCCTTGGGAATGAACAGGAATCGCTGGATATGAACAGGAATCCCTGCATATGAACAGGTATCCCTGGAAACGAAAAGGAATCTCTGGATATGGGCAGGGATCCCTGGGAATGAACAGGAATTCCTGGGTATGAACGTAGATACCTGGGTTCGAACAGGAATCATTAGGAACAAACAGGGATCCCTGGGTACAAACAGAAATCCTTGGGAACGAACAGGGATCCCTGAATACTAATAGGGATCCCTGGGTACAAGCAGGAATCATTCTGAAAGGACAGGGATCCCTGGGAATTAATAGGGATCCCTGGGTATGAACAGGTATCCCTGAAAATGAACAGGAATACCTGGGAATGAAGAAGAATCTCCGGATATGGACAGGGTTCCATGGGAACAAACAGGAATTCCTGGGAATGAACAGGAATCCCTGAATATGAACAGAGATCCCTGGATACGAACATGGATCATTGGGAATGACAAAGGATCTCTGGGTACGAACAAGGATCCTTGAAAACGAACAAGGATCCCTGGGTATGAACAGGGGTCCTTGGGAATGAACAGGAATCGCTGGATATGAACAGGAATCTCTGGATATGAACAGGTATCCCTGGAAACGAAAAGGAATCTCTGGATATGGACAGGGATCCCTGGGAACGAACAGGAATTCCTGGGTATGAACGTAGATACCTGGGTTCGAACAGGATTCATTAGGAACAAACAGGGATCTCTGGGTACAAACAGAAATCCTTGGGAACGAACAGGGATCCCTGAAAACTAATAGGGATCCCTGGGTACAAGCAGGAATCCTTCTGAATGGACAGGGATCCCTGGGAATTAATAGGGATCCCTGGGTATGAACAGGGATGCCTAGGTACGAACAGAAATCATTGGGAACAAACAGGGATTTCTGGGAACTAATAGGGATCTCTGGTTATGAACAGGGATACCGAGGTACAAATAGGAATCTCTGGGAACAAACAGATATCTACACTGCAGGATTTTTCACAACTCTGCAAGGGAATACCTACTTGGTACGTAGATCATAACTCCCTGTATGGAAAGGCTATTGTTGAACATATTCAAGGGTGATCACGGTATCATGGACCTCATCTAATTTCTGTAAAAATAAAATACTGTTATGGGCTTTAGAGCCTGGATGCACGAGGGGGTGCTCTCGGATCCACCACTCGACCTCCCCTTGAAGCTGCCAGCTGGGTTGCTAAGCAACCCCGGATTTCCGTTGACGTAATGAAATGAAACAGGGTCTCACACCCATCGTTGCATTACCTTATTCTACGATTCAATTATTTTAACTGCGGCGCAATGCTCCCAACGTCCCACTTGTCTACTTATTATGTACAGCCGAGCGAAACCGTGGGTTGGCTGCTATCTCTGACGAATTAATGGAGCAGAACCTCCTGTCTTTATTATGTACACACTATGCCAGACCAATGATGGAAAATACACAATCAAGCAGATTTGAAACGTTTACCAAATATAAACACGTATTTACAGCAAGGCAATGATCACATGCATTTAATCACAAAGCAATCAAAGACACATGAGAACAGACTTACCCCTAGCACATGAAAATAACCCCTTAGACACTCTTACTCATCTACAAAACAAGAGACAAGCGCACTACAATAATCTGGGAAAAGCAGAGAGGAAGAAGAAGATAAAAAGCAGTGTGAGGCTTAGGTGCGGCCTCTTTCGTACCCTGCACAAAGAGGCGGGCTTGCACGGATCCCAAAATGGAGGGAAGGAAAAGGTGGTGTGTATGTGTGTGTGTGTGTGTGTGTGTGTGTGTGTGTGTGTGTGTGTGTGTGTGTGTGTGTGTGTGTGTGTGTGTGTGTGTGTAGGGAAAGGTGTCAGTGTATGTGACGTAAACTTAGAGGAAATGATGTGAGTTGCGAAACTGGGCCTCACCCACATGTGAATGGAGGTAAATCCTGATAGCTCTTTCATAATCGTTGAGGTTATTTGTATGTCTCAGGTAGACAAATTAGAGGTTCATCGAGAAAGCAAGAAAATGTCGAGTGAGTCAGTGTGGAGCACTGACGTGCGCTGAGGACTTTGTGGTGTCGTTAACGCTCGGGCCTTGTCCCATGTTCCTCTCACCTAGTACAGCCCGTCTCAGGCCAGCACAGCTCATGCCAGGTCAGCACAGCTCGACCCAGCACAGGTTGTCCCATGTGCAGGCAGGTGACTTTACTCCTTGATCAAGCAGTCAGTTTTCCTCCACGATATCCCAGGGCACATAACAGTAGCCCCGAACAGCGTGATCGCTCGCCTTTTATCCTCCCCAGGCCAGGCGTGGCCTCAAGGGAGCAAAGTTCATGTGAGCACACTCCGACCCCAAGCAAGGCATTGCAAGGGTTGTCACCCGATCGTTGAACCCGCCCGGGCGTTCTCATTGGCTCGTGCTTACGGCAGTGGCTAAACTTATTTGGGGTTAGGATCATCCATTTATGATGCATGGTAAATAGGGGGGGGGGGGTGGGGGAGGAAGGAGTGGTGGCGAACAGACAATTTTATTTTAGAAAGGGAAGAAAAATGATAGTCGGAGAGAGGCAATGAAAGGCAACCAACTGTGTGAGAATGTCGGATATAATAGAATGAGGTTTAGGAGAATAGGAGTAAGGGGAAGGAAAGGAAGAGGCATTTGAGGGTGGATCATTGAGGATGGTGAAAATTCTGTCATGTTTGTGAACGGAACAAAAGATGGCTCCCATGTAGTGAACCACTTATGTATCCACCACTTGTATTAATGATTTACTAAGAGGAACTCCTGACATATCTCACACTCTCAATATCTCTATCCAAAAGGACTGTCTGGCGGAAAGACAAAATCTATCCTCTACCCGAAAATCTGGACTCTACCTGAAAGGACGAAATAATTCTTTTCCATGGAGCAGTTTCGGTGATAGAGGTGCAATGTTTTTCGGTTTTCCAAGATGGTGGCTGTATCACGTGGCTTATGACGTCATAATTATCATTAAAAAATTATACAGGAGGAGGCGCTGCTATGGTGAAAATTTCATGTCCATTGGAATAAGTTGCACAGAGAAACTAGGTAGAACAATCAGAGATTGCAGACCTCCTCGCCAGGACGTGTTTTCAGTGGTTTGTAAGGCTTTTGTGTAAAAACAAATATGGCGGCCGAACCATGTGACTGATGACGTCACCTTTTTTTCTCCGCCAATTTATGCCTAGATGATGGTCAAGAAATTTCATCTTAATCGGATGAAGTTTTGTACTTGTCGAATTATGATGTCATAATGGAGGCAAATATGACATGATCATTGACATATGTTATTCCACAAGGAGAGTTCTTTACAATGAGCCAGGTCTCAATTTTTTCTATCAGCGCTTTCGGAGATAGAGAGGTGCAACGTTTTTCGATTTTTCCAAGATGGTGCCCGTACCACGTGATCTATGACGTCATAATTATTTTAAAATTCTACAGGTGGAGTTGCACCGATGGTGAAAATTTCCTGTCAATCCCCAACGAAAAGACCAACGGTTGCAGAGAAAATCATATTTAATCTTTGCAGACAAACATGGCAGGAAGTTGAGGAAGCGATAAAAGCAATGAAGAGTAGAAAAGCGGGAGGGCCGACGGGAGTTGTGGGAGATATGTTGAAGGCAGCAGGAAGTTGGGGTGTGAAGAGAATGACAGAGATCTGTAATCTGGTGGTGAAAGAAGGCCGCATTCCAGTGGATTGAGAACTGAGTACCCTCGTCCCTCGATACAAGGGGAAAGGTGACCCTCTGGAGTGTGGCTCGTACCGAGCGATAAAGTTATTGGAGGATGGAATGAAGGTATTGGAAAGGGTGTTGGAGAGGAGGATAAGGAAGAAAGTGAAGATCGACGAAATGCAGTTTGGATTTATGCCAGGAAGAGGAACGACAGATGTGCTCTTTATTGAAAGGCAGTTGCAGGAGAAGTACATGGAGAAGAGGAAGAAGTTGTTTCTTGGGTTTGTTGATCTGGAGAAAGCATTCGATCGGGTTCCACGCAAAGTATTGACATGGGCATTGAGGAAGTTAGGAGTGGAGGAATGGTTGATCAGAGTAGTGATGGCAATGTACAAAAGAGCGCGCACAGCTGTAAGGACGAAGGACGGGAACAGTGGTGAGTTTGAGGTGAAGGTGGGAGTGCATCAGGGGTCGGTACTAAGTCCACTACTATTTGTAGCTGTGATGGAGGTGCTGGCTCAGAACGTAAAGGAGGGTTTACCGTGGGAGTTGTTGTATGCAGATGATCTGGTGTTGATTGCGGAAAGTATGGATGGACTGAAGGAAAAGATGAACACGTGGAAGGAATGTATGGAGACAAAAGGTCTGAAGGTGAACATCGGAAAAACGAAGGTGATGGCAAGTGGTAAAGCATGTGGTGAGGTGGAAAGAACTGGGAAGTGGCCATGTGCTATGTGCAGGAAGGGTGTCGGAGTGAACTCCATTCAATGTGCAATGTGCGCTGAGTGGGTTCATCAAAAATGTAGTGGTTTGAGAGGGTCATTAACCAGTGTGGCAGCTACATTCAAGTGTAAGGTGTGCACAGAGGGAGCTGCAGATGGAGGATTGTTGAGTTTGATCTTGGAGACGGCGTGAAGCTGGAAGGTGTGAAAACATTTTGTTACCTAGGAGACATGCTGAATGGAGAAGGTGGGTCAGACTCGACAATGGTTGCTAGAGTGAGATGTGCATGGAAGAAGTTTTGGGAACTGAGTGGCGTGCTGACGAGGAGGGGAGTGTCGTTGAAGCTGAAGGGAAAGGTGTATGCTGCATGTGTGAGAAGTGTTATGATTTATGGGAGCGAGACCTGGGTAATGAACGTAGAGCAGCAACGAAGGCTGGAAAGGGTGGAAATGCGAATGGTTCGGTGGATGTGCGGAGTATCGTTGAGAGAGAGGAAGACAAATGATGAATTGCGAAAGATGATGGGAATAGAGCCTGTGATGGATGCTGTGAAGAGAAACAGGTTGAGATGGTTTGGTCATGTGTTGAGGAAGGATGAAAGTGACTGGTTGAGAAGAGTGATGGAAATGAATGTAGAAGGAAGTAGAGGATGGGGAAGACCGAGAAAGACTTGGCTAAAGATGGTGGAAGAAGAAATGTGGGTAAGGGGGTTAACAAGGAGAGATGCAGAAAATAGGGCAAAATGGAGAAGATTGTCATGGGGACCACAAGGCTAACCCCCGCTCCAGCAGGGAAAATGGCCTTAAAATGCCTGTTGTTGTTGTTTGTTTGCAGGCAAACCATTCAATATACAATGAAACTTTGTTGCAGGCAAATAAACAAACAGACAGACAGACAGACAAACAAACTGACTCAAATGAGGCGAGGGTAGAAATTCATACTGATGGATGAAGTGTTATATTTGTCAAATTATGATGTCATAACGAAGGCACCGATGTCATCATCATTAACATATCTTATTCCCCAAGGGGAGTACTTGATAATGAGCCATGTTTCAATTTCTTCCATGGAGCGGTTTTGGAGATATATAGGTGCAACTTTTTTCGATTTTTTCCAAGATGGCGTCTGTACCACGTGACCTGTGACGTTATAATTATCATTAAAAAAAATTCTACAGGAGGAGCTGCACATATTCTGAAAATTTCGTGTCCATCGGTCTAACAGTTGCAAAGGAATTTTTGTTTTATTTATACTGATCAGATCAAGCGTTGTACTTGTCGAATTATGACGTCATAATTAAGACACCGATGACATCACCATCATAATGTCTTATTCCCCATGGGGTGTACTTGACAATGAGCCATGTTTCAATGTTTTTCCATCAAGTGGTTTCGGATATATAGAGGTGTTTCGTTTTTCCAAGATGGCGTCCGTACTACATGACCTATGGCGTCATAATTATCAGCAAAAAAATGGTGAAAATTTCCTGTGATGAAATGGTATTCGGTATTTCTTTATAAAATGGTATTATATTTGGATCGAAAATGGTATTTCCTCCTGTGGTGAAAATTTCATGTCAATTGGACAAACAGTTTGCCGAGAACATGATTTTTTTAATGCAGACACGTACGGCACTGAATGCTTTACCCCGCTTTTCGCTTCGCGAGCGCAGGGTAACTACAGGGGGTACACTGCATCAGCGGCACAGCGCCCCCCCATTCATTCGTGGAGTTCATTGGGGGGGTTCATTAGGGAGGTTCCTTAGAGGGGGGTCATTTGAAGGGGTTCATTTGGGGGGGTTCATTAGTGTGTTTCATTATTGGGGTTCATTGTGGGGGTTCATTAGGGAGGTTCATTAGAAGGGGTTCATTTGGGGGGGGGTCATTAGGGTGGTTCATTCGTAGGGTTCATTAGAGGGGTTAATTATGGGGGTTCATTAGGGAGGTTCCTTAGGTGGTGGGGGTTAATTAGAGGGGGTTCATTTGGGGGGTCATTAGGGTGGTTCATTAGTGGGGTTCATTGTGGGGGTTCATTAGGGAGGTTCATTAGAAGGGGTTCATTTTGGGGGGGGGGGGTCATTAGGGTGGTTCATTAGTATGGTTCATTAGAGGGGTTAATTAGGGGGTTCATTAGGGAGGTTCCTTCGGGGGGGGGGGTAATTTGAGGGGGTTCATTAGGGAGGTTCCTTCGGGGGGGTTCATTAGAGGGGGTTCATTTGGGGGGTCATTAGGGTGGTTCATTAGTGGGGTTCATTATGGGGGTTCATTAGGGGGGGTTTCATTAGGGGGGTTCATTCGGGGGGTTCATTCGGGGTGGGGTTCATTAGAGGGGGTTCTTTGGGGGGGTCATTAGGGTGGTTCATTAGTGGGGTTCATTATGGGGGTTCATTATGGGGGTTCATTATGGGGGTTCATTAGGGGGGTTCATTAGGGGGGTTCATTAGAGGGGGTTCATTAGGGAGGGGTTCATTAGCGGGGGTCACTGGGGTGGTTCATTAGGGGCGGTTCATTAATGGGGGTTCATTAGGGAGGGGGGTTCATTAGCGGGGGTCATTATGGTGGTTCATTAGGGGGGTTCATTAGTGGGGTTCATTAGTGGGGTTCATTAGGAACTCCCTCATTAATTGGTGCGGATCACACGAGCACTCACCTTGCACACCAAAAGGTCTTTCCTGACCCAAGAACAACAAAAGGACATTTTAAACGATCTTTACCGGTTTCACGATTACACGAGGATCTGCATCCGTCGACAACAATGGAGATCAAGGTGTCCAGTTGGATTCCATTAATTAAAACGAACAAACTTTCCTTATAAAGTTCTCTTCTGACTTTCGAATTGTTCATTTTAACAGAAAAGCAACACTTTGTTGAACGATTACACAATTCGCAAGCAGGTGTGTTATCTCGGGACGAACAGGAGCAATCAAATAAACCCACGTGATCTTCGCCCAAGATGGAGAAGGGAGGCAATCGCTTTGGACCGTCATGGCGGAGTGGAGCTGCCTCTTCATCCCCTGGCATGGCGTGAATGGCAGTTGTTCAATTAGAATCTGTGGAAGTAATGAATGTGGCTCCATTGGTCCAAGGGTGATTGAAAGGACACACCTTTCGGGGTGACAATGACGTATCATGTGGTTGTTGGTCATGTCCTCTTCTCACAATGGATGGCAATGAGCATCTTTCTCACCCCAAGTCCCGAACATCACTCCCTTCCCTCCCACTTTCGCTGGGAATCTCGGTAATCCCGTTCCTACTGCTCGCCAGAAATTGATACAGGTAGCACAGCTACAGGTGAAGACCCTCAAGACGTGAAACGCCTGGTTGCCTCCCTGGACACCGAAGAGATAAATAGCACACCAAGTGGGAATGTTTATATCATCCTGATATGACACATTAACTTGGAAAATGACGTCACAAAGTGGAAACTGACTCTCTACGTCATAACGTTAAATGTGACGTTAAGAGGCGATTTCTTGCACAAGGAACTTAGGAGCAGGTGGAGGTCATCTGGCCCATCGTGCCTGTGCTGCACCAAGCCCAGTATCCATCACCCGTCCACACACACGCTACCTGTACAAGTCCTGCCGACATACCCACACCTCGCTATCTCCAATGCGTCCAGGTACCTATCTAATTCCCATTTAAACCTACTACCCCGCTAATTCACCCCAGATACACTTTTTTGAAATTCCAACTTCTTTCCTGGAAGTCCCTGCAGTGTCCATATGTTTTATACCTCTCCCACCTCCCCCCCCAAGCCCTCTCCCTCCCACAGATCTCTCGATGTCCCTGCTCTCAAATGTTGTGTTTGTGTCCTTCACCCTCTCTCCCGATCTTGTCTACCGCTCCCCTTATTTTGTGTTTTATGTGTCGGTTTGACTTTTTGTGTGATTAATGTTCGCTCTTTAACGAGCCTCGATCTTGTATACAAAAAAATTAATGAATAGATAAATAAATAAAAATCTTCCACCAGCACTACCTTAGCTTTCCATGCATTAAGCATTCTGATATAATAGTGGGCGGGCCTATGTACTCAATTTCAAGTTCGTGTGCAGTTCATGTTAATTTTGGCCAACCACTATAAATGTATTCTACTGGGTCCTACTAATCGGAAAAATGATGTCGCCATTTTTTTTCTGTTGACCTTTAGTGACCTTGACTCAAGGTCAAAGTTCAAACGTCATTACAGTGACCATACTTCATCCAAAGTGTATCGACCTTGGTACCAAAATGTGGCAAATTTCACAAGGAACATTGGTTATGACATTTGTTTCATCATTTGACCTTTCGTTTTTTTGCAATATGCAAATGAGCTAATTATAGACAAAAATATGCGTAATTAGCATACCCCTTTAAACATATATCCCGGTTATACATATAATGGCTCGTACATCCCGTCCGCATGAATTAATCATTATTAAATGTGTATGAACGATAAAACGTTTTGTTAATGAGGCAAAAGATGAAATAGCGGAGTTAATTGGGACACGCTATCCGTCGCTAAATGAAATATGCTTTTCAAATTGATGAATTAAAATATCATTTACATAATACGTCCGATCCACGTTATCATTTGAAAGTATTAAATAATTTGACTTACCAATGGGAACTAATAAAAATCAAGGTATGAATGAGGTTGACTGCACACCTACATGTAGATACTACAGGTAATTGTATCTTACAAAAGCATTAATTCTTTATCCTAACAGGATTGGAGTCCTTCCCTGAAAAGAGCAAACAGAGTGTATGTGTGACGCGAACAAGCAAAGTTACTTGGACATCTGCCGGAATCAATTTCGTGTTTTTGGGCAAAACAAATTAAATGTTAAAAATACTAAAATGCTAAAAACCCAAACAACATGAGCAAATGCGCATGATGGATGAACAGTGTAAAGAAAAGCATTGGGAACTTGAATCCAAAAATCGATATTCCAGACATCCGACTTATTTTGCTTGATCGCATCACATGGTTAAAATGACCTTTCACCTTGGGTCAAGGTAAGTAAAGTCAAGTACATGTCAAAGGTCAGTTAATATCAAGAACATGTCAACAGAAAAGAATAAGCAACATATGTTTCCAGTTTAGGATCCAGCAGAACACATTTGAGATGGTAACTGCATGGGTAACTGATGACTGGCATTCAATAATAATGCGAAGTGCTGGGATTTACCTGTACTAGGGCGTGCCCGTACTATATATATATCTAAAATTATATCCCCCCCCCCTCTATTTACATGAAATGGTTATCTAAAATTATATCCCCCCCCCCCCCTCTATTTACATGAAATGGTTTGGTCCATTCGCAAAGCCAAAGCGAACGGCTTGCGAGTACGGTGACCATACCTTGGGAACCACTTGTCCGATTAATTTCAAACCTTGAAAAGGCACATCCTCGGGTCCCCAGCAATATACCTGGCAAGTTTCAAGTATATCGGACCGGTAGTTGTCGAGAAACAGCGGTCACAGACAAACACACACACACACACACACAGACACACACACATACACACAGAGATTACTGGAATTATAGATAGACTAGGGCGTGCCCGTACGTGGGTGCAAAAAAACATGCGTGCAAACAACAACAACAAAAAAAAACTTTGAAACCACGTGGCAGTAACGACCACAGAACCCCCCCCCCCCCTCTATTTACATGAAATGGTTTGGTCCATTCGCAAAGCCAAAGCGAACGGCTTGCGAGTACGGTAGAACCCCCCCCCCCCCCCTCTATTTACATGAAATGGTTTGGTCCATTCGCAAAGCCAAAGCGAACGGCTTGCGAGTACGGTGACCATACCTTGGGAACCACTTGTCTGATTAATTTCAAACCTTGAAAAGGCACATCCTCGGGTCCCCAGCAATATACCTGGCAAGTTTCAAGTATATCGGACCCGTGGTTGTCGAGAAACAGCGGTCACAGACAAACGACACACACACATACACACAGAGATTACTGGAATTATAGATAGACTAGGACGTGCCCATACGTGGGTGCCCGTTCCTTGCCAAAAAAAAAAAAAAAAATGTCTTCGCCCATGCATGCATGGGCGTGCCCATGGGCCCATGGGCCCATGGGCGTGCCCGTAAGTGCGTGATGTGACCGTACAATGAATGTATCGTCCCGACGCCGCAGCTCGGATGGCGCTGCAGTTAATCGGGCCTGTATCGGCAGAGTTATTATAAACGTGTACTACAATCGATCGTACCTTACAGCGTCTGCTCGCCACGTTCAGCATCAGTACGTCGTCACTATGACTATCCGTAAGTCCGGAAGTGACGTCCTCATTTGACTGTCCGGAAGGTCGCATATCGCAGTTACGATGAATCGCAAATTAGTTTTAATTAGTTTTAAAACATAGTTTAACGCCAACATAGTTTGCCAGCGTGAAATAAATGAATACGCTCTCAAATGTGCCGTCCGAGGCAGAGTCTGTTCGCCACGTTCGGCACACGTGATAGCTCGCTGCTCTCTGATTGGTTGAATCGTTTTTTGGACATAGCTCGGTAACTACTTCTCCGATTAATATGAAACCTTGAAAAGGCACATCCTCAGGTCCCCAGCAATATATCTGGCAAGTTTAAAGTATATCGGACCCGTGGTTGTCGAGAAACAGCGGTCACAGACAAACACACAGACACACAGACATACACACACACACACACACACACACAGAGATTACTGGAATTATAGATAGACTAGGACGTGCCCGTACGTGGGTGCCCGTACGTGCGTGCAAAAAAACATGCGTGCAAACAACAACAACAAAAAAAAACTTTGAAACCACGTGGCAGTAACGACCACAAAACCCCCCCCCCCCCCCCCTCTATTTACATGAAATGGTTTGGTCCAAAGCGAACGGCTTGCGGAGTTTGGTAAAGAAATCGCCATAGCTCGGTAACTACTTGTCCGATTAATATGAAACCTTGAAAAGGCACATCCTCAGGTCCCCAGCAATATACCTGGCAAGTTTCAAGTATATCGGACCCGTGGTTGTCGAGAAACAGCGGTCACAGACAAACACACAGACACACAGACATTCACACAGAGATTACTGGAATTATAGATAGATGGTGGAGACGATATGTTAATTATGCATATTTTTTCTCTAATTAGGTAATTTGCTTATTAATTTGCATATTGCAAACATCGGAGAGGGCAAATGACAAAACAAATGTCATAATCAATGTTCCTTCTGAAATTTGCCACATTTTGGAGCCAATGTCGATATACTTTGGATGAAGTATGGTCACTGTAATGACGTTTGAACTTTCACCTTGAGTCAAGGTCACTAAAGGTCAACAGAAAAAAAATGGCGACATCATTTTTCCGATTAGTAGGACCCAGTAGAATACATTTATAGTGGTTGGCCAAAATTAACATGAATTGCACACAAACTTGCATCGCCCCCCCCCCCCCCCCCATAATAATGTGGGTGGAGGCATATGGGCCGAGAGTGTCGTTCTGGTTAAAAAAAATACAAAGTCGAGGCTCGTGGAAGAGTTAGAATAGAACAGAGCAGAATATAACAGAAGAAGAAGAACATAATGGAAAGGGGGGAAACACACAAACAGCAAGTTCAAGGGGGACAACAGAAATCCTTGGAGGAAGACTGAGCATGGGGAATAAGATCAAGGGGGACAACAGAAATCCTTGGAGGAAGAATGAGCATGGCGAAGAAGATCAAGGGGGACAACAGAAATCCTTGGAGGAAGAATGAGCATGGGGAAGTAGATCAAGGGGGACAACAGAATTCCTTGGAGGAAGATTGAGCATAGGGAAGAAGATCATGGGGAAGAAGATCAAGGGGCACAACAGAATTCCTTGGAGGAAGAATGAGCATGGGGAAGTAGTTCAAGGGGGACAACAGAAATCCTTGGAGGAAGAATGAGCATGGGGAAGTAGATCAAGGGGGACAACAGAAATCCTTGGAGGAAGATTGAGCATAGGGAAGAAGGTCAAGGGGCACAACAGAATTCCTTGGAGGAAGATTGAGCATAGGGAAGAAGATCAAGGGGCACAACAGAATTCCTTGGAGGAAGAATGAGCATGGGGAAGTAGATCAAGGGGGACAACAGAAATCCTTGGAGGAAGAATGAGCATGGGGAATAAGATCAAGGGGGACAACAGAAATCCTTGGAGGAAGATTGAGCATGGGGAATAAGATCAAGGGGGACAACAGAAATCCTTGGAGGAAGATTGAGCATGGGGAAGTAGATCAAGGGGGACAACAGAAATCCTTGGAGGAAGACTGAGCATGGGGAATATGATCAAGGGGGACAACAGAAATCCTTGGAGGAAGAATGAGCATGGCGAAGAAGATCAAGGGGGACAACAGAAATCCTTGGAGGAAGAATGAGCATGGGGAAGTAGATCAAGGGGGACAACAGAATTCCTTGGAGGAAGATTGAGCATGGGGAAGAAGATCATGGGGAAGAAGATCAAGGGGCACAACAGAATTCCTTGGAGGAAGAATGAGCATGGGGAAGTAGATCAAGGGGGACAACAGAAATCCTTGGAGGAAGAATGAGCATGGGGAAGTAGATCAAGGGGGACAACAGAAATCCTTGGAGGAAGATTGAGCATAGGGAAGAAGATCAAGGGGCACAACAGAATTCCTTGGAGGAAGAATGAGCATGGGGAAGTAGATCAAGGGGGACAACAGAAATCCTTGGAGGAAGAATGAGCATGGGGAATAAGATCAAGGGGGACAACAGAAATCCTTGGAGGAAGATTGAGCATGGGGAATAAGATCAAGGGGGACAACAGAAATCCTTGGAGGAAGATTGAGCATGGGGAAGTAGATCAAGGGGGACAACAGAAATCCTTGGAGGAAGATTGAGCATGGGGAAGTAGATCAAGGGGGACAACAGAAATCCTTGGAGGAAGAATGAGCATGGGGAATAAGATCAAGGGGGACAACAGAAATCCTTGGAGGAAGATTGAGCATGGGGAATAAGATCAAGGGGGACAACAGAAATCCTTGGAGGAAGATTGAGCATGGGGAATAAGATCAAGGGGGACAACAGAAATCCTTGGAGGAAGAATGAGCATGGGGAATAAGATCAAGGGGGACAACAGAAATCCTTGGAGGAAGATTGAGCATGGGGAATAAGATCAAGGGGGACAACAGAAATCCTTGGAGGAAGATTGAGCATGGGGAATAAGATCAAGGGGGACAACAGAAATCCTTGGAGGAAGAATGAGCATGGGGAAGAAGATCAAGGGGGACAACAGAAATCCTTGGAGGAAGAATGAGCATGGGGAAGAAGATCAAGGGGGACAACAGAAATCCTTGGAGGAAGATTGAGCATGGGGAATAAGATCAAGTGGGACAACAGAATTCCTTGGAGGAAGAATGAGCATGGGGAATAAGATCAAGGGGGACAACAGAAATCCTTGGAGGAAGATTGAGCATGGGGAATAAGATCAAGGGGGACAACAGAAATCCTTGGAGGAAGATTGAGCATGGGGAATAAGATCAAGGGGGACAACAGAAATCCTTGGAGGAAGAATGAGCATGGCTAAGATCAAAGGGGACAACAGAAATCCTTGGAGGAAGAATGAGCATGGGGAAGAAGATCAAGGGGGGCAACAGAAATCCTTGGAGGAAGGTTGAGCATGTGGAAGAAGGTCAAGGGGTACAACAGAAATCCTTGGAGGAAGAATGAGCATGGGGAAGAAGATCAAGGGGGCCAACAGAAATCTTTGGAGGAAGAATGAGCATGGGGAAGAAGATCAAGGGGGACAACAGAAATCCTTGGAGGAAGAATGAGCATGGGGAAGAAGATCAAGGGGGACAACAGAAATCCTTGGAGGAAGAATGAGCATGGGGAAGAAGATCAAGGGGGACAACAGAAATCCTTGGAGGAAGAATGAGTATGGGGAAGATCAAGGGGGCCAACAGAAATCCTTGGAGGAAGAATGAGCATGGGGAAGAAGATCAAGGGGGACAACAGAAATCCTTGGAGGAAGAATGAGCATGGGGAAGAAGATCAAGGGGGACAACAGAAATCCTTGGAGGAAGAATGAGTATGGGGAAGAAGTTCAAGTGAAGCTCAAACAGCAAGAAGAGGAAGAAAAAAAATCGGGGATGAAACAGAAATGGAACAAAAATGATAAAGGAGGGAGGAGGGGGACATCGACAATAACCTGGAAAGGTATGCACTTTGGGAGGGTTAATGAGGGCACAATATATCATGGTCATGGATAAGGGAGTGGCCTGAGATAGTGGTGAGCAGGTGTCCTGAATACCTGGAGGGAAGAATGGGACTGAACAGACTGGGGAAGTTGGTTCCACAGGTGAGAGAATAGAGGAGTGAGTGAGTGGAGGTGAGGAGGTGAGCATTGATCCTGGATTTTGGAAGTTTAACAAGAATGGGACCATGGCGGACACACCGCAAGGAAAGGGTAGAGGGTGCAAGACCAGCAAGGATGTGATGGACGACAGAGAGACCATGAACACGACCTGTCGGCGATGTGAAGGTGATTGGCCCAGAGATTCAGCTTCATCGCAGGTATTCCCAGGATTACACCTCGCTCGCGAAGCCAGAAGCGCGGTTTCTCACCATGTCTGTATTTTTAAAATTCATTTTCTGCGCAACCGTTGTCCGAGTGACATGATAATTTTGACGTCATAGGTCATGTGGTACTGGCACCATCTTGGAAAAACCGAAAAACTTTGGACCTCTATCTCCAAACCGCTTCATGGAAAAAATTGAAACGTGACTCATTCTAAAGAACTGCGCATGGGGAATAAGCGATTAACGATGACGTCATCTGTGTCTTCATTATGACGTCATAATTCGACAAGTACAACGTTTCGTCCGATCAGTTTGTAATTTCTTGAACGTGATGTACGCAACAATTAGATTGAAAAATGTAATTGTATGACGTCATCAGTCACGTGGTCTGGCAGCCATATTGTATCAAAGAAAAAAACCTTTTAAAAAACACAAGAGTTGACTCGTACCATGTCGACTGCGTGAGGTAAGTATTCTATCAATACCTTCTGTCTGTCTTTTAGTTCTTGTACGAGCCTCGACTTAGTATACAAAAAAAATCTGGTTTTGAAGGCCTTGGTTTCCATGACGATAAGCCCAGCAAGGCCAGTCCACAGGGGACAGCAGTCAGTGTACGTATTAAGTTGATGGTCAGAATGAAGAGCAGGTATGATGGGCCAAATGGCCTCTTCCTCGTGTCCGTTTCCTCGTACAAATCCTTGTAACATGGACAGTTGGTTAATGTAATGGATTGAGAGACCATTTGGTGATACCCTGGTTGGCCGCGGTAATGTCCATGGTTTGATCAGATCGGACACCCCAACGTCTATGTGTTCAGTAAGACACGGGATTTTACATGAACTCGAGTACGAGACCCACCACCATCATTGATCGTATAATGTACGAATACTTTGCTGAAACAAGATGAATATTTTGCAAAAAGCAAGTGGAAGTGTGTAACCACCCACGAGGAGATGCACAGGTTGGGGTGGTCGGTTGATCTACCTGGAGACCCGCCCGGAACGAGCCTTACATGTGCTCTATCCGACTGCCTCCCCCTCCCCACATCCTCTATTTGCCCCCAAATCCCGGTTTGGGATCTGGTGGAATGTTTTTAATCATAACAGCTGGATTACCCACCATGAGGGACTAGTAAGGAGTGGACGTGGGCGGTTGTGGGGTCTCTTTACGACCACGGGTGGGGTCGGGGGGGGGGCCTGGGGGGGAGGGTCTCTTTACGACCACGGGGGAGGTGGGATTGGAATGTCAGACGGAGAGCTCGAGCTGTTCCACATTAGAATTCCTTAAGCGTCACTGATGCTTACAACAGTGTTATCATCGTTTGTACAATTGTGTATTATCATCGATTGTACAATAGCGTGTTATCATCGTTTGTACAATTGTGTATTATCATTGTTTGTACAATTGTGTGTTATAATTGATTGTACAATAGCGTGTTATCATTGTTTGTAAAAGTGTGTTATCATTGTTTGCACAATAGTGTGTTATCATTGTTTGTACAATTGTGTGTTATCACTTTGTAAAGTAGTGAGTTATCATTGTTCGTACAATAGTGTATTATTATTTTTTGTAAAAGTGTGTTATCATTGTCTGTAAAATGGTGAGTTATCATTGTTTGTACAATAGTGTGCTGTCGTTGTCTGTAAAATAGTGTGTTATCATTAACTTGTTTGCACATTATCCTGTCATTCTTTGTAAAATAGTGAGTTATCATTGTTTATACAATAGTGTATTATCATTCTTTGTACAATTGTGTGTTATCACTTTGTAAAGTAGTGAGTTCTCATTGTTCATACAATAGTGTATTATTGTTTGTAAAAGTGTGTTATCATTGTTTGTACAATAGTGTGCTATCATTGTCTGTAAAATAGTGAGTTATCATTGTTTGTACAATAGTGTGCTATCATTGTCTGTAAAATAGTGAGTTATCATTGTTTGTACAATAGCGTGTTGTCATTGTCTGTAAAATACTGTGTTATCATTAACTTGTTTGCACATTATCCTATCATTCTTTGTAAAATAGCGTGTTATCATTGTTTGTACAATTGTGTTATCACTTTGTAAAATAGTGAGTTGTCATTGTTTATACAATAGTGTATTATCATTGTTTGTACAATAGTGTATTATCATTGTTTGTACAGTAGTGCTCTCATTATTTGTACAATATTGTTGTGCTATCATTCTCCTCACAATAACTTATCAGTGTTCAGACAATAAATAACGTGTTATCATTGTTTGTACAATAAATAACGTGTTATCATTGTTTGTACAATATCCTGTCATTGTTTGTAAATAGTGTGTTATCATCGTTTGTACAATAACGTGTCATTGTTTGTAAATAGTGTGTTATCATCGTTTGTATCTTGCATTCAAAACTAGAGCAATGCGACTGTGTCGCCAATATGCCTCCGCAAAGTCCCACAACGGGTAGATGCCCTCGTTCAATGTCCTAAAAATAAACAAGTTTGAATGTAAATCCCCTTCAGCTGTTTTCAAGTATCACATTTTCACCAGCCATGACAGGTTTCACATCAATCGGTGAAGCGGTTTCAGAGAAAGGATTTTTTTAAATTATCGGCATTCAAGCTAATATGGCTGCCATACCACGTGACATATGACCTTTAAAAATGTACACTGCATATGTATGGGTAGAGGATCACGTTTGTGAAGTTTCGTCTTAATCGGATAAGGTTCGTTTTTCTATCCAATATGGCTCGATCCATGTGCCCAATGACGTTTTCGTGATCATCTGTTAATCGCCAGGCCGAGTCAATGACACACGTAAAGTTTCAAGTCAATCGATTTGGTGGTTTGGGAAAAGATTTTTAGCTGCGACGAACAGCTCTATGAGAGGACGCGTTGTTGTTCTTGTTGTTGGGGTGCCTTTTTGAACAGCGCATGCGCATACACTCGGACGTGCGTTGGTATGAGGTAAGAACATCGCGGACTAAAATCGCGCATGCGTATAATTTAATGGCCGGTCGAATTTGGTAGCGCATATTGCAACGGATATCCTCATGAATCTACACATTGCAGCTGGTGACCACACTGTGGTCATTTTTCTCTTGTTTTTTAAGGTTTTAGGTTAAATCCAATATGGCTGCCAAACCATGTGACCTATGATGTCATACATTTAATATTTCAAAACAAATGTGTCATAGATCATGTGCATGCAATTTCAGATTTTTAGGATAAGGAATTTGATTAAAACATTTTTGGCTGGTATACCACTTCACCTATGATGTCATCATTATCATGCTTTTGTTCCCCATTGGGAGTACTTGACAATGTGCCAAGTTTCAAATTTTTCCATTCAGCGGTTTCCAATAATTTTTTTTAAATATTTGCATCTAATCCAAGATGGCTGCCATACCACGTGACCTATGACATCACAATTATCATCAAAACATTCTACATGAGTCACTCCAACCCTGAAAGTTTCATCTCAATCGGACATATGGTTGCTGAGAAAAACGAGTTTTAGCCCGTATGGAAGGACGTACCGGCTGACAGACGGATGGACGGACGGACAGACAACCCGAAAACATAATGCCTCCGGCCACCTTCGGGAGTGCAGGCATAAAAATGCGCAGCTTGGACCGTCGTGTCGTTTGCATGTTCAAATCCGCGGGTTGGAATCCATGAGTTCAAATCCGTGGGTTGGAATCCATGAGTTCAAATCCATGGGTTGGAATCCATGAGTTCAAATCCGCGGGTTGGAATCCATGAGGTCAAATCCGCGGGTTGGAATCCATGAGGTCAAATCCGCGGGTTAGAATCCATGAGTTCAAATCCGCGGGTTGGAATCCATGAGGTCAAATCCGCGGGTTAGAATCCATGAGTTCAAATCCGCGGGTTGGAATCCATGAGGTCAAATCCGCGGGTTGGAATCCATGAGGTCAAATCCGCGGGTTGGAATCCATGAGTTCAAATCCGCGGGTTAGAATCCATGAGTTCAAATCCGCGGGTTGGAATCCATGAGGTCAAATCCGCGGGTTAGAATCCATGAGTTCAAATCCGCGGGTTGGAATCCATGAGGTCAAATCCGCGGGTTGGAATCCATGAGGTCAAATCCGCGGGTTAGAATCCATGAGTTCAAATCCGCGGGTTGGAATCCATGAGGTCAAATCCGCGGGTTGGAATCCATGAGTTCAAATCCGTGGGAGTCCTGGACTTCGAAGTTAGCTCGTTAGTGAGTTATTATCCCCCGTTGGATTTAGTCCGAAACGGGGACTGATGGTTACCGCATATGAAGCAGCATGCTGCAGGAAGCACGCACAAGTCTAAATTGATGGTTACCGCATATGAAGCAGCATGCTGCAGGAAGCACGCACAAGTCTAAACTGATGGTGAACGCATATCAATCAGCATGTTGCAGGAAGCACGCACAAGTCTAAATTGATGGTTACCGCATATGAAGCAGCATGCTGCAGGAAGCACGCACAAGTCTAAACTGATGGTGAACGCATATCAATCAGCATGCTGCAGGAAGCACGCACAAGTCTAAATTGATGGTTACCGCATATGAAGCAGCATGCTGCAGGAAGCACGCACAAGTCTAAATTGATAGTTACCGCATATGAAGCAGCATGCTGCAGGAAGCACGCACAAGTCTAAATTGATGGTTACCGCGAGAGATCTCGCGAGATCTTGGAGACGGCGGCAGGGATTTTCGAAGCTCCACACGGTCTCCACGTTTTTCGAAGTTAAGTCTGTTCACAATTGTATTTTGTCGAAACTGTATTTATCTTTCGGTGTGTGAAGTTATTGTGTGCAACTTTGGTTGTTTCTCGGTGTTTATCTTTCATAAATTGATCGTCTGTTTGCCGTGTCGCGAGCAAGGCCTTGTACAGTGTGCACTGTACAACCTTGAGGCTTTGTTTTTCTCTCAGTGGTCCGTCGTTTGTGATCCAATAACTTTCGTTCTCTGTATTCCCAGTCTTTTCACCCATAGCCTACTTCCTTGTGTAAATCTCAACTCAAAAAAAAAACAAAAAAAAATAATAATAATAATATTTCCTTCTCTGTTCTCATTACCTTCGCAAAAGCGGAAGGTTATGTTTTGATCGCTGTGTATTTATTTGTATGTCTGTGTGTGTGTGTGTGTGTATGTTATTCGCATAACTCAAAAAGTATTCAACCGAATTGCATGAAATTTGGTGGGATGATTGGTTATTATACGGGACACATTTGATTAGATTTTGGGAGCAATCGGGTCAAAGGTCAAGGTCAAGGTCACGAAAAGGTCAAAATCGTATTTTTGTTGTTCTGTTCCCTACACTCCCATGCCAAGTACAGAACAGTAGCTGCGGCGAAGGTATGCGCTCTACCGAGTGCCCGTTCTAGTTCGTTTATTCATTCGTGTTCGTGTTCGTTCGTTCTTCGACCACGTGTTTCTCCCCCATTTCCCCAGATAGTTTTCACTCATTAACCTTCAATGTTTACACTTTCCCCTCAAGTTATGTATTCCGTCATATTTTATAACACCTTTTTCTTCTTCTTCTTTAAAAGGCTGCTTTCGACTTGCTCACCAAATCAATTCATCCCAAAAAAAATATCCATCTCCTATAGTGCCTTTTTTCTACATTCCCTAAACTCTCCTGCACTCCATCCTCCATCCAGCGTCCTTAAACGTATTTTTAACTCGAAGGTCACAAGAAACTCATTTTGCAATAAATGTTCGTTTCCCATAAATCGTACACTTTCAAAAATCCAATCTCACCCCTCCCCTCCAAATCTTCCCCATAACCCCTCCCCTCCAAATCTTCCCCATCACCCCTCCCCTCCAAATCTTCCCCATCACCCCTCCCCTCCAAATCTTCCCCATCACCCATCCCTTTCAAATCTCCCCCCTTGCCCCCTCCCTCCTAAACTACCCCCTCACCCCTCCCCGCCAAGACGCCCCCTCGCCCCTCCCCTCCTAGACTCCTGCCTCACCCCTCCCCTCCAAATCTCCCCCATATCCCATCCCTTTCAAATCCCTCCCCTTGTCCCTTCCCTCCCAAACTCCCCCCTCACCCCTCCCCTTCAAATCTCCCCACCCTCATTGCTTCTCAATTTCCCCCCGCTCACTCCCCCTCCTCAAAGCGTCCTCCCCGCTTCTTCCCCCTTCAAACTCTCACCTCCATCTCCCCCAACCTTCTGCCTCGCTCTTCCCCCTCCTCAAATAACACCTCATTGTGGCTCACCCAATCACCATCAAACCTTTTGTCCGCCCCATCCTTCCCTTTCTCCAAGCTATTCTGAAATCTCTGACACACCTTCAACAGCTCTCCCTACCTCTTCCACCTCTTCCACATCTTACCCTACCCCTCCTCCCCCCTGTCCTGTACCCGATGCTCCCCCTCTCTCTTCATTAACGGTATGGACCTCAAACATCCAGGGCCTTCGCTCAAACCTGACTGATCTCTCCATACAGGTTGCTTCTGACAATCCAGACTTGATCTGCTTAACAGAGACTTTCCTCCTTCAAGATGTGTCTGATTCCTTAATATCTCTTCCTGGTTACTCCCTCCTCCGGTATGATAGACCTAAGCCTCGTCCTGGAGGTGGGGTGGCTATCTTTATCAAAAACTCTCTTCCTCACTCTCCTTGCACTGCCCTCTCTCCTCCTCACCCCCAGGAGTACTTCTGGCTATGGCTTCCTCTCCGCTCCCACCTTTTGTTTATATGTGTTCTGTACGGTCCTCCAAACAGTGATGACTCCATTTACAATTCACTGTCTGACAACATGGACCAACTTCTATCCACTCATCCCAACTCTCTCTTCCTCATATGTGGTGACTTCAACTGTCATCATGCCAGCTGGTTGGGTGTGGGTTCCTTCTCACCAGTCATGGCACCTCAGCAAAGGACTTCTGTGACTCACTGGGATTGACACAATCTGTCAATTTCCCGACCCGGATCTCAGCCAATGGAGTATCTTCTCTTCTAGACTGGGTTATGACAAACTTCCTTGCTAATGTCTGCCGCTCTTCTTCTGCTCCAATCGGTTCTTCTGATCATGTGCTTGTCAAAGTGGACATCTCTCTGGCCATTCTCAGAGAGCCTCCTCAGCATCGCCGAGTCTGGCATTTCACTCAGGCCGACTGGGACGGGCTTCAAGCAGCCATCAATCGTCTGGATTGGTCTCCCATCTCCACTGCCTCTGACATCAATTCTTCCTGGGAATTCTTCCAAAGCAAACTGATCTCTCTCATGCACAGATTTATCCCATCTCGCCTTCAGTTGTCTTACCCTTCCTCCCGTCCATGGTACACTGAATCTTGTGGGGAGGCAGTTGCCCTGAAACAACTTGCCTTTGCCTCTTGGAAGGCAAATCCAACTGAAGGCAATCTCAGTTCCTTCCACCAAGCTCGGAACAAGTGTGTGTCTACCCTCACGAGTGCCAGGAAGCACTATCTCTCCTCACTGAAGAATGAACTCTCAAACCTGTCTCCTTCCTCCAAATCCTGGTGGCGTCTGGTCAAATCCGTTTCTGGTGTTTGTTCCCCCTCCATCCCCTCCCTTACCTCAAATGGCCACACAGTTGACATCGCACGTGACAAAGCCGAATGCCTCAACTCTGTGTTTGCCTCAAAATCTTTAGTCCCAAACCCATCTCTCTCTGTTCCCACCTTTCCCAGTCGAACCCTGCTGCTCCTGGACTCTGTGTCCTTCTCTCCTGACAAGGTGGAGGAGTTTTTGTCTAACCTCGACTCTGATTCTGCAACTGGACCAGACGGCATCAGCCCACGGGTCCTAAAATCCTGCTCTGCCGCTCTATCTCACCCTCTCTCTGTTCTTTTCACCCTCTCTTTTGCTCAAGGTCATCTGCCAGCATCCTGGAAATCAGCCAACATCACCGCTTTGCACAAAAAAGGTGCAAAAACAGATCCTTGCAACTACAGACCAATCAGCCTTCTCCCAATTATCAGCAAAGTCATGGAATCCATCATTGCTTCTGATATGAAATCTTTCCTCTTCTCCAATGGCTTGATCTCTGATCATCAATTTGGTTTCAAACCAGGTCACTCTACTCTGGACATGCTGCTTCTGCTGTCTCAACAATGGATGGAGGTCCTCAATGCCAAACAGGAAATTAGAGCTGTCTCCCTTGACATATCACGTGCCTTCGATACGGTCTGGCACCCAGCTCTGCTCACCAAACTCTCCTCCTTTGGTATCCATGGAAATCTCCACGCATGGCTGGCGGACTTCCTCTCTAGTCGTCGTCAACGTGTGGCCCTGAATGGGTTTCTCTCATCTCCTCTTCCTGTTCAGGCTGGAGTTCCCCAAGGCAGTGTTCTGGGCCCCGTGCTTTTTCTGGTCTTCATCAATGATCTCTCTGACTCTCTCGAAAATCCTCTCTATCTCTTTGCTGATGACTCCACTCTCTGCCGCTCCATTCCTCTTCCCTCAGATCGGCAGTCTGCTGCCTCCTCACTCTCTGAAGACCTGGACAAAATCACAGACTGGTCAAACAAGTGGAACATGTCTTTCAATCCTGACAAATCTCACACTCTTACTATGTCTCTCCGAAAAGCTCGACTGGACAACCCTCCCATCTACTTTCTCAACAATCCTCTCCAAGAAGTTCTGTCGCTCAAGATTTTGGGTCTCACTATCTGCCATGATCTTTCTTGGGAAAACCACATTTCCAAGCTGGCCTCCAAAGCCAGTCGCCGACTGGGCATCCTCCGTCGTGCGAAGTCCTTCCTCGGCACACCTGAGCTCCTCACCACATACAAGGCTTTCATCCGCAGCTCAATGGAATACTGTTCTCCCCTATGGGCCGGTGCTCCTGCCTCACACCTAGCTCGGCTTCACGCTGTTGAAACCAAAGCTTTCAGAATTATTGGAATCTCCCGCGATGAAGCTATCTCTGAGGGCCTTTCACTCACTCACCGCAGGCAGGTAGGTGGTCTTTCTGTCTTCTACCGACTCCTCTCCGGCCTTGCACCCCCAGCTCTCTCTGTGCTCTGTCCCCCAAATATTCCTACAGGTCGCACAAGATCTGCCAGCAACCCTCTGATGGTTAAACTGCCGAAATCTCGGCTCTCCGCTCACCTTCACTCTTTCATTCCTCTTTTCTCCCGCCTCTGGTACAAACTCCCTCACTCCCTTCAATCCCACTCCTCCCTCCAGGTCTTTAAAACAGCTGTTCACCACCATCTCTTATCTTCCCCCATCCAAAACCTTGATCTTTTCTACCCCCGCTAATTCACCCCAGATCCACCTTGTTTGAAATTCCAACTTCTTTCCTGGAAGTCCTGGCAGTGTCCATATGTTTTATACCTCTCCCACCCCCCCCCCTTCCATGCCTCCCCCCAAAGCCCTCTCCCTCCCACAGTTCTCTCGATGTCCCTGCTCTCAAATGTTGTGTTTGTGTCCATCAAATCTCGATGTCTCCCACACCCAACCAGCTGGCATGATGACAGTTGAAGTCACCACATATGAGGAAGAGAGAGTTGGGATGAGTGGATAGAAGTTGGTCCATGTTGTCAGACAGTGAATTGTAAATGGAGTCATCACTGTTTGGAGGACCGTACAGAACACATATAAACAAAAGGTGGGAGCGGAGAGGAAGCCATAGCCAGAAGTACTCCTGGGGGTGAGGAGGAGAGAGGGCAGTGCAAGGAGAGTGAGGAAGAGAGTTTTTGATAAAGATAGCCACCCCACCTCCAGGACGAGGCTTAGGTCTATCATACCGGAGGAGGGAGTAACCAGGAAGAGATATTAAGGAATCAGACACATCTTGAAGGAGGAAAGTCTCTGTTAAGCAGATCAAGTCTGGATTGTCAGAAGCAACCTGTATGGAGAGATCAGTCAGGTTTGAGCGAAGGCCCTGGATGTTTGAGGTCCATACCGTTAATGAAGAGAGAGGGGGAGCATCGGGTACAGGACAGGGGAGGGGAGGAGTAGGGTAAGATGAAGGATGAGAGGGGGAGGTAGGAAGAGCAGTTGATAGTGTGTCAGAGATTACAGAAGAGTTCCAAGAAGGGGAAGGATGAGGAGGATGAAAGGTTTGATGGTGAAGGGATGAGGCACAGTGAGGGGTTGTTTGAGGGGGGGGGCAGAGGAAGGTCGAAGGTTGGGGGGGGGTGAGAGATAGAAGGGAGACGAAGTGGGGAGGAGTCAGCTTTGAGGAGGAGGGGGGAGGAGGGAGAATTGGAGAGGAATGGTATGGGGGGAGATTTGAATGGGAGGGGTTGGGGGGAGTTATGAAGGGGAGGAGTGAGGGGGGAGTTTAGGAGGGGAGGGGCAAGGGGGGAGTTTAGGAGTGGAGGGGCAAGCGGGGAGATTAGGATTGTAGGGGCAAGGGGGGTATTTGGAGGGGAGGGGCAAGGGGGGAGTTTAGGAGGGGAAGGGCAAGGAGGGAGTTCAGGAGTGGAGGGGCAAGGGGGGAGTTTAGGAGTGGAGGGGCAAGGGGGGGTTTAGGAGGGGAGGGGAAAGAGGGGAGTTTTGAAAGTGGATGATTCATGAAAGACGAACATTGATAACAAATTGAGTTTGTTGTGATTTTCAAGTTTGCAATCCGATTCAGAACGATGGAGGAGGGGTGGAATGAATGTGAATTTAGACCATGTAGTGAGGGAGACGTATAAGAGATTGAATTTTTTTTTTTTACGTGGAATGAGACGGAGAGGAATTTGAAAAAAGCCTTTTAAATAGGAAGAAAAACAGCGTGTTGTAATATACCACTGAATAAAACACTGAAGGGGAAAGTTTATACATATTTAAATAATATTAAAACAGAACTGTAAACAATCTTATATGCACAAAGTACCAATGGGGGGAGAGCCGAGAGGGACCACCACGAGTCACGTGGACAGGGCAAAAGGTGGATGGCAAGGAGATAATGGGGGCGGGGCGAACAGCACACCTGGACAGAAAGTACAGGGTGAGACAAAGCACACGTGGAGAAAGGAAAATAAATGTTTTTGGTTATTTTTTTATTTTTTTTATTTTTGGGGGTGGGGGTATTTTAAATAAACGTATTTAAAACGTTAGACAAAGAGTATTATGTTCGGGGTAGAAGGGAAAAAACTAAGAGCCAAGCAAAACACGATGTAGGGGACTTAAGTAAACAAACACCGATGGGGGTACAAGGCTGCACTAGCGGAGCAGAACACGATTAATTAATTACGAGTTACAGGAAATTCAAACCAAAACTAACTATAAACAAACAATAACGCATGGACGATAAAATAGCGAGTGGAAATTTGACAAACACACGAATGAAAAAATAACCGCTTTGGATGCCCGGAGAGAACCAGGCCTCAAGGTCGGAAGCTTCAACAACTAGGCCGCGTGGCGCGAAATACTCGACTATTTTTTACAGGTATGAAAGATTAACACCGATAATTTTCCGAGGGACACGCAAAAGGTAAACACACGTAAGATAAATACAGTTTCGACAAAAATACAAATGTGACAATTACTTAACTTCGAGCGTGCGTGAAGATCATGGAACAGCTTCGAAAAACCGTGACCGCCCTGACAAGATGATCGTGTTCAAGTACCATGATGAGCTGTTTATATGTGTGAAAACCAAGGACTGGACAACGGATTGGATACGGTGCTATATTGGTGTTTGCCAAGGTTGCCCACTATCCTGTATCCTGTTTCTGGCTGTTTTCAATCTTTGCCTGGATCTGCTGGACCAGTCCAACCACCTCTGATACGGTATCGGTATGACTGGATTGGACATCGCAACGTCTGCCAAAGCACATGTAGATGACTTAACTCTGGTAGCAAAAAGTCCAGAAGAATGTCAACAACTCATCAACAAGATTCAAACTTTCCTCCAGTGGACACGAACCATGAAAGCTAAGCCTTCCAAAAGGAAGTCCCACACTATGAAGAAAGTTGTCCCAAATACAGAGTAGAGGTGCGGAGGACATAAGACACAATATGTAGCCGACAATCCCGAACTCGAAATTGATGGGAAGTAGATCACGTATATCCACAGTCAACCCATAATATTCCTCGGAAAACCGATCGACGAAGATTTGAAAGATGATAACATCAGAGAAATGGTCAAGATGAAGCTGGAGGCCATGTCACAAACAATCGAGAAAAGCAATCTGTCTGGAATCGTGAAGATGTGGATGGAGAACAATGCAATTGTGTCAAAATGACCTGGGAGTTCACCATCTACAACTTCCCAATATCTTACATTGAGAGTCAAGAGGCAACCGAGAACAAATTATAAAGGGATATAAAGGGTAACTGTAATGGGTTCCAAACAGCAATTCTAGTGGGTTCTAAGGGGTAATTGTAAAGGGTAATTATTAAGGGTTCTCAAGGGTAATTGTAATGGGTTCTAAAGAGTAATTGTAATGGGTTCTAAAGGGTAATTGTAATGGGTTCCAAACATTAATTCTAGTGGGTTCTAAGGAGTAATTGTAAAGGGTAATTCTTAAGGGTTCTAAAGGGTAATTGTAATGGGTTATAATGGTAATTGTAATGGGTTCCAAACATTAATTCTAGTGGGTTCTAAGGAGTAATTGTAAAGGGTAATTATTAAGGGTTCTAAAGGGTAATTGTAATGGGTTCTAAAGGGTAATTCTAAAGGGTTCTAAAGGGATCTAAATTCTAAAGGGCCTACGGTTGCCTGCTTGACACCTGCTTAGTGTCCTGTATTTTTTTCCTCGGACCTGGTCACCCTGCATGCATGGACCGATTTTGTTCAAACTTGTCACAAAGACAATACATGAGTATACATATGCAGAAGGTTTTGTTTTGTAATCCGACCAAAGTTTTTGTACAGCAAATGCAGAAGCAGAAGCAATATGCAGAAGCAGAAGCAATGTGCAGAAGCAGAAGCAATATGCAGAAGCAGAAGCAATATGCAGAAGCAGAAGCAATATGCAGAAGCAGAAGCAATATGCAGAAGCAGAAGCAATATGCAAAAGCAGAAGCAATATGCAGAAGCAGAAGCAATATGCAGAAGCAGAAGCAATATGCAAAAGCAGAAGCAATATGCAGAAGCAGAAGCAATATGCAGAAGCAGAAGCAATATGCAGAAGCAGAAGCAATATGCAAAAGCAGAAGCAATGTGCAGAAGCAGAAGCAATATGCAGAAGCAGAAGCAATATGCAAAAGCAGAAGCAATATGCAAAAGCAGAAGCAATATGCAGAAGCAGAAGCAATATGCAGAAGCAGAAGCAATATGCAGAAGCAGAAGCAATATGCAGAAGCAGAAGCAATATGCAGAAGGTTTGTACAGCAAAATTACTAAAACCCTGGCGGGGTCGATGACATTTTATGTCTTTTTCCCCTCGTCTCTTTAACCTGATATTCAATTGAAGAAGATGGCGACAGGGTGGGTATGGGGCTGAACAAATTTGCCAAACTACTGCTGAAGCTAAATTGGGGGTTTTTGGGAAGCACAAACAAGGCGATTGCGTTCTGTCTGCAGTGTTCAAATTTATCATTCAATTGAAATGAAAAGTTTTTAAAAGTCGCAGCAAAATAAAACAAAACAAAACACTGAATCTGAAGCTTACTCCGTTGATGCATCAACTTTCACTCGGGTTTAAAGTATTGTTTACGGAAGCATCGTGTGGTCGGTCTATCGTGTTCCCACGCGAGTTCCCCGCGGATCGACCCACTCTGCACCACGTGGTCTTTGACGTTCCCATGCAAGTATTTGCCTATTTCATTCCCATCCCTCACACCTGTCCTGTGTGGGCAAAATTAAATAAATACTCACGGGATACCTGTGTATTTCCAGGCATGGTGGTTTCAGAAATCTTGATTTACAACTATAAAAGTGTAAATAAAACTGTTTGCTTAAATTCGTGAAAACTAAATATCCCTTCTTCTCACCAGGAAGTAGTGCTTGCCACATGTGCTTGTATGTACATTTCAACACTTGTCTTTTTCACCAAGATAAACTTGTTTTTGCTCAGCTTGGCCCAATCAAAGCATTTGATCGGATTCTGTCACTTGACGTTCAGCTGAAACCAAGATTGATGGAGATGCGACTAGAAACTGTTCTTTGCTGATACCTGAGGGATTTGTAATTCTTCTTCAGAGCTTTGCATAAATATGTGGATTGAACCTCGCTGGACCAGAGGCGACCTTGGGGTTCGACAAGCGAACTTTTCCGCACGTGTGAATACAATAAATTGGTCTGTGAGATAACGTGAAGCTCAGGGAATTTTGTTTGAAATAAATTGAGTGCTTCCACACCTGCTCCTCCCTGTTTCGTTCCAATCCCTCACACCTGTCCTGCTCCTCCCTGTTTCGTTCCAATCCCTCACACCTGTCCTGCTCCTCCCTGTTTCGTTCCCATCCCTCACACCTGTCCTGCTCCTCCCTGTTTCGTTCCCACAATCACACCTGTCCTGCTCCTCCCTGTTTCGTTCCAATCCCTCACACCTGTCCTGCTCCTCCCTGTTTCGTTCCAATCCCTCACACCTGTCCTGCTCCTCCCTGTTTCGTTCCCATCCCTCACACCTGTCCTGCTCCTCCCTGTTTCGTTCCCACAATCACACCTGTCCTGCTCCTCCCTGTTTCGTTCCCACAATCACAACTGTCCTGCTCCTCCCTGTTTCATTCCCATCCCTCACACCTGCCACTGCTGGAAACTTGGAGTGCTGGTGCCAGTAGAACTACCTGCATTTCTCCATATTAGTGAAGTCATCTAAAACCCAGGTCACGCGTGGGCATGGGTCGTGCGTATGGGTTGTGGGTATGGGTTGGGGGAGTGGGTAATGGGTATTAGTTGTGGGTATGGGCCATGGGTATAGGTCGTGGGTAATGGGGATTGGTTGTTGGTATAGGCCATGGGTATGGGTCGTGGGTAATGGGTATGAGTCGTGGGTAATGGGTATGAGTCGTGGGTAATGGGTATTGGTCATGGGTAATGGGTATGGGTCGTGGGTAATGGGTATGAGTAGTGGGTAATGGGTATTGGTTGTGGGTATGGGCCATGGGTAATGGGTATTGGTTGTTGGTATAGGCAATGGGTATGGGTCGTGGGTAATGGGTATGAGTTGTGGGTAATGGGTATGAGTCGTGGGTAATGGGTATGGGTAATGGGTAATGGGTATGGGTCATGGGTAATGGGTATGGGTCGTGGGTAATGGGTATGAGTCGTGGGTAATGGGTATGGGTCATGGGTAATGGGTATCGGTCGTCGGTAATGGGTATGGGTCGTGGGTAATGGATATGGGTCATGGGTAATGGGTAATGGGTATGGGTCATGGGTAATGGGTATCGGTCGTGGGTAATGGGTATGGGTAATGGGTAATGGGTATGGGTCATGGGTAATGGGTATGGGTCGTGGGTAATGGGTATGAGTCGTGGGTAATGGGTATGGGTCATGGATAATGGGTATCGGTCGTCGGTAATGGGTATGGGTCGTGGGTAATGGATATGGGTCATGGGTAATGGGTATCGGTCGTGGGTAATGGGTATGGGTCGTGGGTAATGGGTATCGGTCGTGGGTAATGGGTATGGGTCGTGGGTAATGGGTATGGGTCATGGGTAATGGGTATCGGTCGTGGGTAATGGGTATCGGTCGTGGGTAATGGGTATGGGTTGTGGGCCATGGGTATAGGTCGTTGGTCATGAGTATGGGTTGTGGGTAATGGGTATGGGTCATGGGTATGGGTTGTGAGCAATGGGTATAGGTCATGGGTAATGGGTATGGTTAATGGGTATGGGTCGTGGGTAATGGGTATGGGTTGTGGGCCATTGGTTTTGGGTCCTGTGTCATGGGTATGGGTTGTGGGTGATGGGCATGGGTCGTGGATCCACCCTGAAAGTTGTTTTGACCTCCACCACGATGGCGGGTTATTCTTAATACTGTTACGTTTATGGGGGTAGGCCATGGAATATCTTTGTCCAGGTAGAATGTATAGGGTATTGTGCTCCGAATGTTGCGAAGAAGAAGAAACCTTCCTGTAACTAAGTAGGGCCGGATGTCGTGTAAGTGTATATTTGTCTCTATGTGAGGGGTGAAAGCTATGCTAATTAGTTAGGGTATAAGGGTAGATTCCCTGTGTGTAGTTGCCTCTGTGGTTTTCCCTTCGTTTCTAATAAAACTTACAACACCAGCCATGCAATCAGCACCAACAATTAAATAAACCACACAACCGCTGACCGGATCCGTACATTCGACCACCTCGATGCGCGCGAAGAGGGCTGTGAGGCCACGCCCCAAAGAACGATTGGTTAAGAGTGATGCGATGGCATGACACGATTGGTGAGAGTGTGATGTCAGAGAGAACGTTCCAGCACAAGGAACAAAAAGGCAGAGCACTGCCATTTTCCCTCTCTTGGTTCGGGGTTTCATAACAAGCAGTCAGATTCGCTCTCTTGCGCTAGGGTTCATGACGAGCGGACACACTCTTGGTCTTGGCTTCCATCGCCTGCAGTCGCACTTCTCTCTGTTCTGGGCTACGCGAAAGGCGGACGCATGTATCTATCTATCTATCTATGTCTCTCTGTCTGTCTCTCTGTGTCTGTCTCTCTCTCTCCCTCTCTCTCTCTCTCTCTATATATATATATATATATATATTGTTGCGGATATGAGGACTGTATTTTTTTTTATTGTGTGCTTTATTATTATTATTATTGTTTATTCTGCGCCCCCTGCCTCCGGAGCTGTGTAAAGGTGAAAGGGCATCCCATAATTAGTCCACAAGCATACACGTCAGCCAATAATAGAATACCCCTGTTCGATAGTTATATCTTATTCTGTGTTTTAGAGTAAGGCTGTGTCTCCCATTAATTGAAGTACTCCATTGCACCAGTGAAAGAGAATAGATCCCCTTTCATTCCCATCCCCAAAATCTCCATTTCCTTTCACATCCCCTTTCGTCATTGCCAAGCCTCGATTGCCAATTACATCCCCTCTCGTCATTGCCAAGCCTCGATTGCCAATTACCTCCCCTCCAAAACCACCATTGAACATGTGCTCGGGTCGGGGAAGAGGGGCGTGCCCGCCCGTCGTCATCAAGGGCGGAGCGAGAGGGTCGCGTGACCAACCAGGGCCGAGGTGAGCACACCGATGGGCGTGTCCTAAAGGCCGGCGGCTTGATCGCCGGAGGCGCTATAAAGGCGCGCGCGCAAGCGGTGGTGAAGAGTCAGGAGTGGTTTTGGTCGTCAGTGGTTGCGTTGTGGTGGTCAGTGGTTGCGTTGGTTGCGGTGAGGAGTCGGTGGTGAGGAGTGAGTGGACCAAGAAAGAGTTGAGGGTTTGGACCAGACGAGTCAGACAAGTCCTGGGAAAGCAGCGGAGGCCACAGCAGCAACAACACCCAACAGCCACTTGGGGCCTGGACGGCGGTTTTGAGCAAGGCCGTGAAGGAACGGCGGCTGCTAAACGCGCCGATCGTGCTGCAGGACCCCCTTGGACCTTCCTCTCCCTCCAGCCATCCACCTCCTGCCTTTCCACCCTTCTTGTGTACGTGAGTTTGTTTTGTTTGTTCTGTCCCTGGGTTAATTAAGTCTGTATAAGCTAGTATTTGCACTGTGTCACCTGCGTCTTATGTGTTGTAAATAAACGTGACTGCTTTCTTTTTGCTTGTGTGTACAATAAATCCAATTACTCTTCTGTCCGTCTTCTCGTTTTATTCCTTTTCCTCTTTGCATTTCGTCGTTTTAGAGTTTTCCAGATTGGGCAGCTGCGGTGCGATACGGCCAAAGTTCTGGGTGAATCGGGTGAGTCGGGGAACAACTGTTCGGTCGCGGAGCCTTCGCTCGGCAAAGTAACATCTAAACCGCGATCAGTAACAATTGGTAGTCAGGAGTTGGGATTCGAACCTGGGCCTAAATTTATTTAGCCCAAATTTTGGACACCAATTGTGTTATTACAGTAACAATTGGTGTCGGGAAGTGGGATTGGACCCGAAGCGCGCTTAACGCGCTCAAAATTACAAAGTACCGAAATTGCTTTTGTTTTACAAAACCCGAATTTTGAAATCGCGCCATGGCTGGTCAAGGCGACAGGATGCCGGTGGGAGAGATAGACGGGGTAGAATCGACCCAGGACCTCGGGGAAATGTATGTGGATGAAAGAGAGGAGGAGAACATTGGCAATGTGGTTGAGGGGGTATCAGGCGCACATAATGGCGCCCTCGCGCACATGGTTATTGTGGCGCCAAATTTAGCCTCGCCCGTGACCGTAGCAGCACCGGTGGATTTGAACCTTTTTATGGAACAAATAAAGGCCTTTATGGTTATAGACGGGTCAATATACTGCCTGACCCCAAAAAAATTGCAAATTTTTGTTTTATGCTTATTTCTAGTAGTTTATGAAGTGGAAGACAACATATTAAAAGTTGGACAATTTTGACGCATGGGAAAGTCCCTCAGTGACGTCAGAAAACAAGATGGCTGCCGGCAGATAAAACGTAAAAAAATTGACTGATAATCATCAGACCACTAACAATTTAAAGTTAATTTTGCACCAATATTTGTATTATGATCGTTGCTGGTAGTTTATGCAGTGCTAATCCTGAGACCATTCGCAATTTAAAGTAAATATTTGCACAAATATATGTTCTTTGATTGTTTCTGCCAGTCTATGACATGGAAAGCAACATATAAAAAATTGGACAATTTTGACACATGTGGAAGTACCATATGCCTTCTAGTCTTAGATTCCAGTTTCATCGTCCTCCTCCTCCTCCTCTATGTCTGGTTCAACACTCATATTGTCACAGTTGCTGTCCTGGCAATGTCCACATGCACTGGTGCACTCTAATCCATGCTTCCTACATGAACACCTTAGTGTTTTGCACCCCCCTGAACAGTTGCAGTGAATCATCTGAAGTAGAATGTCTGGAGCAGGGCTTTTGTCTGTCATCACTGGAACAAGTTTTCCTCCTTCTACCTTCCATCCCCACTCCGTTGGCTCCATTCCACAACAAAGGCCCATCCATTCCATTACCTGGTAATAGGTCCGCAGAGAATGAAACTTGCAGGCAGCGGATGTGGGTGGCAGTCTTTCAGGAGTGACAAATGCCTTAGCCCTTGCAACCTTTTTGCAGAGAATGTTGTATCTGATCGATGCCAATGAGTCGTTCTGATTTGCTTTAAACAATGCCACCATTGCTCTGCAGCCTGCAGTTTCAATAACATCCTGACTCTGCTGTGGTTTACAGAACACCTTTGAGCTGTCTATCAGTTCCTTTTCTTTCTTGATGATTCTTTGAAACCCTGACTTCTTTCCAATCCCAAAGACACGAGACGTTGCGTCACAGCCAGTTAATGCATGAAGGAACAATATATCTCTGCAGGCTGCATTTCCAAGTATCTGCTGAAGGACTTTGATATTGTAGACATTTGATTTTGCCTTGTCAGAACGGAAATAGAGTTCAATGCAGTTTGTCTCCACCATATAGAAGAGCAGGAGGAGAAGGAGATCTGTATCTTCTCCAATGAGGGTTGTAGATCTGGAAGCCGCATTTGCGACGGCCGCTTTTGCAATCTCAACATCAGCATCTCCCTCTGCTTGGATCACCTCACAGCCTTCCTTGTGCAACACCTCTATAATCAACAGTATCATTGCCTGCTTGTTTGACTCATTCGACAGAAAGTCCTCCTTTTTCCCAACAAATTTTGTTGACTCCGTAATGTTAACCTTGGTGGCATTCTTGTTTCTATTCCGACGTTGATGAGAACAGTCCTTTGTGCTTGGCCCAGCCTCATAACCATCAAACACAACAGTAGCTTTGCCATAGTGTCGTACTGTAAATGAGGCATATTCATCTGCAATGGAACTGTAGGTGAATCCCTCTGTCCACTTTAAGCGGTGAATAAGTGATCCCCCGTCAAGAACATAGTGATCTGTTCCTGGAACTGTCTGGTTGACAGCATTGTCAGATTTGGTTGTAGCATAATTCCTTATTGCCTCCGCCAACTGTGGTTTATCTGGCTGGCGCAGGATGTTTTTTGCCTCAAAAAGAGACATTGGGTATGGGCAGAGTTCATATTTCATCACTTCACCTATCTGGAGTTCTCCCGTCTGTGACACCACTAAGAACCTCTGGAATAGTAACGCTGGATCTATTGTGCGGTCCTCAGCAACTTTGACTGCCCTGCTGAATGCAAGTGTCTTGGCTTTAGAACTCCTTTTGTGTGAATAGGAGTAAGCTGGGTGATCATCCATCTTCTTGACAATGTCACTACCTACTTTGAATAGGTCATGAACATTGACATCCTCATTTGCAGTAACCCCTGTGATGATATTGCGCAATGACTTGTCATCAGAAAATGGTGTGAAGCTGTCCAGTTTTTCGGCAACTTTGCCACGATCAGCTTCATCTCGACTCACCCTGGATGTTGTCAACTCCTTATGTTGTTCACTTGTTGAGTAGCTACTCGAGGTCAGTTCTTGCATAGCAAGGTTGTAGGAGGACGATATGGTTGAAGACAGAGTCCAAACTGCTCTCTGGTGCTCTGACATCCCACTTCCTCGAGTCAGCCCCCCTTGGCTTTTCAGTGAGCGCATTAATGTCTGTTCTATCACAAGATCAGAGCCTAGGCCAGCCCAGTATTGGTCACTGCGCCGGATTACATGATAACCAGATTGGAACTTCTGATGAACCTCAGGGTTGTCATCCTCTAACGCAAGCATCTTCTCGAGATAGAGTCGAGCTGACTTCAGGTAATTGGGATGGCCAGCAGCTGCAAATATCGGCAAGCAAGCTGATATGGCTTGGAGATGCATCTCCCAGGACCCCGTCCGATCAGCTGCCACAAGTGCCCTTGCAATTCCCAACATACGCTGGTAGTTGATCCAAAGTGCACTGGTTTTCGAGTCCTTTGCAAGTTTATTCCTTTCCTGATTCAATCTATTGTCAATGAAATGAATGCACTCTGATTGCAACACAGACTCTATAGTGTCACTTTCGACAGTCTCCAGGGAAATGTACAGTCGCTCCAGTTCTGCCACTTGTTCTTGAAACCCAGGGTCATTTGAAAATTTTACTTTCCCATGGTCCATTTCTGTCCAACTTTTGATATGTTCCTAAGTAAGTCTTAAAATATAAGGAAATGCAATAAAACTAAAATTTGCAATTTTTTTGGGGTACGGCTGTTCTGGTTGTATATTGACCCGTCTATTAAGTCGGGCGAAGAAATGGAAGACAGAAGGAGGGCTGATAGTGAGAAAATGGAAAGCAGAATGATGGGGGTAATGAGGGACGAAGTGAGGGGTACCAGTGCCCAAATAGGGAAGATAGACAGCAAATTTGAGGGGTTAGACAACGGGATAAAAGAGGTAAAGAATGGGTTAATGGGGCTAGAAAATAGGATGGAAGGCAAATTGCGGGAGATAGGGGAGCAATCCGCCCGAGAAATTAAACAAATGGGAGAGCAGATAGAGGAGGTAAAAATCGGGGTAGAAACCAAATTGGATGCTCAGAGGAATGAATTGGGACAGATGAGGGCGGCATCTACAAAAGAAAGGGAGGAGATGAAAGAGGAGATACGACGAGGTGTAAGTGAGGAGGTCTCGGGGCTACGCGAGGAGGTAAAGCGAGGTGAGAAGCGTATGGAGAAAGAGGTGAGAAATAATACGGCTAGGTTACAGGGGGGCATAGAGGGTCTGACGGAGGAGGTGGAACAGCTGACGGAGGGACAGACGGAGTTAGTGGAGCAGGTTCAAAGGAACACTGCAGTACTCGGAGGGTTAAAGGCGACACAAAAAGAAATTAAAAACGAATTAATAGCGACACAGAAGCAATGTCAGATGGTACGTGAGGGACTGACAATGAGGGTGGACGAGGTGACAGAGATAATGGAGACGAAGGACCGAGAGGTGAGGATGCACATAGAGACGGTCACGGTAGCCTTAGAGGACGAACTTGAGGAGACGCACCGGGAAATAAGAGAGGTGAAGCAAAAATTAGAGGAAGTGGAAGAAGTGGTGAGTGAAATTAAGAAGAGACGGACAGAAACTAAAAGAGAAATCCAGGAGGAGGTAATGGAATATGTACAAGGTCGGTGCTCAACTCATGATGTGCTGCTCACTAACCAAATAAAGAGTTTGCAGGTGGCAAAAGAGGTGCGTAGACGAGGTGCCAAGGTGAGTGGTGAAATATTCGGCAATGTATATGATGTGAGGAAAGCTTCAGTCGGCTTGGGGATTGGTTTGGATCCGGGTGTTCGTGAGAGGCCGTTGGTGAAGTGTGCGACAGGTCTGGTGTGCGAAAAACGAGGTGTGCGAGAATGTCCGACCATGGGGTGTGTGAGGAAAAAGTGCACGCCAAGGAGTGAGTGTGCTGTCGAGAGTGAGTCGGTCGTAGCGCGTGTGCGAGGGGGTACATGGAAGCGCGGTGTGGTAAGTGTTACGGAGGAAGTAACGAAAGAGTGTGCGCAAGAGAATGCGCGAGAAAGGTGTGTAACGGACAGGTGCATGGGGAAAGAGTGCGCTGTCAAGAGTGAAGGAGAATGCACGCCTGTGGTGAGAGTTACAGAGGATGTAACGAAAGAGTGTGCGCAAGAGGATGCGCGAGAAATGTGTGTAACGGACAGGTGCATGGGGAAAGAGTGCGCTGTCAAGAGTGAAGGAGAATGCACGCCTGTGGTGAGAGTTACAGAGGATGTAACGAAAGAGTGTGCGCAAGAGGATGCGCGAGAAAGGTGTGTAATGGACAGGTGCATGGGGAAAGAGTGCGCTGTCGAGAGTAAGGGTGAGTGCGCGACCGAGAGTGGAGGTGAAAGTAGTGAGAGTGACACGGAGCGTGAGTTGGTTGTGACAGGTGAGCGAGGATGTACACCTGGAATGGAAGGATGCACACCTGGAATGGTAGAGCGTGTGTGGGAATGCACACTTGAGTTGGTCGTGAGGCACGTGGTTGGGTGTGCGAGTGAAAGCACACCTGTGATGGTCACAGAGGAGGTGACCGAGGAAGGGGCGCGAAGAGGTGTGTTGGTGAGGTGTGCGAGCGACGAATGTGTGCCAAGGTGTTCGGTGGTCAGGTGTGTGACCAAGTCTGTGAGCGGAATGAGTGTACCAAGGTGTGTAAGGAAAGGTACGAGGAGCATGGGAACAGCTGGAGGTATGAGCAAGAAAGGGGTAGCGTATGCGTGTAAGCATCCAGGTGAGGCATCGACGGTAACCGGGTTAGCGGTTAGAGCGACTTATAGCCGAATCGGGCCCTCGGTGCGTGCCGGGCTTCGCGTGCCGCGAGAACCAGCGGGGATCCGAGCCACGGCGGGTTCAAAAGGACCGCCGTACGCGATCCACGCTGGGCCTCGCTTGGAACGGCCGCGTCCGGGCTCCACTAGGCGGAGCGGGCAGCCCGATAGGAAGGGTCGTCATGGCGACCACTTTCTATTGAGACGTGCCGGCAGGTCGAGATCGGGACATTGGATGGCTCCACGCCGAGGTGGTGCGTGGGATCTCGGCCCGGGTAAGCCCCCGTCCCTGCCCCGAATGCGGAACGTATCCAGCCGCTGGCACAAAACAACCCGCGTTCATTGCTCGGCTGTACGAAGCCGGGCTGTAGACGTGAATTGGCGCACCGAGAGGATCTAATAAGTAGACGGGTGATGAGGTTAGTGTTTTGGACCCAAAATTAGAAAAAGGCAAAATTTGATGATGGTACGGTGATTAGCAGTAAATGACAAATTTTTGATTTGTTGGATTTGGACGAGCGAAATTGATAGTAGGACCTCCCCGAGGTGGTGGGATGGCAAATCCACCATCCCTCACAGGGGGGGGGCAAAGGAGCACTAGGTTTATGGGGTTGATGGCAGTGAAAACTAGCCCGGGTGGGTTAGGATATTGTGTGTAGGGATCTAGCGAAGATGACATTAGGTAACGTTAAGGTTAGTTAGTGACAAGGATACCTGTAGTGGGGACGCAGGTAGTTTAGTGTGGATGATAATGACGTGGGAGCGCAATAGTTTAAAGGGACGACTGGGAAGTGCAAGTTTCAGAGGGGAGTAGTTAGCTGAGATGATGCCGTGTGTTTGAGGATTGAACAGGTGTGATTGCACAGGTGTGCAACTGAACAGGTGGGTGGAGCAGTGTATGAGTGAGTGAAGGTGATTGTGTATTGTGCTGACCCAATGGTCCAGGAAGAGGAGGAGGGTGCAGGTGGCACCAGGTATGATTGCACAGGTGTGCAACAACAGGTGTATGTGGCTGTGTGGAATAAATGGTAGTGTGGAATAAATGGAGTATTGGAATGGATGGTCGTGGAGTGAGTATGGTGGAAATTGTGGAGTGGAGTGGATGGTGCGAAGGTGTGAATGGGGGAAGAGTGGACCCCCATCACGGATACCCGGGGCGGGTAGAGTAAGTGTTAGGTAGAGGGTACAGGTAAGTTGTGGTTGGATATTGGCATCTGTGGTGCGGGTGAAAGAATGGTCTTTGGATGGGTGCATTAGTGTTGTGGAAATGGCTGGGCGTGTAGCCTGTTAGTGTGTGTAGTTGGTTGGGCACTCCACCACTGTGAGGATGTCGGCCAGGTGAGGCCGCAGGTGGGCTCTGGGAGCCGGTAGTTGTGGATGGGGCCCGAGGATCCGGAGGACGGACCCGGGTAGCCCAGTGCCAGAGGGCACCAAGGGGTGACAGAGCCAGGAGGGGCTTTCCCCAGTTAGTTAGGTTAGGGTGAGGAGCTAGGTAAGCTCGGGTGGCAACTACAGTGGTGGAGGTGTGCAGGTGGGTAGACCTGCTGGGAGAGCTACACGTCGCAGCCCAGAAATTGTGCGAGGGCACCGGGAGATGAATCGGGGGAGTGAGACCCCAAATTGAGAAGCACCACAGTTTGGTCAATGGGAATTGGTTTTTAGAACCCATAGTGTAAGTTGGCCAATGGATTGGCAGGGAGAGACCCCGGGTAGTGTAAAGTGTGTTAAGGTCATTTAGAGGATAGTTAGGATTGGAGTCTCCTCGCACCATCTGCATCCACTCACCTGAGATGAGGTAACTCCACACCATGCCATGTTTTGATTATTTTTTATGTGCAAATGTTTTGGATTGTGAGACGCATCATGACGTGGGTGTGACATTGTGCGTAATTCCATCTCTCCCTCCTTATGAGGATTGATGACGAATTGGGTGATGGCAAATTGTGGAGACGAATTTGGTATAGGGGAAATATGGGGAAGACGTGACAGTAGTGACGAATTTGTAAATGGGTAGATTTTGTAAATATGGGGTAAGGGCAAGGGTAGTGTAGGTGACAGGGGGGTGACGTACGGTAGGGACGAGCTTTCTCACTTCGCCCTCCGTACGCATTTCGCCTTGCATTGCCTTATTGATGTGTACCCTTGTGACCTTACCCCTCGCTCAATTGTCTCTTTTGTCTCCCACATGACCTGTGCGCCATTGGGCGCCGAGGGGAGCGTGCGTGGGTCAGCCATTGTGCGCCCGAAATTCCCAGAACCAGCTGTCTGCATCGATGCACCACATTATGGACCACATGCCTGTGGCCGAGCACCACTTATGGACCCCATGGGTTGGGGCATGGCCCCTCTGCTGGAACCGGCCATGAGGGCCCGAAATCTTGCTGGCGGACCTTGGCCACAGGGCACCGATGCCCCACAGGTGAACCACATGGAGTCGGCCCTGTGGGCCATAAATAAAGAAAATAAAAAGGACACATTGGGCACACTTTATTGCAAATAGGCCGCCAGTAAGAAAATGAAAGAATGACAACATCTGGAAGACCAAATAATAATAACCAGCAGAGGGAGCCGAAGAGCAAGAGATCACCTGCAGGGTTAGGGGTTGTTGATTTTATTTTTATTGAACATGCATTGAACACTGATGAACTATGGTGACTGCACCGATTGGTGCTTGAGGGTGCTTGTATTGGTGCGGTTTTGGGTGCTTTAATGGTGCGTCGATGCAGAGCAGACTGTCTCCCCCCCAGAAAGAACAATCACAGGTCCTGGGTTAGTTTTGTAAATAAAAATAGCGTCATTGTAAATAATGCTCCCCACCGTCAGTGTATAGTTTGAAGACCATTCCGCAATTCGGTTAACTGTGGGCGTAAGTCTGTTAGGCAGGGTGCAATGGAGCAGCGGGACACATTTATTTATGTTTTAAAACTGTTGCACTCAGGGTCAGGTTAAAAGTAGAGGGAACTACACCTACGTGTCACACTAAATAAAAGTTGTCGGCCCGGGACGTGCCTAAGAGGAGGAGGGTGCAGTGTTGCGGATATGAGGACTGTATTTTTTTTTATTGTGTGCTTTATTATTATTATTATTGTTTATTCTGCACCCCCTGCCTCCGGAGCTGTGTAAAGGTGAAAGGGCATCCCATAATTAGTCCACAAGCATACACGTCAGCCAATAATATAATACCCCTGTTCGATAGTTATATCTTATTCTGTGTTTTAGAGTAAGGCTGTGTCTCCCATTAATTGAAGTACTCCATTGCACCAGTGAAAGAGAATAGATCCCCTTTCATTCCCATCCCCAAAATCTCCGTTTCCTTTCACATCCCCTTTCGTCATTGCCAAGCCTCGATTGCCAATTACATCCCCTCTCGTCATTGCCAAGCCTCGATTGCCAATTACCTCCCCTCCAAAACCACCATTGAACATGTGCTCGGGTCGGGGAAGAGGGGCGTGCCCGCCCGTCGTCATCAAGGGCGGAGCGAGAGGGTCGCGTGACCAACCAGGGCCGAGGTGAGCACACCGATGGGCGTGTCCTAAAGGCCGGCGGCTTGATCGCCGGAGGCGCTATAAAGGCACGCGCGCAAGCGGTGGTGAAGAGTCAGGAGTGGTTTTGGTCGTCAGTGGTTGCGTTGTGGTGGTCAGTGGTTGCGTTGGTTGCGGTGAGGAGTCGGTGGTGAGGAGTGAGTGGACCAAGAAAGAGTTGAGGGTTTGGACCAGACGAGTCAGACAAGTCCTGGGAAAGCAGCGGAGGCCACAGCAGCAACAACACCCAACAGCCACTTGGGGCCTGGACGGCGGTTTTGAGCAAGGCCGTGAAGGAACGGCGGCTGCTAAACGCGCCGATCGTGCTGCAGGACCCCCTTGGACCTTCCTCTCCCTCCAGCCATCCACCTCCTGCCTTTCCACCCTTCTTGTGTATGTGAGTTTGTTTTGTTTGTTCTGTCCCTGGGTTAATTAAGTCTGTATAAGCTAGTATTTGCACTGTGTCACCTGCGTCTTATGTGTTGTAAATAAACGTGACTGCTTTCTTTTTGCTTGTGTGTACAATAAATCCAATTACTCTTCTGTCCGTCTTCTCGTTTTATTCCTTTTCCTCTTTGCATTTCGTCGTTTTAGAGTTTTCCAGATTGGGCAGCTGCGGTGCGATACGGCCAAAGTTCTGGGTGAATCGGGTGAGTCGGGGAACAACTGTTCGGTCGCGGAGCCTTCGCTCGGCAAAGTAACATCTAAACCGCGATCAGTAACAATATATATATATATATATATATATATATATATATATATATATATATATATCTATATATATATATACATATATATATATATATATATATATATATATATATATATATCTATATATATATATACATATATATATATATATATATATATATATCTATATATATATATACATATATATATATATATATATATATATAGAGAGAGATATATATATATATATATATATATATATATATATATATATATATATATATATATATATATATATAGAGATATATAGAGATATATATATATATATATATATATATATATATATATATATATATATATATATATATATACAGTGGTACCTCGGCTTACGAGTTTAATCCGTTCCGTGACGGAGCTCGTAAGCCAAATCGCTCGTAAGTCAAAGCAAATTTTCCCATTCAAATGCATTGAAATGCTATTAATCCGTTCCAGCCTCAAAAAAAAAACACCAATTTTTTTTGTTAGGTGCTTTTAAATAACAAAAATGTACTTTATAAATAACAAATAATGTATAAACAAGCACGACCTCGTATATACTGTACATAATACAAGAGAATGTAAAGAAATAAACTGGACCTCTATCCATGAAGATATGGAGAAGTTGTTGTTTGTGTGGTTGAAGGAGAAGCAGCTCGCAGGAGATACCGTGACCGAGAGCATCATGTGTTTGAAAAGATTGAAACTCGGATATCGAGCACGGACCACGAGGTGTTTTTTCTTTTTTCTTAATCTCGGTTTCAGTGAACTTTTGCTCTGTGCTCACGTGTACTGTACCTGTACCTGTAATGGTACGTCAGAGGATGGCACCTGTTGTCATCATATTAAGTGCAAGATGTTCTGCATCGTAAGTTGGTACACCGTGGTCTTTCGGCGGTGTTTAAGCCGGCCGTCTTGGCTTCTGTCACCATTGGCATTGAGTCTTTCGATGTAGGTAGGTCGTTGTGTGCCGGTGCCTTGGCCGAATTCCTTCATTGCTGCATTGTTAGCTCACCTGGTTTTTTATACCACATCTTTGGTTATCGGACCAGCGAATGACGTCATCTCCAAAGTATGGCTTATTCTCACTTGTCTTGGACGATCTTCTACTTCTAGCCTTCCACCGTGCATTTGGTGTCCACTGTACTTACTGTACAGTGCCTGGTAAAATTGATGTAATGGGTTTTTGACCGTCAACGCCATGAACCGTCATGAACCGCTAACATTCAAAAGCCCATTTATCGCGCCTTATAAAGCAAAACGCAAACCGAAAGCCATGCCTCTCAAGCGAGGCGTGCTTCCGTGGTCACGTGATCCACAGGTGTAGCTCATTATACCCGCACGCGCGACACGCTTTGGCGGTCACGTGACCAGCCACTCTGGAGGCGGGGATCCCCGCCGATGACGTCACCGGCTGGAGCAAGGAGATTCCTCGCTAATGTATTTCGACGATTGCGTGTTTTATATCCAAGCAGAGATGCTTTCACGGCAAGATAACCACGTGACCGGAACCGGAAGCCACAACCGGAAAATTCAAAAAAATAAATTTTTTGAGCTCGTACATCGGATCTCGGCTCGTATCCCAAAGCAACAAACCGCCCGAGCGACGGCTCGTATCCCGAAAAACTCGTACGTTGGGGCACTCGTAAGCCGAGGTACCACTGTATATATATATATATATATGTGTGGTTGTGCTCCATGTCATGTGCGCCTGAGAAACCTCTGAGCTTGGTGGAGCATGGAGTGATCGGAGAAAGGAGTTTCGCCGCTGCTTCACCGTGCCGTGTGGCGATTCGTGCCATCCAGACCAGAGTTAAGTGCTGGCCGGCAGGAACATTATTTATTTTTACTTTTGTTTTCCCCTTGTGTTGTATACGAGTCAGTGTGGAGACGTTTCAATATAGGATTTATTTTACCTCAACATTCTTTGCTATCCTGGCATTTATTTTATTAAATCATTATTTGTTACATTTTACATTCCTTGTCTTGTCCGTTTATTTGTTTGTGGTTCGGAAAACCAGCGGGGTGTCCGGTCGTACAGGTAAGCTCTCGCTGCCCTTCAATACCGCCCGTGCGTGTCACTACCACCATAGTTGAGTATACGTCTTGGGGGGTTAAAGATCGGTCGGCCATCCGTCACCCATGGGGTGTTAATCCCGGTGAACACGACAATACGGAGGCTCTGTGTTTGTTGTCCACTGGAGATATACGAACCCCAATGTGAGACCCAGTGCTCGTTAAGGGTGTTAATCAATACAGTATTTATGGTCACATTCTATAAACGTCATGATGCGAGAAAGCTCAGTTCGGTTTTTTACGACAGAATAAATCAGGGATGGATGGTAAAGGAAGACCAAAAGCCATGGAGACACGTACTCTTGGCAAAGGATACTGTGGGATCGTTAAGGTCTACCAACTAATCCCGGCAGATGTGACGCCCAGTTTAACGTCCATCCGAGGGACTGATGAATCCGAGGGTCCGTGACACCAGTATGACAGTTTATAGCTGGGTCGAGATTCTAACCCAGACAAGACAGCTTAAAGACAAGTGTGTTCAACTCCAAGTCATCCTGCCAGCCATTGATTTGGTCGTTTCAGCTTTTAAAGAAAATGCTAAACGAGCATCGAATCAAGACCCCAGGACCCCAAAATCCGACTGCCGAAGCAGGTAACCAACCAGTGGAGATCAGGTACCATGACCTTGCACGGAATACGAGCGACGTGTTCGATCTGAGCAAAGATATCTCCACGTTCGGTGTGATTGGCAATCCGAAACGAATTTACCAGGAACCCGAGCCGGGCTTTATCGGAATCAGATATGGAAGATTTGTGTTGTTTTGTTTATCTGGAAATCCCATCAGAAGAAACCATAATTACAATCCAAACCAAGCCGAGCGGACCCCAGCGCCATGCATCAGACCAGCCAAGCGGACCCCAGCGCCATGCATCAGACCAGCCAAGCGGACCCCAGCGCCATGCATCAGACCAGCCAAGTGGACCCCAGCGCCATGCATCAGACCAGCCAAGCGGACCCCAGCGCCATGCATCAGACCAGCCAAGCGGACCCCAGCGCCATGCATCAGACCAGCCAAGCGGACCCCAGCGCCATGCATCAGACCAGCCAAGCGGACCCCAGCGCCATGCATCAGACCAGCCAAGCGGACCCTGGCGCTCCGGCTTGCAATTGTTATTAAGAAATGAAATACCTATTTTGGGGGGGTAACCCCCCCCCCCCCCTAGTAGACTCCCTCAGGGCCCGACTTTAGCTCAACCGGAACGAACTTCCGGGGAGCTTATGCGACGGCACGTCGTCAGTCCATCAGTCCGTAAACATTTGCAACTTCTTCTCTGAAACCGCTGATGGGATTTTGACCAAATTTGGCACAAATGATATTTGTTGTGTTGCGACTAATTTTGTTCACGGCATTAAAAAAAGGCCGGGGTCTAAGGGGGTTTACCGGGCTTTATGTGGATCCAGGTTTGACCCCCCAAAATAGGAATTTCCTCAGAAACTACAGAAGCAATCCTGATGAAACTTCACCACAACCTTCATCACCCGTGATGTACCTGTTTGTTCAAGGCATTAGAAAAATTGGGGTATGAGCAGGTATACGGTGTGGGGGAGTTACCCCCAAAATAGGGGTTTTTTGTTTGTTTATTTAAAGTCTTATGATTATGTTGGTCTGATTCTACCTGCGGCCCTGTCTTCTAGCAACCATTGAAATTGGTTTAAAATACCTTAGGTCAGTGTAGTGTACTGATTTATTCTACCAGGTGAGCGCCAGGGATATTGACCCTATTTTTTTTTTATACTTGGGCTAAGGCTCGCAATAGAGCAAACACACACACACACACACACACACACACACACACACACACACACACACACACGTTCTCACATCTACAAAAAAATCATTACGGAAACGTTCTGCAGAGTTGGGTGTTTTGTATTAATCGTTACATCTTACAATGAACGAAGATCTTCACATGAAACCACATAAACCAAATGTCATTTGTGAATTTGTGAATTGTCAGATGCAGATCATGAAACCGAACAGGTTGACAGCTCGCGACAGACTGCTGCAGCACTTTAATACAATTCATAAAAGGTCAAAGGTTATGTTTAGTGATGAGCGTGCTGTTGACCTCATCTCCATGCAATATTTACTTCTGGAGTGATGCTAATTCACATTATGTTGAAGAAGTGCAAGACCATCCACCACATGTTATGGTTTGGGTGGCGTCATCTGCCCACCCACTCATTGGTCCTTACGTTTTTGATGTGTCGATCAACGAGCATCATATCTGCATATGTTGGAGAATTACCTCACACCTGAACTTGAACAACATGAACTAACCCATGAGATTTATTTCCAGCAGGATGAGGCACCTGAGCATCATGAATATATGGTACGAAATTACCTCAATCATTTTTTTCCCAAACGTTGGATTGGCAGGTCTTTCCCAACATTTCTGCGGCCACCACAGTCCTGACCTGACCACTTGTGACAATGCTCTGTGGGGAACGTCAAAGCTAACCTTGGAGAACATCGAATGGCAGATCTGTTGTTAAACTGAAACAACGCATTCAGGAAACATTTGGTACAATAACACATGGTATTTTGGTACAATAACACATGGTATTTTGGTACAATAACACATGGTATTTTGGTACAATAACACATGGTGTTTCGGTATAATAACACATGGTATTTTGGTACAATAACACATGGTATTTTGGTATAATAAAACATGGTATTTTGGTACAATAACACATGGTATTTTGGTACAATAACACATGGTATTTTGGTACAATAACACATGGTATTTTGGTACAAGAACATATGGTATTTTGGTGCAATAATACATGGTATTTTGGTACAAAAACACATGGTATTTTGGTACAATAACACATGGTATTTTGGTACAATAACACATGGTACTTTGATACAATAACACATGGTATTTTGGTACAATAACATGGTATTTTGGTACAATAACATGGTATTTTGGTACAATAACATGGTATTTTGGTACAATAACACATGGTATTTTGGTACAATAACATGGTATTTTGGTACAATAACACATGGTATTTTGGTACAATAACACATGGTATTTTGGTACAATAACACATGGTATTTTGGTACAATAACACATGGTATTTTGGAGCAATACCACATGGTATTTTGGTACAATAACACATGGAAATTTTGGTACAATAACACATGGTATTTTGGTCCAATAACACATGGTATTTTGGTACAATAACACATGGTATTTTGGTACAATAACATGGTATTTTGGTAAAATAACACATGGTATTTTGGTACAATAACACATGGTATTTTGGTACAATAACACATGGTACTTTGGTACAATAACACATGGTATTTTGGTGCAATAACACATGCTATTTTGGTACAATAACACATGGTATTTTGGTGCAATGACACATGGTATTTTGGTACAGAAACACATGGTATTTTGGTACAATAACACATGGTATTTTGGTACAATAACACATGGTATTTTGGTACAATAACACATGGTATTTTGGTACAATAACATGGTATTTTGGTACAATAACACATGGTATTTTGGTACAATAACACATGGTATTTTGGTACAATAACACATGGTATTTTGGTACAATAACACATGGTATTTTGGTACAATAACACATGGTATTTTGGTACAATAACACATGGTGTTTTGGTACAATAACCCATGGTATTTTGGTACAATAACACATGGTATTTTGGTACAATAACACATGGTATTTTGGTACAATAACACATGGTATTTTGGTACAATAACACATGGTATTTTGGTACAATAACACATGGTATTTTGGTACAATAACACATGGTATTTTGGTACAATAACACATGGTATTTTGGTACAATAACATGGTATTTTGGTACAATAACACATGGTATTTTGGTACAATAACACATGGTATTTTGGTACAATAACATGGTATTTTGGTACAATAACACATGGTATTTTGGTACAATAACATAGTATTTTGGTACAATAACACAGTATTTTGGTACAAAAACATGGTATTTTGGTACAATAACACATGGTATTTTGGTATAATAACACATGGTATTTTGGTACAATAACACATGGTATTTTGGTATAATAACACATGGTATTTTGGTATAATAACACATGGTATTTTGGTATAATAACACATGGTATTTTGGTATAATAACATGGTATTTTGGTATAATAACACATGGTGTTTGGTATAATAACACATGGTATTTTGAACACGTCATCAACCATTTCTCGGACATGCATTTACCGATTTGTTCTTGTTAGAAAACTTGGCAAACAGATAATGAACGACAGCTTACATATGCACGTCATTATTTTTCGAGAACAGATCCAATATGGCCGACTGGCGGCAATTTCGTTAGTTAATTGTGTCCCCAACCATTTCTCAGACATGCATGGTCCGATTTTGTTCAAACTTGGCACAAAGACAATGATGGCATACACAAACACCTCACTTTATCTTGCGATTTGATCAAAGATGGCCGACTGGTAGCCTGGCGGGCATTTTATTTGTCAAAAAACAAGACCGAAAGTCTAACAGCGGCGTAGCCGGGCTTGTAAAATATTATGAACCACGAACACGTATGATTAACTTTTTAAACAGTCGCTAATGTTGTTTATAACATTAAACAAATAAATTTGGAGGAATCCCGACATCCACGAGGTAAGTTTTACTTACAGAACTGAGCGAAGCTCTACTGTAATCTATATACCCCACAAGGGTTGGACGTGTGCTCATCTACCAAGCAGCTAACTAGCACTTGCCAAGCCAGCCGTTCCTTACCGGTTTTGAATGGAGTGCTTGCTCAAATGTTTAAACAACTTGGCGATCTCTCCACAAAAAACTTGGCAAATGAACACACACCCAATGTTCTTGAGACCCGCCCATAGATCGACTGTAATCTATCTACCCCAAAGATGAATGGCCCTTCCTGCCCCTCCGGTAGTGAGCGGATGTAGGCCTATTAGTAAATTAAAATGCCGGTCGGTGGAGTCAGCCGTCGTAATGACATCATAGACGTAATGACGTAACGGACACAAAACTGCCGCTACTTTAATATGAAGAAGATGATATATTTTAACTTCCAGTAAGTTTGCAGTCACTACGAAGGGATTAGTGTTACGATTACATTTACTATGATATTAACGTTACGTTATCATTATTTCGAAAATTATATTACTTTAAAAAAAACCGAGGCGAATTCCTTACCTTTATTTTCCATTAATACTGCGGTTATTAATATTAGTGCCGAACAACGCTAATAATTAATTCATGAACCATACACCGCTTCAATCCATTAACTTTGTCTTCATGACATTGGGATTAAAGTATTGTTATGAATTTTGGGGTAGAGTGATACATAGATCAGGTAGATCTGCGTAGGTATCATGCATGCTCCGACTGTCGTGAAGAAGAAGAAGGAGAAGCGGAAGAAGAACAACAACAACAACAACAGGCATTTTAAGGCCATTTTCCCTCCAAGAGCGGGGGTTAGCCTTGCGGTCCCCATGACAATCTTCTCCATTTTGTCCTATTTTCTGCATCTCCCCTTGTTAACCCCCTTGCCCACATTTTTTCTTCAACCACCTTTAGCCAAGTCTTTCTCGGTCTTCCCCATCCTCTACTTCCTTCTACATTCATTTCCATCACTCTTCTCAACCAGTCACTTTCATCCTTCCTCAACACATGACCAAACCATCTCAACCTGTTTCTCTTCACAGCATCAATCACAGGCTCTATTCCCATCATCTTTCGCAATTCATCATTTGTCTTCCTCTCTCTCAACGATACTCACACATCCACCGAACCATTCGCATTACCACCCTTTCCAGCCTTCGTTGCTGCTCTACATTCATTACCCATGTCTCGCTCCCATAAATCATAACACTTCTCACACATGCAGCATACATCTTTCCCTTCAGCTTCAACGACACTCCCCTCCTCGTCAGCACACCACTCAGTTCCCGAAACTTCTTCCATGCACATCTCACTCTCGCAACCGTTGCCGTGTCTGATCCACCTTCTCCATTCAGCATGTCTCCTAGGTAACAAAATGTTTTCACACCTTCCAGCTTCACGTCGTCTCCAACATCCAACTCAACATTTCCTCCATCTGCAGCTCCCTCTGTGCACACCTTACACTTGAATGTAGCTGCCACACTGGTTAATGACCCTCTCAAACCACTACATTTTTGATGAACCCACTCAGCGCACATTGTACATTGAATGGAGTTCACTCCGACACCCTTCCTGCACACAGCACACGGCCACTTCCCAGTTCTTTCCACCTCACCCCATGCTTTACCACTTGCCATCACCTTCGTTTTTCCGATATTCACCTTCAGACCTTTTGTTTCCATACATTCCTTCCACTTGTTCATCTTCTCCTTCAGTCCATCCATACGTTCTGCAATTAACACCAGATCATCTGCATACAACAACTCCCACGGTAAACCCTCCTTGTCATGAAGAAGAAGAACCATTTCGATGCACATAAGTAGGGACCTGTTCAGCCCGATTGTTGGATTAAGTTTGTATATTTGTGGTCACACAAGGATGGCCTCGTGTTAATTAGAGTAGGGATTATGCTATTTCCCCTGTGTGTGAGATCTGTGATCTATCCTTTGTCCCGTATGGCAACGCACTAGACACGTAGAGCAGGAAAGGCCCAATAGCAACACACACACATACTAATTAAATCCCCCCCCACAATAAAACTCACCGGAAGAGCAGGCAGAAAGCGGCCACACATTGCGCCAACATGGCGATGAAACATCGAGCAAGCAGGCAATAGACACGCCAGAGGGGCAGCGATTGGACGAGACACCACCAAAAGGGAGACAGTGCAGGATGAAGCCGCCGATTGGCCATGGGGCAGAGCAAAGAGCGACCCGCTGATTGGTTGGAAGAAGCGACGAACTGTTTGGCCACCGACCGATGGCATGAGAGAGAAGTGACGCAGCCATTGGTGGAGAATTGAGCCTGTGATGTTGGCCAGCAGGGATTGGCAGAGAGAGAGAGAGAGAGAGAGAGAGAGAGAGAGAGAGAGAGAGAGCTGACGTCACGAGACGGCCAATAGAAGAACTCGCTGGTCAGCATTTTGCCCTTCTCGTTCTGGATCCCTCTTGCATTGGACCCTCTCTTGTGTTGGACCCCCTCTTGCATTGGACCCCCTCTTGCGCTTGGACCTTCTGCTCGACCTGGTCTATCTCCCCGCTTTATTTTGTTCCGGACATTGGCGAGCGACGGTGTGCAGGACGTGACCTGTCGTCGGAACGAAGGGAGCTGCAGATTGTTCGCTCACTCACGCGACCTGCGTGGAGGAGCATGGACGGTCCGCTCGGGAGGCCTTATCGAGGCCTAGTGAACAAGGGCGCGTCGAGGCCTTCTTCCCGCCAATGGGCCTAAGACGGGTCTTGGCAAGATACTTCAGCCATTTGAGCTAAGCTCACACACACCACACACAACGGTTCTTTTCATTTAATTATCCCTTCGTCCGTGTGTAAGTCTGGTGTGGGAACATCCCAATTTAGAACATTTATTTACCGTCGCCTTCTTGTTCTCGGGTTCCGTAAAATAAACCTGTTATTTTTGTACATAAAAGCCGTTTTCGTTCGAGTTACTTTGCAGGGTTGAAGACTGCTCGGAGAACGCGTCAGGTAAAAGCTTCCAGCTTCTTCTTCATCTTCTCTCAGCTCTGATTGGTATACGTTTGAGGGGACATACATACATACAGACGGACAAACACTGTTCTAGATGGCTTTGCCTTATGGGCTACGTCGTAAAAAGCGGGTATTGAACACGTCCTCAACCATTTCTCAGAAATGCATTTACCAATCTTGTTCAAACTTGGCACAAAGACAATACATGAGAGCAAACATATACAGAAGATTTTGTTTTGTAATCCGATCAAAGATGGCCGACTGGCAGCCTTTAACTCCGTACAGCAAAGTTGGTAAAACCACGGGGAATGTGACATTTTATGTCTTTTTCTCCTTGTTAATCCTGTTATAGTCAATGTATTACTGTTATTACTGTGATATGTTATTACTCCTGGGGCTTGTACCTCACCCTTATAGATAGTATAAACAAATCTTGCATCAGCAGCTAAAACCGTGTCCTGGGACCTATGAGTCACGCAGTAGACAAAGCATTGGGGACCTTGGGGTTTATGGACATTGTCCAGACTGGTTACAGGTAGTTTGGGTGTGGATGGATGACTGTATACCTGTGTAGTGATTGTGATGTCAGTGAGAGGGTTTCGGCAAGAGTAGAAGAGACCTCTGAGGGCCTTTCACTCACTCACCGCAGGCAGGTAGGTAGGTGGTCTTTCTGTCTTCTACCGACTCCTCTCCGGCCTTGCTCCCCCAGCTCTCTCTGTGCTCTGTCCCCCAAATATTCCTACAGGTCGCACAAGATCTGCCAGCAACCCTCTGATGGTTAAACTGCCGAAATCAAGACTCTCTGCTCACCTTCACTCCTTCATTCCTCTTTTCTCCCGCCTCTGGAACAAACTCCCTCACTCCCTTCAATCCCACTCCTCCCTCCAGGTCTTTAAAACAGCTGTTCACCACCATCTCTTATCTTCCCCCATCCAAAACCTTGATCTTTTCTACCCCCGCTAATTCACCCCAGATCCACCTTGTTTGAAATTCCAACTTCTTTCCTGGAAGTCCTGGCAGTGTCCATATGTTTTATACATCTCCCACCCCCCCCCCCTTCCCATGCCCCCCCCCCCTTCCCATGCCCCCCCCCCAAAGCCCTCTCCCTCCCACAGATCTCTCGATGTCTCCATGTGTCGGTCCCTGCTCTCAAATGTTGTGTTTGTGTCCTTCCCCCTCTTCACATCTTGTCTACCGCTCCCGATGTTATGTTTTATGTGTCGGTTTGTCTTTCTGTGTGATTAATGTTCGCTCTTTCACGAGCCTCGATCTTGTATACAAAAAAAGAAAGAAAAAAAAAGATGTGCTGTCGATGTTCATTCTCACCCTACAACTGTTTTCATCCCTAAAAAAAGAATAATGAAATAAAACAAATAAATCCTCCATGTCCCTTTGCTGCCCAACTGTTCACAGTGCTGCCCCATCGCCCTGACATGCCCCCCCCCCCCCCCCCCGGGCCAAATGGTCTCCTCTCATCATGTCCAGGTTCCTTGGATCTAATACGGGCCCAAAGAACGAGACACTGAGTGAAGGCGCAAAAATAACTTGTTTATTAATCTGTGCAGGAAATAACTATCAGATAAGAAACTCAACATCCGGGATAGGCCCACTCATTTTACCGTGTTTACAAAGATGGCTTCCGTGTAATCCATCTCCAGAGCACCATGGTTTCCTGGAGAACTTTGTGCTGCTTCCACAACACGATGGAGAGTAAACCGTTTGAACTTTGATTGTACATTAATATATCATGTACAATCCATGGTTATAAAGATCCACGTTGTCCAGCAGACGATATGGTATGTGTACGTGTGTGTGTGTACGGCACAAGTACACGTGTGTGTGTGTGTGTGTGTGTGTGTGTGTGTGTGTGTGTGTGTGTGTGTGTGTGTGTGTGTGTGTGTGTGCGGCACATGTACGTGTGTGTGTGCGGCACATGTACGTGTGTGCGTGCGGCACATGTACGTGTGTGCGTGCGGCACATGTACGTGTGTGTGTGTGCGGCACATGTGCGTGTGTGTGTGTGTACGGTACGTGTGTGTGTGTGTGTGTGTGTGTGTGTGTGTGTGTGTGTGTGCGGCACATGTACGTGTGTGTGTGCGGCACATGTACGTGTGTGCGTGCGGCACATGTACGTGTGTGTGTGTGTGTGCGGCACATGTGCGTGTGTGTGTGTGTACGGTACGTGTGTGTGTGTGTGTGTGTGTGTGTGTGTGTGTGTGTGTGTGTGTACATTACAACGATGGTAAACTCACAATTAGGCCTACCCGGTAAGGCCTCTGCGCCTGCTCGCAAGGTATTTGGCCCTTTCTCGTCTTCGTCTGCCTTTCCTGAAGCAATTCCTCATTTTTCCTGCTGGGACTGTAAACGTTCACCGTATAGTAACCGCACCCAAGGTAACCACACCCACGGTAACCACAAGTCCCACACGCACGGTAACCACACCCATGGTAACCGCACCAACGGTAACCACAGCCACGGTAACCGCACCAACGGTAATCACACCCATGGTAACCACAAGTCCCACACGCACAGTAACCACACCCACGGTAACCGCACGCACAGTAACCGCAACTCCCATACCCACGGTAACCACACCCACGGCAACCGCAAGTCCCACACCCACGGTAACCACATCCACAGCAACCACAAGTCCCACACCCACGGTAACCACACGCACGGTAACCGCAAGTCCCACATCCACAGCAACCGCAAGTCCCACACCCACGGTAACCACACGCATGGTAACCGCAAGTCCCACACGCACAGTAACCGCAAGTCCCACATCCACGGTAACCACACGCACGGTAACCGCAAGTCCCACACCCATGGTAACTGTAAGTCCCACACCCACGGTAACCACAGCCACAGTAACCGCAAGTCCCACACCCACGGTAACCGCAAGTCCCACACGCACGGTAACCGCAAGTCTCACACCCACGGTAACCGCAAGTCCCACAACCACGGCAACCACACCCACGGTAACCGCAAGTCCCACACCCACGGTAACCACACCCATGGTAACCGCAAGTCCCACACGCACGGTAACCACAGCCACGGTAACCGTAAGTCCCACACCCACGGTAACCGCAAGTCCCACAACCACGGTAACCGCACCCACGGTAACCGCAAGTCCCACACCCACCGTAACCACATCCACGGTATTACCGCAAGTCCCACATCCACGGTAACCGCATCCACGGTAACCACACCCACGGTAAGGAGAAGTGGGGGGTGGGGGATCATGGAGGTGAAGTAGGGATTGTGTTCACGTGGGGAGATTAATGGGGGAGTGTGAAAGGTTGGGGCATAAATTGGGGAGAAGTGGGGAAGTGTGAGAAAAACGGTATGAATAAAAGAGCACAAGATAAGATGAATTGGGAAACATTTGTTTGAAGAGTGACCGTGTGTGCACCTGCAGAGCTGAATGACTACAGGTCGTGTAAAATGAGATGGAGTAGAAAACAGTAGATTCTAACTCATCAGGTTGCGCCAATAATACGGGAATCTTTGGACTCGGTCTCCTGCAGTCCATGTTTGGACAAGGAGGCACCCCTTGATCCACAGGGAGCTCTTTACTTGTCCACCTGCCCGTATTTCCCGGAATTGATACCTTTTTTTTGGGCCCGTTATAAAACAAGTACAAAAAGTTTTAATTAAAACAAAAGCCGCGTCGATGTTACACAATGCCTAGATGCAGCTGTGCCTATAACGTCGATGTTATAGGCACAGGACATTCCTATTGATTCGATTACTTGATGTTATTTTTGTGCAAAGTGAAAATATATCTCGGCAATTTCCCGTGTGTGGCGACGAATTTTTAATATATCTCGGCATTTTCCCGTCTGTTATTTCAGGCGGTGTATGACTGACAATGCCGCGATTGAAAAATATATATCTCGGCAATTTCCCGTGTGTGGCGACGAATTTTTAATATATCTCGGCATTTTCCCGTCTGTTATTTCAGGCGGTGTATGACTGACAATGCCGCGATTTAAAAAATATATATCTCGGCAATTTCCCGTGTGTGGCGACACGTGAACGAAGCTATGCTCCTCTCTCCACATTATTGTGACGACGTATAAATTAAATATTTCATCGTGACGATTGGCATCAAATGGACGAATTTTTAATATATCTCGGCAATTTCCCGTGTGTGGCGACGAATTTTTAATATATCTCGGCATTTTCCCGTCTGTTATTTCAGGCGGTGTATGACTGACCATGCCGCAATTTAAAAAATATATATCTCGGCAATTTCTCGTGTGTAGCGACACGTGAACGAAGCTATGCTCCTCTCTCCACATTATTGTGACGACGTATAAATTAAATATTTCATCGTGACGATTGTCATCAAATGGACGAATTTTTAATATATCTCGGCAATTTCCCGTCTGTTATTTCGGGCGGTGTATGACTGAGCATGCCGCGATTTAAAAAAAAAATATCTCAATGGACTTGAAGTTACAGGCCTTTGAGAATTCATTTCGTTCTATAAAGGGCAACTTTCATCGGATTTTCTTCCCGTTTTTTTTCAACCGAGTCTAAAACTATGTTAGCGACTGAAAAATGAAATGATATATCGAATTTGATTTGAAATAAAACTGTGTGAGAGAGGAAGACACCACGGGCCTACAAAACAGGCCTCAAAGCTATGCGAGTTAATAAAATGGTGGATATTTGTTTATATTAAGCCTCTCCCACAATGGGTGGAGCTATGGTTCCCAGAATGGGTGGAGCTTTGAGGTTTTATCTTCTCTGCAAGAACAAGAACAAGAACAACAACAACAACAACAACAACAACAGCAGAGGGCACTCTATGAGCAGCGTCTGCGACGCGGCTAAAAATACAGGCAAACAAAAGTATGACAGCGGAAAAAATATGTGTTCAGCAAAATGGTTTCCATAATTTTCCATTTTGTAGCAGACTTTTGTCCACCGTTTTGTCTCATGTAGTTCAGTCGAGAAGAGTCACAGCCAAGAGACACAAGATGTGACAATTGAGCCTGGTCACAACAATGACTGTTTGCGACAATTGAGCCTGGTAATGACAATGACTGTTTGCGACAATTGAGCCTGGTCACGACAATGACTGTTTGCGACAATTGAGCCTGGTAATGACAGTGACTGTTTGCGACAATTGAGCCTGGTAATGACAATGACTGTTTGCGACAATGGAGCCCTTTGAGCCTGGTCATGACAATAACCATTTGCGACAATGGAGCCTGGTCATAACAATAACCGTTTGCGACAATGGAGCCTGGTCATAACAATAACCATTTGCGACAATGGAGCCTGGTCATAACAATAACCGTTTGTGACAATTGAGCATGGTCATGACAATGATTGTTTGCGACAATGGAGCCTGGTCCTGACGATTACTGTTTGCGACAATGGAGCCTGGTCATGACAATAACCGTTTGCGACAATGGAGCCTGGTCATGACAATGACTGTTTGCGACAATGGAGCCTGGTCCTGACGATTACTGTTTGCGACAATGGAGCCTGGTAATGACAATGACTGTTTGCGACATGGAGCCTGGTAATGACAATGACTGTTTGCGACAATGGAGCCTGGTAATGACAATGACTGTTTGCGACAATGGAGCCTGGACATGACAATAACAGTTTGCGACAATTGAGCCTGGTAATGACAATGACTGTTTGCGACAATGGAGCCTGGTAATGACAATGACTGTTTGCGACAATGGAGCCTGGTAATGACAATGACTTTGCGACAATTGAGCCTGGTCATGGCAATGACTGTTTGCAACAATGGAGCCTGGTCATGACAATGACTATGTGACAATGGAGCCTGGTCATGACAATGACTGTTTGCGACAATTGAGCCTGGTCATGACAATGACTGTTTGCAACAATGGAGCCTGGTCATGACAATGACTATGCGAGAATGGAGCCTGGTCATGACAATGACTGTTTTCCTGCCTGGCTTTCAATCCGTCATCGCATTGCACCGTCATAGCATTGCGCCGTCATCGCATTGCGCCGCCATCGCATTGCACCATTATCTCATCACATTGCGCCATCATTGCATTGCGCCGCCATTGCATTGCACCGTCATCGCATTGCGCCACCATCGCATTGCGCCGTCATCAAATTGCGCCGTCATCACATTGCGCCGTCATCGCATTGCACCTTCATCGCATTGCACCGTCATCTCATCGCATTGCACCATCAGCACTTTGCGCCATCATCGCATTGCGCCGCCATCGCATTGCGCCGCCATCGCATTGCGCCGCCATCGCATTGCGCCGCCATCGCATTGCGCCTTCAGCGCATTGCGCCACCATCGCAATGCGCAGTCATCGCATTGTTCCGCCATCGCATTGCGCCATCATCGCATTGCACCATCAGCTTAACCTATGAGGTCCAGGGAGTGTGTTTGCAGTGCACTGGATAGTTTGAAACCGATTGCATAGATGAGTCATGCAAATGTATTGGTGTTCAACATTATCTGGGACATACACTTCTTGGCATATCTCTTGTGGATCCAGTGGCTTGATAATGTCTTCTGAGGACATAAACAGTTCCTCTCCTCACGTTGAAGAACCTAGCAACATGGCTAATGGAATATCCTGCCTGAAGGTGTCCAAGAAGTTGATTGCCCTCATTTTCTGACAGACCTGGCATGGTCATGGGTTGTTAAAGAATGTAATCAGTGTGGTTTGTTTTGGATGATCCACACACTGGTGTCTCTGCCAGACTGTTTCGACTGCTCAGAATGCCTCGTGTCACCTCTATAAACTGAAAGGTGTATGAGTTGCATGTGCCAAACGATGAGACAATGATGTTAATAAGAAAGTTGCATGCAGGTGTTCTGCACATCCCTCGTGCCAAAATTGTCCTCAAAATTAACGCTTGAACAGTTCTTCACCAATTACATTATCAATTATACACGTTATGTTTTTTACGGCTGAGAGCATATATAGTGACGACAAAGAATTATAGATTTTGCTGTTATATTAAACACCATGCAACATTCACAGTCTTTTGATGAAGTCTTCATTCATAGTCTCCATAATCTTCTTCATGAGTCTTGTCTTCATGCATCATAGTCTTCTCCGTAAAATGGTGGAAAATCCTATTTTGTGAATTTCTGTGCAGATTTCAATCAATTGTGATATTGCTTTATCTGACATTCATGATAATAAATAATGTCCTGTCACCAGTGGTTAAGACCGCTGGATGACGGATAACCGAGACAGTTTTACTCCCGAGGTGGCTGCCTTAAAAATGGCGGTATCTTTGTCGCGCACGGAATGAAGGGAAGCGAAGCGTTTACCTGAACGGAACACGCGGGTTTAATCCGAAACGACAAACAAATAAACACGACAGTAAATTTAACAAATAATTTAATGAAAATAAATGAGACGAAAATGTCAAAATTAATTTTGAGGTAAAAACTAAAATTATAACCGAGGGCCTTACCGAGTATAACCGGCCTTACCAGGTAGGCCTCCACACGCAGACTCAAAAACGGTTAGGGTTGGGGTTGTTAAGGGGAAAGATAAAATAAAATGTTCCTTTCTCGTGCCAGCCTTATCTGTCTCCACGAGTTCATCTGCGAGGTTGGCAGCTGTGGACGAGGTCCAGAGTTCGATGTCCCTCCGGCAGGAACCTGGAACAAGATGGCCGTGGTGTCGCACTCGACAGCACCATGAACGTGAGGCGAGTTGTGAAGACGCCCACTCGATTCTCCACCTCTTTGTCACAATCACCGAACAGCGCAGCCTTCCGCTCCCAGGTAGAGCCCACCGCCCAAAACCTCCCCTTTCGCAGCAAAAGCATGCACCAAATAAAACAACCACACAATAGCCAGCTTCCATTTTCCAAGCCAAGATAGAGAGAAGGAGAGAGAGAAAAAAAAAGAGAGAGAGAGAGAGAGACAGACAGACACTCTTCCTCCTCCTCACGAGAAGCTTCTTCATGACATCACACCGACCAATGGCTAAGCTCTTTTCCAAATCACGCCATGGTCCTCTCGCCAATCATGAACTTCGGGGCGTGGCCTCACGGCCTTCTTGACCGCCCACTGATTCTCCACCTCTACTGGGCGGGGCCTGCCTATGAGGTCATTAAGGTGGGGGCTTCGTGTCCGGGAACCTGCCTGGTTTGCAGTGGACGGTTGTTGCGGTTTAATGGAGGTTTTCATGGCCGGCCTCATCAGAAAAACGTAAAGGGAAAATCACAGAGGGAATATCACGTACTGGGGAAAACTAACCTTAATCCCTAACTAATTATCACTGCTTCACCCCTCGTGTGAAGACACATAAACAATCTTAAGCTACCATTTCCCTACTTCAGTACATCGAGATTTCTCCTACGCGTCCATGGTTCATGCTATAACTATGCAACCTTTACTATGGGATTCCTCCATCTACCCCCATAAACATAACAAAATGATTCAAGACCATGGAAAACGGGGTTGAAAGCTTTCATTATCCAGGTTAGTAACTTTGATTATCCAGAAAGCCAGGTTAAAAAGGGGTTGACACATAAGCCAGGTACCTCAGCAGATACCTCAGCAGATTCATCACCTATCGAATACAAACCAACAGGTGGACATTTAGAAAATCCTGCAGGTTGTCTGTAATGTCTGCATATCCTAATTTGGGCATTTGCCGTTTGCCAATTATTTTAGCAATTCCTGAGTACACACTAATTTACAAGGCCATTCAGAAAGCAGACTGGGCTATCAGGTCCATTTAAACCTGTGCTGGATTCCCACACCAGCAATTAGGTGAAGCAATTAACTGACAACAAGGTAAACTGATTAACCACAAAGTCGCTGAGCAGGGAGTGTGGGCCGTACCCCAGGAGGCAATTGTTGGGGTTTTCACTGCTTGGAGGGATGAGCCAAGAAGGCAACAGAATGTAGAACAGCATTCCTGGTAATAAACAAGTTATTTCTAGCACTATGACCAAGTTAAACACACACATGGTTTTACCAAGGACCAGGTAAGTGTCATGGGCAATGGACTGACTAACACTAACCAATCACATGAGCGTTATTGGTGACAATAGTTAGGGGTCTTGACGCTAAAAAGGAGTAACTGCCTGGACAGACTCAAAAGGAAAAAAATTGGTCTATATTAACAACAAAAAAAAACATTAAAGACATTCAACTTCAATGATAACTCCTCCATGAATAGAAGCCTCAGAAGAAATCCATTAATGACAGAGATCAGTTCCCTCCTTCATCCCCTCCCTTCCCTTCCTCCAGGCCCCACCCACACCCGGGGCTTTAAGAATGGCGCTCAATTCCAGGCAGTTTGGGCTAAGATCATGCATAATCTTCATCCTATATCAGGATATGAACATGTTACGCCAAGAGCGTCCAGAAGTGGAATCTCCCCCAACAACTCCAGGATGCAAGGGTCCTTCCAGTAAGTAACCGTCTCCTGGTTAAACTTCCCAAATATAGGTTGACTGCACACCTCGACTCTTTTATTCCACTGATCTCCCATCTCTGGAACCCCCTTCGAAAGGCTGTTCTGTCTTACTCGTCCCTCTAGGGCTTTAAGCAGACGGTACCCTGCCACTCCATGTCGTCCCCCATCCTGACCCATGATCATGATTATCCCCATTAACTCTTCCTAACCCATCTCTCTTACTTGCTAGTTTCAGCTTTTCCTCCCCTTATCCCTCGTTTCCTTTGCTTCTCATTCATTCCCTTGCTGGTTATGCCCAATCTTTCCTCGCTACCCTTGTCTATTCAGCCTCGGTCTTGTAGAGAGAGAGAGAGGCAGAGAGAGGGAAAGAGAGGGAAAGAGAGGGAGAGGAAGAAAGAGAGGGAGAAAGGAGGGGGAGAAAGGAGGGGGAGAAAGGAGGGAGAGAAAGGAGGGGGAGAGAAATCCTCACATCCCAGAATAATTACCCTTTGCTCTTTTTGATTTGCAAGAAAGCAATTTCACATGGGCATCAGTCGGTCACATTGGGACCGAAATCGTTATACCCCACATATAGGGATTGAAAGACTGTTAGAAGAAAAAGCTAAAGCGAAGCAATGATCAGCAGATAATAATTTCTGGACCCGTAATTTATGGTCACCGTAAAGATGGCAGGCGTGAGAAGAGAAAATTGGTTTTAATATATTCGAACTCCATGCGGAGATAAATCACCTAGACATGCTCGTCAAACCTCCCATGATGAGCAGTGCGGAATTGAAGCAGCACATAGAGTCATAGACGATGCAACAGATTGGACTTCATTTTTCAAATCACTTGCTGTTCGATCTTAACAAGGGTTTTCACACCGAGGGCTCATGCATGAGCAATGGTAGGACATGGCAGTGGGACAACTCTCACACACAACAAGCAAGGGGTGCATGAACAGTTCATTAAATAGGAGGGGAGGGATCACTGGAACCTGCCAGTAAAACGGTTGGGTCAGGATGGGTCCATGGGCGTTAAGACTGGGTAACTAAGGATTGGGAGGGGTGACAGGACATGGTGTCCCACCACCTGTCTGAAGTCACGGAGGGAAGTGAGGCACAGCACGGCAGTAAAATCACATTTAAATTAAACAAAATCGGTTTATTTCAATTAATTGTCTCCAGACTTTCCAATTCATCTTCCAGCAAACCCTTTTAACATAGTATGTGACGAGGTGAGATTGGCAGGGCTGGCCATCATATCACTGCAATTATTCACAGGCACAGACTTGAATCAATTTTAAAAAAGACTTTCCAGAAACTCGGAAGATTTTTGCACGAGTCTCTTTCAGAAATAAAAACAGGGCATCATGATTAAACAAATTACTGTTTCACTAGTTACCTCTGCTTTCAGGTTTTTGTCCACATTTAGCAACATTGAACATAATCACAACCTTGAAAAGGGCAACCTTCACTTTAGAATATAACGTCACCCGGTAGAGAGCAAACCACCTCCGCCAGGCTGAACACTTTACGTTTTGTATCCCACTGAGACCTCACATCTGGATTCAGACATAAACCAAAATCAAATCGCCTCCTCCTGGTCACCAAACCAATTCATCCACCACGTTTTGTCATAATAAGTCCAAAATTTTCCGGAATATCGTGCTATATACCGTTTTTGGCCATATCACTCAAAGGTGAAGAATCACTTAAATAATTATTAGATGCGGATCCAGATATTCACCAAAATTGAATCAATGTTATTAGGTGGTTACGGTGGCAAAATTGAATCGTTCCACCGAATGGGAGAGTACGCACGTTTGGGGGAATTCAACAAGAAACTACTTTTGCCATGGTGATTCAAACTCTCTTTAATGGCACAATTGATGAAACAAATTGGTGCAAACTTGTCTGAAGATAAAATAAATAAAATAAGGATCCATGGCCCCAAATGAACCACCTCCAGAGACCATTTTTTCCCCGCAGAGCAGGGGTTGGCCGTTTTCGGGCACAGTGGTCCCCTTTTTAAAGCAATGTTTTATGGCTGGATGCCCTTCCTGCCGCCAACCCTGTTAGTCGCCTCTTGCGACACAGGGAATTACCAGTGAACTGGTACTCAAATTGCCGACCTCGGAAGGAGGACAGGCCGAGTCAACCCTCCTGGAGTTAATTCAGCGATCAACCGGGATTCGAACCCAGGATCCTAGGATCGCAAGTCGGCACCCTAACCGCTAAGCCAACACACGCTTCAAACTCAGGATCCTAGGATCCCAAGCCGGCACCCCAACCGCTAAGCCAACACACGCTTCAAACCCAGGATCCTAGGATCCCAAGCCGGCACCCTAATCGCTAAGCCAACACCAGGCTCTTATACGCCAAATATTCCATCGATAGAAACGCAGAGGTTTTCCCAGCAGGGATATTATAAAGTAGTGACGCATTGTATGAGGCACAGGACCCAGGGGGATGAGGAGGTAACAAAACGTTCATTGGAGCGGAGATGAAAGCAGAGCAGAGATAACTTACCACGTATCGCAATCGCTTTCACATCGAAAGGAGTCTTAAAGAATAGAATCAGTGTTAGCAGCTGCAGCCAATGGAGCATTGTGCGCAGGCATTGCAGGAAGCGGATAGAAGCCAAATAGGTATTGCATACGGGGAGAGCAGTAGATTGAAAAAATATATAAATTCCAGAAAAAGAGAAGAGACATATACCGTGGATGTTTGAAAATGGATTGTAGGAGAGTTTAGAGGTCAGGGGGAAGGTAGCGACGGAAGAGATCGAGGAATATTTGGGGCGACCAATGGAGAAGGGCGAGGTGTGATGTTTATAAAAATTCTATTTTTTCAAAAGTAGAATGTGGAGACCCCTTGTTACAACGCCAAGAGGGCACGAGCGTGGCCTTGCTACCTGCTGGTAGGTTGCGTTGGTCACATCACAGGTGGTGCGTTGCACGTGACGATTCTCCAGGCCTGTTAGACTCGAAACACGTCAAACGTCGCGGCGTTGATGTTCATGGTCATATCCGGCTGCCGCTTGATAAACAATGTGATAACAGGGTTCAAAGCAAACGCCTTACAAACAGAACTCATCGCACATTGTGTTACGGTGGCAAAAAGTGTGGAGGGAAGGGGGAGTTGGTTTTTGCAAAGTGGTGAATGGTTGAATATTTGTAAATAACAAAGTTTCCATGTAAATGCAGCTTTGCTACACGAGTAAAGGAACAATCAGATTGTTTTAAAATCCGACAATGAAACTGTGAAGCGACTTCCTCTTCCTATTCCGTACTCAAAAATTACCAATTGTTCATTTGATTTGTAAGAGATGCGTGTGACGAAACACATTTTTAAATGACAGGTAAACATTAAGGCAAACAGAAGACAACAAAACGGAGAAAGTCGAAACTTGAAGAAATTAACAATGAAGACGAGTGGACAAGGATAATTAGATGTCCCTCGGAATTTCACCACATTGCATCCCATACAAAGTCCTGGAGGCAATGTCCTGCTCAAGGTGTTCACGCACACACACACACACACACACACACACACGCACACACACACACACACACACACACACACACACACACACACACACACACACACACACACACACACACACACACACACACACACACACACACACACACACACCACGTTGTCCTCAGTTCCAAAAGTGTCATGTCTTTCTTGATGAAGATAGAAGCATGTGGGGCTTGTGAACCTCAACATCCAGCCATGATGCAGCAAAGCTCATGTGGGGATGAGTAAGAGTAAGGACGTGTTAAACGCAAACTCGATGGACTGTGTGCAAAGAACCAGAAGATGGGGTCCGACACAAGCAGCGCACGGATGACAATGCGATCATCGGCATCTCTAGAGGTTCTCCATTCCCAACTTTCCCTTGGGTCCACCGGTTGCACCCTGCTGGAACTGGCGCATGATGTGCTGCAAGCCTGACATGCCACCTGCACAGAAAATGGAGGAAGTCGAAGAATGTAAAAAGGTAATCACAGTAAAGGTTGCATATCTTATCTATTTCAAAAGTAATCATGACATTCTCTGCTGGTTTTCTGTAGTCAAGATGGAATTCAGTGGCAAAATCAATTGTTCAGCATGATATCAAATTTGTGTGTTTTTAGCCGAATATCCATCACACAGACACCAGGTGGTGATTGACACAGGTTTATGAGACAATGGGAGATTAATATCCACTCCCAGATCGAGTAGAACCCAGGTGGTGGTTCGTAAACATCCTGTGGCTGCTGGTTGCCTCATTTTTTGGGGGCACGGCTGTGCCGCTGATGCAATGCCTCTCTATAACCAGTCATCTCGTACTCATTTTTTCGACTTCGGAAGGACGACAGGCTGAGTCAACCCACATGGCGTTAATTCAACGGCATGACAGGAGCTCAAACTCAGGACCCTATGATCTCAACCCAGCCACCTTACCCGTTAAGTCAACACAAGGCTTAGAACCGAGGTAAAACAAAGAGAAACACGTCATCTCTCTCATTTAAAAAAAAAACAATTAGAACTTCATTAATCTGAAAAATAATTAATAGAAAAGTATTGGTCAAAGCAACACTAGAAAAAAAGACCTTAAATGGCACCGGTGGAGCACATTTCTCCGCAAGACCGCCGTTTACATTTTGTATCCCATGATTGGCTGAATCTGGATCCAGACCTGTACTAAAATCGATTCAGCTTGTTCTCGTCACCGAACAAACTCACCCACATAGTTTTGTCAGAACTCATCTACAACTTTATGAGATATCATGCCATGCAGTGCATTGATTTTGGCCCCATCTCTCAAAGGTGAAGACTCACTTAAAAAACTAGATGGTATTCATAGAATATTTACCCTGCACAGTCAACTTGGTGTGAGCTAACTCTTCGGTTTTTGAAGGGTTGTTTTTTTCTTTGATCCAATATGGCTGCCAGACCACGTGAGCAATTACATCATAAATTTATATTCTCTCATATAATTGTTGCGTAGATCACGCTCAATAAATTTCATACTGATCAGACTAAGCATTGTCCCTGTCGAATTATGATGTCTTCATGAAGGCACAACTGATGTCATCGTTAACAACACTTATTCCCCATGGGGAGTACTTGACAATGAGCCATGTTTCAATTTTTTCCATGGAGCGGTTTAGGAGATATAGACGTGCAACGCTTTTCAATTTTTACAATATGGCGCCTGTAACATGTGACATATGACGTCATAATTATCATTTTAAAAGTCTACAGGAGGAGGCGCTCCAATGGTGAAAATTTCGTGTCCATCAGAATCACAGTTGCATCAATCACAGCATCAACATCAACATATCTTATTCCCCATAGGGAGTACTTGACGATGAGCATTGTTTCAACTTTTTCCATTGAGTGGTTTGGGAGATAGAGTTGTGACATTTTTCCAAGATGGCGTCTGTACCACGTGTATGATATCAAAAATATGAATAAAAAAAAAGAATACAGGCGGAGGCGCTCCTATGGTAAAAATTTTGTGTCAATCAGACAAACGGTTGCCGAGGAAATAAATTTTAAAAAATGCAGACATGCCACACGTATACAAACGAATGCCTAACCGTGCTTTTCACTTCACTCGCGCAGGGTAATTAAAAATTCTCGTATCCCGATCCGGATTCTCACCAAAATTGAATTGATTCGGCCTGGTCACACACTCAACCTGTCCAACAAGCTTTGTCCGAATCCGTCCATACCTTTTTGAGATATTGTGCACTATATCGTTTTTGGCCCTATCGCTGGTGAAGAATCAATTTTTAAAAATCCTAGTCTCCGAATCCGGATCCAGAACAAAAATGCGGATTGCTGTCTTTGGCCAGTCACCTACATACACAAAAAAATACTGATCGATACCTTCAAAACTGTAAACAACATATGTGAGACAATCAGACAAATATACAAAAGACTCTGCAAACCAACATACTTGGCAAAATGATTTCACCAAGTAACAAACAGATGCTACAGATCAACATACTGGGCGAAATACTTTTGCCAAGTAAGATGTCATGTAGAGCACGATACTTGTGAAATACAAATAAACAATATGCTTCTTGGTTTTGATTGGTGAACCAATTCAGTGACCCAATATGCAAATACTGTTCAAACAAGCAGAGTACCCAGCTTCTGGGTAGGTGGAGAGGGCACATTACTTGCTGAAAAAAGTACAGTCTGTGTATTGCAAGAAGACAAGAAGATGTTTGTGTGATGTGTGTCAAAAGAGGTTTAACGGGTACACAGGTCTAAAGAGTCTCAGTGATTCAAATGGTCTATAGGGCTCTATAAGGGTCGCTAGAGCTCTATAAGGGTCGCTAGAGCTCTATAAGGGTCTATACGGCTCTATAAGGGTATTGAGGGGTCTAAAGGGGTCTAAAGATCTAAAGGATATTTTCCAACAGTACACCAGACCAACCAATATACTTGCAAATCTTCGCTTTCACAAGTAACAAACAAGAAAAAGAGCAATCAGAGATTGCAAACCCTCGCCAGGATGTATTTTCAGTGTTTTTTAAGGCTTTTGTGATAAAACAAATATGGCGGCCGAACCACGTGATCGATGGTCAGCATTTTTTTTTTCTCCTCTAATTTATTCCTAGATTCTGCTCAAGAAATTTCATCTTGATCGGATGACGTTTTGTACTTGTCGAATTATGACGTCATAATGGAGGATGTTATTCACAGATGTTATTCATTCACAGATGGTCTCAACGTTTGAATCATCATTTCATAGATTCATTCACAGATGTTATTCTACATGGAGAGTTCTTTACAATGAGCCATGTCTCAATTTTTTCTATTCAGTGCTTTCGGAGATATGGAGGTGCAAAGTTTTTCGGTTTTTCCAGGATGGCGGCCGAACCACGTGACCGATGACGTCATCATTATTTTTATTTCTCCACCAATTTATGTCAACATGACACTCAAGAAATTTCATCTCGATAGGATGAAGTTTTGTACTTGTCGAATTATGACGTCATAATGGACGCACCTATGACATCATCATTAACATATTTTATTCCCCATGGAGAGTTCTTTACAATGAGCCATGTCTCAATTTTTTCTATTCAGCTCTTTCGGAGATATTGAGGTGCAAAGTTTTTCGGTTTTTCCAAGATGGCGGCCAAACCACGTGACCTATGACGTCATAAGTATCATTAAAAAATTATGCAGGTGGAGTTGCACCTATGGTGAAAATTACCTGTCAATCAGACCAACGGTTGCAGAGAAAATCATATTTATTCTGTGCGGACAAACAGACAGACAGACAGCCAAACAAACAAACGGACTCAAATGCAATACCCTCTCCTCTGGCGAGGGTAACAAGAACGACAATCAGTGTAGCACATTCCTCCACTAGCCTGAACAGTTTACTGTGACTGATAGGGTGGATCTGCATCTTAACCAAAATCTAATCGGCTCATTCCTGTTACCTACTCATTGTCACCCACCTAACTCGTCCACCAAGTTTAGTCCGAATCCATCCATAACTGTTTGAGATATCGTACTATATATCGTTTTAGGCCCTATCTCAATGACGAAGATTACTTTAAAATTCTCATATTTGGATCTGAATCATCACCAAAATGTAAGAAATTCGCCCTTGTCACACACCCAATCTGTCCACCAAATTTGGCCGGAATCCATACATAAAACTTGAGATATCCTGCTCACATGTAGAAACAAGAAAAAGAGCAATCAGAGATTGCAAAACCTCACCAGGATGCATTTTCAGTAGTTTTTTAAGGCTTTTGTGTTAAAACAAATATGGCGGCCAAACCACGTGACCGATGACGTCATCTTTTTCTTTTTTTCTAAACCAATTTATTCCTAGATTATGCTCAAGAAATTTAATCTTGATCGGATGAAGTTTTATACTTGTCGAATTGTGACGTCATACTGGAGGCACCTATGACATCATCATTTACATATTTTATTCCCCATGGAGAGTTCTTTACAATGAGCCATATCTCAATTTTTTCTATTCAGCCCTTTCGGAGATATAGAGGTGCAACGTTTTTCGGTTTTTCCAAGATGGCGGCCGAACCACGTGACCGATGACGCCATCATTATGTTTTTTCTCCGCCAGTTTATGCCGACATGGCGCTCAAGAAATTTCATCTCGATTGGATGAAGTTTTGTACTTGTCGAATTATGACGTCATAATGGAGGCACCTATGACATCACCATTAACATATTTTATTCCCCCATGGAGAGTTCTTTACAATGAGCAATGTCTCAATTTTTTCTATTCAGCGCTTTCCGAGACATAGAGGTGCAAAGTTTTTCGGTTTTTCCAAGATGGCGGCCAACCGACGTGACCTATGATGTCATGATTATCATTAAAAAATATTATACAGGTGGGGTTGCACCTATGGTGAAAATTTCCTGTCGATCGGACCAACGGTTGCAGAGAAAATCATATTTATTCTGTGTGGACAAACGGACAGACAGACAGACAAACAGACAAACAAACGGACTCAAATACAATACCCTCTTCTCTGGCGTGGGTAATAAAACAGGCAAACAACCAGGGATGAAAACAACATCCCTTCACCTTCGGTGGCGGAGTTCACAATAATTCCAGCATTGCTACACAATCAAATACATAAAATACAATCAGCACACAATAAAATCAGCTCCATGTAAGCTGCACAAAGACCTTGCAAGTTGTTGTTGTTGGTTAGAGTTCCATCCATCCTGAGCGACAATTTTGCATTGAAGAGCTACCATGACACTGAAGGAATTTCCTTCATCTGAACATACAGCCCCAACGAGGTGGCATAGCTGAAGATGGTTAATTATACACTCATAGCAACCACTATAGGCCTCCTGATGAAGCCCCAAGAGGCATGCACAACGGTCTTAGACGGAGAATAAAACTTTGTTCAGTGAACAAGGCACAGAATGGTTGAAGGTGCTTTGAAAATAGGGGCAATACCCTTAGGCGCTCACCTGGTAGAATAAAGCAGTATACTACACTGACTAAAGACATTTTAAACAGTATCACGGTATTTTAAACCAATTTAAATGGTAGCGAGAAGACAGGACAGCATGGAGAATCCTACTAACGTAATCATAAGACGATAAACAAACAAACAAAAAAATACCTATTTTGTGGGTATTTACCCCCCCCCCCCCCTCCCCACCCCCAATTTTCAATTTTTTTTTATGCCATGAACAAACTTTGGTACAACACTCGTGATAAAGGTTGTGGTCAAGTTTAAATCAAAATTGTGTGTGTCGTTTCTGAGAAGAAAGCAAATACCTATTTTGGGGGGGCAAACTTGGACCCACCTTAACCCCCTGTATACTTTGATTTTCTTAGTGCCATGAACAAACTTTGGTACATCACCGGTGATGAAGGTTGTGGTCAAGTTTCATCAAAATAATATGTGTAGTTTCAGAGGAAAAAGCAAATTCCTATTTTGGGGTGTCAAAACTGGGTCCAATTTTACCCCCCGGTAGACCCCTTAGGCCCCGATATTTTTAATGTCATGAACAAACTTGAGTTACAACATACCAAATATAATTTGTGCCAAGTTTGATCACAATCCCATCAGCAGTTTCAGAAAAGAAGTTGCAAGTGTTTATGGACTGACGGAAGACGCGCCATTGCATAAGCTCCCCCGAACTACGAGCATGTCCCAGGTGAGCTAAATATGGGTACAACAAAGTACCGACGAAGGTCAGCAGAAAAGGCGCAAGCTGTACCAAAATAGTTTATGCAGCAACAACCTCATTCAACAGCATTAAGTGAAGATCCTTACAGGAGAAGATCCAAATTTCTACTCTTACGATGTCTCTCCGAAGAGACCGACTGGACAACCCGCCCATCCACTTTCTGAATAATCCTCTCCAAGAAGTTCTGTCACTCAAGCTTTTGGGTCTCACAATTTGCCATGATCTTTCCTGGGAAAACCACATTTCAAATCTGGCCTCCAAAGCCAGTCGCCGACTGGGCATCCTCCGTCGTGCGAAGTCCTTCCTTGGCACACCTGAGCTCCTCACCACATACAAGGCTTTCATCCACAGCTCAATGGAATACTGCTCTCCCCTTTGGGCTGGTGCTCCTGCCTCACACCTAGCTCGTCTTCACGCTGTTGAAACCAACGCATTCAGAATCATTGGAATCTCCCGCGATGAAGCTAACTCCTAGGGCCTTTCACTCACTCACCGCAGGCAGATTGGTGGTCTTTCCATCTTCTACCGACTCCTCTCTGGCCTTGCCCCCCTCCCCCCAGCTCTCTCTGGGCTCTGTCCCCCAAATATTCCTACAGGTCACACAAGATCTGCCTGCAACCCTCTTATGGTTAAACTGCCAAAATCAAGACTCTCTGCTCACCTTCACTCCTCTTTTCTCCCACCTCTGGAACAATCTCCCTCACTCTCTTCAATCCCACTCCACCCTCCAGGTCTTTAAAACAGCTGTTCACCACCATCTCTTATCTTCCCCCATCCAAAACATTGATCTTTTCTATCCCCGCTAATTTCACCCCAAATCCACTTTTTTGAAATACCAACTTCTGCCTCCGGTAAGTCCTCGGTGTCCTTGTGTTTTAAACTTCTCCCACTCCCCCCCCCCCCCCTTCCCACGCCTCCTGCCCCCAAGCCCTCTCCCTCCCACACATCTCCCTGCTCTCAAATGTTATGTTTGTGTGCTTCCCCTTCTCTCCCCATCTTGTCTTCCGCTCCCTCTTTTTATATATTTTGTTTGTCTGGTTGATTTGTTTGTGAAATAAATGTTAGCTCTTTCACGAGCCTCGATTCAGTATACAAAAAAAACAAAAACAAGTACACATACATTCAAAGTACACCGCCCCTATGCCAAATAATTCAATATGCTGCAGCGCGGCATTGCCGGGGCGCCTCCGGCGCCCGGCAATACCGCAGTGCAGCTCATTGAGGCTGCATTGGGAGGGAGAGGTGTACACTAATTGATTGATTAATTGTATAATTAAAATCAATAAAAGATTATCACAAAATATTTTCATAATCAATTGGCTAATCGCATAACTAAACCAGTAGTGCTTCATCCGAAGATGTATCTTTTAGAAATTTAATTAAATAAGTCATTTATAAAAAATTAAATAATTAATTGATTACTCAATAAATAATTAATCGATTAATCAATAAATACTTATTAGATGAAATGATTAATCAATAAATCAAAAATATCCTTGATAGCCACATCACTTGGTCACTCATGTCCAAATATTAGCTTCCCAGCTCAAAAGGTGCCTGAGATATTGGCCAAATGAGAAAGAAAATAAATAAATGATTAATAATGAAAATAAATAAATAATAATCATAAAAAAATTAAATTATTAATCAATTTGGTCAGAGAACACATAAACTACCACTATTTCATCAGAATCTGTAACTTAAAAAAAAAATTTTTTTTGGTCATTCATCGAATAATTAAATAATTAATCGATTAATTGATTCATTACTAAATCAAAAATATCCTTTGCAGCCAAATCACCTGGTCATTGGCATGTCCAAATATCAGCTTCCTAACTCAAAAGGTGCCTGAGTTAATAATGGTCAGAAGAGAAATGAAATTTAATTAATTAAATAAGTACTTTATTAAACGCTAATAATTAAATAACTCCTCAATTAATTGATTATTCAAAAAACAAAAAATACCGTATTTGACAAAGGACTTGCTCACTACTGTGCCGAAATTTCAGCTTCCTAGCTCAAAGGATGGCTGAGATATCGCCCGGACAACCAAGAAAGAAAACAAACAAGTACACATACATTCAAAGTACACCGCCCCCATGCCAAATAATGAAATATCCTACAGCGCGGCATTGCCGGGGCGCCTCCGGCGCCCGGCAATACCGCAGTGCACCTCATAGAGGCTGCATTGGGAGGAAGAGGTGTTCGCTAATTGATTGATTAATTGTATAATTAAAATCAATAAAAGATTATCACAAAATATTTTCTTAATCAATTGGCTAATAGCATAACTAAACCAGTAGTGCTTCATCCCAAGACCTATCTTTTAGAAATTTTATTAAATGTCATTAATAAAAAATTAAATAATTAATTGATTAATCAATAAATAATTAATCAATTAATCAATAAATAATTAAGCAATTAAATGATTAATCAATAAATCAAAAATATCCTTGATAGCCACATCACTTGGTCACTCATGTCCAAATATTAGCTTCCCAGCTCAAAAGGTGCCTGAGATATTGGCCAAATGAGAAAGAAAATAAATAAATGATTAATAATGAAAATAAATAAATAATAATCATAAAAAAATTAAATTATTAATCAATTTGGTCAGAGAACACATAAACTACCACTATTTCATCAGAATCTGTAACGTAAAAAAAAAAAAATTCTTGTCATTAATCGAATAATTAAATAATTAATCGATTAATTGATTAATTAATAAATCAAAAATAGCATTTGCAGCCAAATCACCTGGTCATTGGCATGTCCAAATATCAGCTTCCTAACTCAAAAGGTGCCTGAGTTAATGGTCAGAAGAGAAAGGAAATTTAATTAATTAAATAAGTACTTCATTAAACGCTAATAATTAAATAACTCCTCAATTAATTGATTAATCAAAAAACAAAAAATACCGTTTTTGACAAAGGACTTGCTCACTATTGTGCCGAAATTTCAGCTTCTTAGCTTGAAGGATGGCTGAGATATCGCCCGGACAACCAAGAAAACAAACAAACAAACAAACAAGAAACCAGAGTGAAAACTGAGTACTCTCTTTCAGCGTGCGTCACTGCCGAGCCCCCTTTGGTGCCCGGCAATGACGATTTGCAATGCCTGGAGATGGCATAGGAAAGGAGCGGTGTACAACAAGAAAGCAAGAAACCAGAGTGAAAACTGAGTACTCTCTTTCAGCGTGCGTCACTGCCGAGCCCCCTTTGGTGCCCGGCAATGACGATTTGCAATGCCTGGAGATGGCATAGGAAAGGAGCGGTGTACAAAAAAGTACTTGTAAGCCTGAAGATAACTGGTGGGGCTGCGAGTGACCTGCTCCCTCCCTCTCCTGCCAGTAATCAAGGTTAAGAACAACCTCAATAAAAGGCTCAACACCCTACCTTGGTGGTACCAAACTCGACCCCTGACCACTTACCCATTTGTTGCAGCACTCGTGGATCCATCATACGAGCCATCTGGTGATTTAGTTTCGCCATCTGTGCAGAATTTACATTCTTTGCCATGTCTCCTCCTGCACACATGACATCGGGCACAATATGGTGGCACCAAGAAATACAGTACCAGTCAACAAACAGACAGTTGAGGACAAGTGGATTCAATTTAACCATTCCCTCCAACTCTTTCCTCCAGATATATATATATATATATATATATATATATATATATATATATATATATATATATATATATATATATATATATATATATATATATCTATATATATCTATATATATCTATATATATATATCTATATATATATATCTATATATATATATCTATATATATCTATATATATATATATCTATATATATATATCTATATATATATATATATATATATATATATATATATATATATATATATATATATATATATATATATAGTGTTGCGGTTTTGAGTTTGTACAGTAAAGGTTAATTTTCCCCCTCATAGTTAGTCACACAACAACACATAGCCTCGCGATAGTTCAGTTATTTCTTAGTATGTGTAAGCATAGTCCTTTTCCTGTGTTAGTCTTGCGTTGAGTAGAATAATGAGAGTTAGGTCTTTTCATTGCCTTATGCCGCCTTTGGCTTTTGGCGCAAATTGACACGAGGCAGGCCTGGCAAGTCGAGGCAAGACCGAAGGAGGACGGAGGAAAGGCCGACGGTAAGAGCGAGCCGCCAATCAGGGCTCGAAGGGAGTGGCTGCGTCACTGCGTCAAAAGGCGTGGTTAGAACATTCGAGCGAGCTAAGGGGGTTGGCAATATAACCCGTTGCACGAAGCCCCCACCGCAGTTCTGTGGAGGGAGGCGCTTGAACAAGTTCGGAGTTCTGAGAGTTCTGGTGGGAAAGGCGCTTGTGAGAGTTACGAGTTCTGAGAGCAGACGCACATGAACCCAGCTATAAGCGCTCTTACAAATTGGACGCTCAGTTGAGCTTGAGGCAGAGCCTCTATTGGGTTACGCAAGTGAGAGCGCGCCGGCAATTAAACGCGGTGTGTGAAAACCGCCAAGCCTGGCAAGACACGCGTACATTTCCCTCCCGCCTGCCTAATCTGTCCTTTGTTCGAGGGACGCGCTGCAAGGATCCCTCCCACCGCCTGCTTGCCTGCATCGCGGGACGTGCTGCGACCGGGGAGAGTCACGCCGGGCGGGGCCGTTCCTGGATGACCAAGTCAGCGTGTGAACATCATCCTACCTTCATTTCCCCCTGTGAGTGTGATCGGGCCCGTGTCTGGGATTAAACTTAAGACTGTATAAGACTGCTCTGTGTCTCTGCTTTCTACCGACTTGTACATAATAGTGTAAATAGTAATTAAACCTGTGCTCTTCCTTTATTCGACCGTCTCGTGTTTTCCCTCATTGACTTAGTGTGGTACGAATAGAACCGCTCAAATCGGGTTCCAATACCAAAGGTAACTGCACGGACCACGTGGTACGCAATCCGCTCGGTGTACTCAAATTACACGTGGCTCGTGCGAGACTTGATTCCCCGCTTCCGCGGCGGCGCAGGTATTTAGGTACGTGCGAGAATTGTCCCGAAACCCGACCTTGCGTTTGCCCGGGAGGGGCAATTCAAGTCTCTCGGTTGCGCCGACACAAGAAGAACAGGGGACTTAATCTCCCCTTGGTAAGGGCAGGAGGGTCGCGCGGAAACCGTAACAATTTATATATATATACATATATATTATATACATATATATTATATATGTGTATGTACACTACCGGTCAAAAGTTTTAGAACACCTCAATTTTTCCAGTTTTTATTGAAATTTATGCAGTTTAATGTCCAGTGAATAACCTGAAATGGTACAAAGGTAAGCAGTAAACTGCTCGAGGTTTAAAAAAAAGTTTAGGTTAGCAAAAACGGTAAAATAATGTAAATTGCACAGTTATATTGTAAAAAAAAAAAAGGCCTTCTTCAGGGAACAAGTAATGGGTTAACAATTTACAGCTATTCTGCAGCAATGTCAGTCAATTAAGTCTTGAAAGTTCATGCAAACAATTCCTACAGGTGTCCCAACCTCTGCTGATTACTCGATTACAAATCCCCTGTCTGTATAAAAGCAGTATTGGAACAGACTGTTATTACACCCTCTGAAGCATTATTTGGACAATATTGCACTGCAGGAAGTAGTGTATTGGAAACTGGAGGAAACTCTGACAGGAAGAGGTCTGGCAGACCCAAAGCCACAATAGAATCAGAAGACTAGTTTCTGAGAGTCAACAGCTTGCATGATAGGCGGCTCACAGGACAACAGCTTCAAGCACAGCTTAACACTGCTCAAAGTAAGCAAGTCTCAGTTTCAACGGTAAAGAGAAGACTTCGTTCGGGCTGCAGGTTTGACAGGTTGAGTGGCAGCAAGAAAGCCATTGCTAAGATGGCAAAATAAGAAAAAGAGGCTTGCCTGGGCCATGAAGCACCGCCAGTGGACTACTGAAGACTGGAAGAAGGTCTTATGGACCTATGAATCAAAATTTGAAATCTTTGGTTCATCACGCAGGGTTTTTGTACGCCGTCGAGTAGGCGAAAGGATGGTTCCTCAGTGTGTGACACCAACTGTCAAACATGGAGGAGGAAGCATGATTGTCTGGGGCTCTTTTGCTGGATCCAGAGTCGGCAACTTGCACAGAGTGACTGGCACCCTGAACCAAAAGGGCTACCACAGCATTTTGCAGCACCATGCAATACCCTCTGGTATACGTCTAGTTGGTCAGGGATTCATCCGACAGCAAGATAATGACCATAAACACACCTCCAGGCTATGTCAAAACTACCTTCGAGGAAAAGAACAAGACGGCAGGCTTCAAATCATGGAATGTCCAGCACAGTCTCCAGACTTAAACCCCATCGAGCTGGTTTGGGATGAACTGGACAGAAGGGTGAAAGCAAAGCAACCTACAAGTGCAACGCATTTGTGGGAACTTCTGCAACAGTGTTGGGAAGAACTTCCCGAACAATATTTGATTTCCATTGTGGAAAGAATGCCACGAGCGTGTTCGGCGGTTATATCTGCAAAAGGTGGCTACTTTGCTGAGTCAAAAATTTAAATTAAATTTTGTTAAACAAAATGATTCTATGATTTCTTTTTTATCTACAATTGTTTATTTGTTCTATGCTTAATTTCAAAGTACATTGAGACATTAAACTGTGTAAATTTCAATAAAAACTGGAAAATTTGAGGTGTTCTAAAACTTTTGACCAGCAGTGAATATATATATGTATATGTATATATGCATATGTATGTACATGTATGTATGTATGTATATTGTTGCGGATCTCCCGAAGCCCGTTCCCATTACAAAAGGGAGGATTAAACCCCCTTTTTCCCCTTGGGTCTTCGTGTCCATGAGGCCGAATCGCCACTTCCGGAGCAAGCGTGAAAAAGGGTATCGGGTCAACATCGCACGTACCTTTAACCCATGCTGCCACGAAAGCGGGAACCGAACCTCGCACAAGCCACGCTTAATCGAGTACGCCCGAGCGGTATGCGTATCACGTGACTCGTGCTGTTACTTTTATGGAACCCGAATCGAGCGGTTCTAGTCGTACCATGCAAGGCCAACAATGGAAGGGACAGGAACAGTCAAATAAAAGGAATAACACAATTTATTATTATTTACAATGATTCGCAGAGACACAGAGCAGGCACTTAATCAATGTTAACTTAGTCCCAGACACAGGGCCCACTCACGCACACGGGGAGGAGAAGAGAAGAAGTCCGCGGGCCAAACGCGCTTTGCCGTCGGTCGCTCCGGGGCAGCTCGCCCGGTGTGGCTGTCTGGCTGTCACGGCACGTATGCAGGAGAAGGCAGGCAGGAGGAGATCGCGCGTCTGTGGTCCGGCATGGGTCGTCTTCTCGAGCGTGCGATTAATACAGCGCAGAGCGCAGAGCACGGGGCAAGTTCGTGTACAATCACGATGATAAGCAATTGCTCAATTCCCTGGTTCTGCAGCTCCACTCGCGTTCTCAAGCTCAACTTAACTCCACTGCCTGTGCACACGACTCTGACTCAGGCGAACTCCCAACTTATCTGAGGTGGGGGGCTCGGAGCAGGGTTTATGGCTCCGCCCCGGCCTTAGTCGAATGTTCCAAGCCCCACCTCTCATCGCCGTGGTTAGCCACTCCCCTCGAGCCCTGATTGGCGGCTCGCGCTTAACGGACACTCCCTCTGCAGCTCCTCCCTTCGGCCTTGCAGACTTGTTCAGGCCTGCCACGTGGCATTTCCAGCCCAAAAGACCGCCCTGCTCAATGCAAAACTAACACAGGAAAGGACTACGCTTACATTCACTAAGAAATAACTGAACTATCGCGAGGCTTCATGTTGTGGTGCGTCTACCTACGACGGGGATTATCCTTCATTCCAAAACCACTATATATATATATATATATATATATATATATATATATATATATATATATATATATATATATATATATATATATATATATATATATATATATATAACTGTAAAGAAAAAGTGTTTTCATAAATAGAATACAAAAGCCAACACAGTGTAAATTGCAAGAGCACCAATCTATCCGTGTACTGAAGGCCGTAAACCTCGACGGTTCATGAACTGTTGTGGCTCACCTCTGAAAAGACCCTTTATGCCACCCATCTTCTTGACCATTTGCGCAAACTTGGTGTACTGCGTTAAAAGGTCTTGCACCTCCCGAGATGACACACCGGCACCACGTGCCACACGCTGTATTCGACCAGGCTGCTTACTGAACAGCTTTGCACCATCCTTGTTGTCCAGCTCTGAGAGTGTGAAATCAAATCAAGGAAATTCAAAGCAAAATGTTCAGATTTTCTAATGTGAGAAACACCTGAATACATGTGGCAATATACAGGGTGTTTTAAAAAGAGTGATACAACTTTAAACGTATTTAAAAAGAAACAGAAACCTCTGGAAAGTGAACCAAACATTTCTTGAAAGCTTATGACATGGTATTTTCTATCACTGATTGATATTGCAGTAAGTCACTGCTAGAGTTAGTTAGTGAGAGCCCAAGATCTGAAATTGGCATTTACGCAAAATCCTTGTAATTGACGTTCTCGATGTGTGCCCCTCCACGGTTCAGACAGGTATTGATCCTGACTCCAAAGTTCTGTCCAACTTTCCTATAGGTCTCATGTGGCACTGCCTGAACGTAGTCTGACACCTCCTGCTTCAGATCATCCAGCGTGGCAGGGCGGTTGACATAGACAGAGCCCTTGGCAGCCCCTCAGAACCAGTAGTCCAGAGGGTTCGAGTCTGTGCTTTGAGGTGCCCAGTCATGAGCGGTACCCAGGACAACAAGGCGGTTTCTGAAGAGCTGCTGCAGGAAAGTGATGGTGTCACGAGCTGTATGTGGAGGTGCGCCATCCTGCATAAACCAAGTCATGCTGAGCTGGTGTTGAGTGACCTTTTGGGCTAGACAATTATGGAACTTCTGGAGCACGGCCCGGTATTGCTCACCATTGATAGTCACCATCCTGCTGTTGTCATTCTCAAACCAGTATGGCCCAAGCATTCCCCATCTGACATTGAAGGTGCAGAAGCATGTGACCTTAGGCCCTTTCAGGTACCTCTCAGTGATCTCCTCAGGTGGTTCTGCCCCCCAGAAAATGTATGATTTAGTCTCATACCACAGAGCCACCACTTTTGTCTTCTGCTCCACTGTCAATGGCATAGTTGACCTACGGAGCTAGAAATCCCAGGGAACAAATACAACGACAACACCACCAAACCCTGAAAAGGAAAACGGTATAGGTCAAAAAACAAAGAAATGGGAGGAAGTCAAAGTTGTATCAATCTTTTTGAAACACCCTGTATTCTTAATTGGACCTGTAATTACATGCAACAGGAAGAGGGTACTACCTCAATGGAAGACTTAGCTTTCACACAATTACCTGAAAGGCTGTTTTAAAACTATATTATTTTACAAGAACAACAACAAAAAATTTCAAATGTGTGGATATGGGCAACTCAGGTTACTCGTGTCATGTCTCTAGTGTGTGCACATTCCTGTATCAAAACAAATTAGATGGACAATTGGTTCCACCCTGATGGCGTCTGACCCGGCCAGGTGGCATGCCCCGCGTCCCTTTTTCTTCGACTATTGGGGTTCATCTTTCCCTCAGCTATGTATTCTCTCACCTCTGTTCGAATCTATTTCTCCCATACTGAATGCAATCCTGGCTTAACCGTAAGGCCGTAGTCAGCTGTCCTTGCTCTCAAAGGGGAGCAAAAGCACAGGTAAAAAAGTAGGTCACTGGAGTAGAAGCTTGCAGGTGTGCCTCATGTCAAAGCTGACGATCTTCTGGAAGGTGATCATTCAAATCTACATGCCAATGCTGCGTGACACAGCCATCCAAATACACAAGTTTTCCCGCTGCTTCCACTGCCACCAGGATAACCTTTCCCAGTAATTATCCGATTGTTGGACCAGCTCAATAAGCGACACAGCCTGGGTTGAGTGTCCATGCAGGTACAGGGTGCGGCACTAATGTGAATCTTCATCTTCATATCCATAAAAATATCTTTGTAAGCACATCTCTGCGTTCCGTGGTCTGCGCTTTGTTCCTTTAAGCGTAAGGCCTGGCAGGTGTGACGATCCTTTCAAAGCGTGTGTTGTCGATTTTAGCATGCCGTATTGACGATCGACAAACAACAGCAGCGGAGTCCATTAGCCAAACATTTGGCGCACTCCACCTCCGCTTTGGATGACAATTATTGTGGTTTGGTCGTGCAGAAAAAGTTGCACTTTGTTCGCCGAAGTCTGTGGTTATTGGTCGGCCTCAGTGGTGCAAGGTGGATTCAGTGTCCACTGGCTCATCAATTCTCCCGCACGTTTTCTCACGGAAAACATTTAGCATTACAAGCTGCATTCGATAAACATTAAAATTGATAAAGAAATAAATTAGAGCCCCTGCAAATTAAATATTGTCAAATTGTTTGCATAATGATTGTTAGCCTTACTAAGTGTAACTTACTTACTGTAACTTACTTACCTGTTAGCCTTGGGGGGGAAAAAAAAAACCGAAAAAAAAACGATTGTTAGCCTTACTGAGACTTCTCCATACCATAAATGATATGTGTTATATGGCATCAAGTGTAAAAGTTAATGAGAGAAAGACGAGTTAATAAATTATTTCCTTCCAGGAAACAAACCTTGATCGTTCATGCTGTCCATTATAGTCATCAGTTTCTTAAGACGTGCCATCGATTCCTGCTCGTTTCCTTTGGTCATGAAGTCTGTGCCAAATCCTGGGATCATGCCCTGTGCACACAAAACCACCGCAAGGCTACCCACAACCAAAACTACACCCAACTACAACAAGAGACACAAGACCTCGAGGCAGCATCGATCTCACCATTATCTGGCTGAATGGGCCCATCCTCATGATGTTCTGGAATTGTTCATACATGTCTCGAAGTGTAAATTGGCCTGGGAAGCACAAGCAGAATGGATATGATGAGGTAAAACTCGGCTGGTCGGTTTCGATACACCAGAGAGTTACAATAAACCCTGAACGGGCAATTAATTGATTATACCATCAAGATAAGATTGGCCTTTTTGATAACTGTTGTGTGTACACAAGTAGTTGATCATAGAGCGCATGCACGCTCGACCCCACCCCCAATAAACACACCATTGCTCACACTCCTCCCCAACACACATCCTTACCCTCTCCCAAATAAACACGTGTAGCCGTGTACACATGAAAATATCCACAAAATAACTAAAATACAGGGCTGTGATCAGAGATCGCTGATGGTTCCCGTTATAACCAACTCGTAATATTAGCCAATTAGTACCACTTAAAATTCTGCCTCACACTTAATATTTTTAATGGAACAAGTAAATAATGGAGAAATTAAACAATTGAAAAAGGGAAAAATATTTAAATGATTGAAAAAACATGAACATTGAAAAAAAATACATATTAAATAACTGAAAAATTAAATAATTGAAAAATTAAATAAAGGAAAACTAATTCTTCAAAAAATGGGAAACCACGAAAACTAACACCAGGATTAGACAGTTATTGCCTCCCCCATGGAATTGCAACAACATACACGTATGATGAGCATTCTTTTACTTTGATTTATTCGTTTGTCAGTGGAAATTTTGATGGAGGGTCCAATGCACTGAAACGCCGAAAGTGCGAGATCTTTGAGTGCAGGTAATCATCTATGAGTACAAGAGACCCATTTGTCTGTGTGTGTATGTATGTGTGTGTGTGTGTGTGTGTGTGTGTGTGTGTGTGTGTGTGTGTGTGTGTGTGTGTGTGTGTGTGTGTGTGTGTGTGTGTACGTGTGTGTATGTATGTGTGAGTGTGTGTACGTGTGTG